>NC_084595.1:28026639-28349764 GCF_033807715.1 Cololabis saira
GCATTGAACCTTTTTCCTCTCTTTTTGCAGCCTCAAGACTCACACAGGCGTCTTGTTGCTACGTGAAACTCCAGAGTGATATATCGCTGTTATAAAGCAGATGCTCTGTCTTTAAAGAGATCGAAACTTTTTTCCTAAGTGAGTATGCGCATGGCAGCAGAAAGCACAGTCTATTTCTTCTCATTAATCTATTTAGTTGAAAACAGCTTGTACTTTTCATTTTAATAACATTTTCTATGAAACATTAAACGCATTGATGATAAAACGTTCCGTCATCTGTCATTTTCTAATAATGCCGTAGCAAATGATTAAAAAAAAACAACAACTATTGAGCAATATTGTGTGTTTTTTTTTTACACACTGATGATGTAACTACATATTAGTTAGTTCAGAGGGCAAAACCAAGTCTTATACAATCTGACAACATATCACCCAGATTGTTCCAGCTAAAGGCCTTACTTGCGCTCACAGGACTACTTTGACTCTGAAGGCATAACGTCAGGAGTATAGTGAAGCTCTCACGTTTGATATCCATCTGGGTGTTTCTTCTTTTGAGCAAATCCCTATGAAAAATGGGCTAAATGGGGATGAAATGGAAAGGTGAAATTCTGTATATCTTTTCCTCCGTGACCACAGCCATGGCAGCCAAGCCGTATTGCCATAAATCACACCGCTCTTTTCCCATGGGTCCACCCTCTCCCTTTCAGCGTCTGCCTAAAGAGTCCATGTGTACGTTAATCTCTTAACTTCTGCCTCTCCTAGCCTGCAGCCACTCAGAGCCATTAAGTGATTGATTCAAATGACAGAGAAAGCTGGCACCTTAACCTGTCACCGTGGGGAAAGGCTTACAGTTTTGTAACTGTAGCCGGGAGCTTAACATAAAGTCACATTGCCCTTGATACTACAGCATAAGCAGGCCAATGCTGAACTCAATCCTGTGGAGGATTCTACCAAATATGACATTTTTAACACATAATTGACAGAATTTGTTCAACTCATTGAGAAATCCAGTATTAATTGGAGGGATTAAGGTTGTCAATGCGCTAACTGCTAAAGTGTAGCCTCAGGCTTTCTTCAAAGTCCCTTGCGAAGCCCTTACTCCAGACAGGTGAACTTGTGAACTCACCGTAGTGTGGTATGATGGCCCACGCCATAGCAGATGCATAGATCTCTCCAATCATCCAGAACATACACAGCCAGCTGAGGTGTTCTCCTCTTTTCTCTCTGGATAACACCTCTGCAAAGAAGGAGAAAACAATGGGCACAGCGCCTCCTATCCTGCAAGAACCAGAGAATGACAAGTTTAATATGAGTGAGGAAAGACACCTCGCCGATCAGGAAACAAACTTAACCTTATTAATACTCGGTTTTAACATCAATCAAGTATGTGCGTTCAGAATTGCTTTTACATGCCTCGTCTTAGTCTTAAGATTCACTAAGTAGCTTGTCGAATTAATTAGGTTGAAATTCAGGAAGTGAGAAAATGTTAGTTTTATTAACCTTTTTTGTACACTTGTCACGTGGGTAGTTTGGACAGCCTTTTTAATAACTCTGAGTGTCTCTGGAGAGATTGAAGTAGGTGCAATTACTGAATTACCTCTCAAAGGAACGTTTATACTGCCAGAGAAGACGTAATAAATCACTCTATTTGCCAAGTGTTTAGCTCGTAAGAGGAGGACACTCCTCTCTAGAGATTTCACCCCACAGTCTTTATTCTAAATGTAACTATTTCACTGAAACAACTGAAATGTTGCCCTTATATAGTTTTTCAGCTGTGAGTGAAAGATGACAAGTGAACTTGACAGATTATGGCAAAATGGCTATAATATAGAAAGTTTCTGTAGATTTCTGTGAAGCTTATCATTACAGAAAAAGTAGTGCCACTCCTGGTGGGGTAGGTTATCGCTGAACTGAACTATTATAATTGCAAGTTGCTTCGCTCAGTAAAAGTGCCTGTTGGTGTAACTTTATCATTGGAAAGTTAGAATATGAGGTTCTACCATGCACACATTTTTTGGACTTCTTGTTGGTCCAAAAGTGACCTTTGCTCTGTCAGACTTACCCAAAACCTGCAACGAGACGGCAGAGAAGGAACAAGCCATACCCCTGGGAAAAGGATGAGAGGAAGGCAAAGAAGCCATTCGTGGACATGCAAATGAGGAGGCATTGTCTGCGGCCCACTTTGTCGGACATCCCTCCCCAGAAGAACGCTCCAACCATCATACCCAAGTAAACAACGCTGCCTAGAAAAAAGAGAGATGAATCTGATGGGGTTTTTTTCTTTCTTGGTACAAAATGCACATTTGTAAATTTTTGAATGTAAATATTCCATTATACATGCTTTTTTTCTGTAAGTGAAGAAATTTGTGATGAGTAACCTTCTTTTATCTCCAGCCCAATTTGTCTTAAAAAAATATGCTTTTTGGGGTTAATAATAAAGAATGAGCAAATTTGTTTCTTTGATGTTCTATTTTTGGTCTCCACAAAAACTCCTGTGAGATACAGTATGTGGTTTTTCACTGATAGATCTGAGATGTTTCATGGCTCTGCAGAGCTGAATAGAAGAAAGTCTATATTTATCTCCATTAACAACTTGAAAAAATAAAAATCCTTGCTATAGATGAGAGGAACAGATTGCTAAAATTACTACAGATTAAAGTTCTCAGTTACTGCTGGCAATTTGCACAATTGCATTCAGGGAGTTACCTTTTTTCGTTTGTCTGTTTTAATATCATTATTACATATATTACACATATATATATATTTACATTCATTTGAATGAAAATCAAGGGGACTATATTTAGGATAAAAAAAGAAGTACACAATGAAAGACACCACCATCTCAAATATGTTCTTTTTAAACATGTTGTTTGGCCATTTACTCTGTTTTGGTGCTAACTGTCTTGGAAAAAACTGTATAGAAATAACCTTGTGGTGCTTAAAGAAACCAAAAATGTAAGAATACCATTACTTTTACAGGGGAACTATTCTTCTGCAGTAATATCATTGCACAGAGATAAATGTGCAAATACAGCATACTCAGCATACATCAAGTAGATGGAAACGTTAATTAGTTGCTCTTTTTCTGGGAATAATAACACAAGCTGTAAATGTATTTCTACAAGTTAGCAGTGTTGAGCTATGAGGTAGACTTTAAAACCGAACATGTTTGCTTGGACGTATTTGAACCAAAGTGCTCAGACAAAGAACTGCAATAGATGGTTGCAGACCTTTTTAGCAATATTCTATTTTCTTACTTCAATAGTTTGCTTGTTCATAAAAAATTAAATAAAGAAAATTACAAATAATTAAATGTGTATTGTTTCTTAATTGCAAAAACGTATACACTGGATTTCTTCACGTCCCATGCAAGCAGCTTGCCAGAGAGTGAAAACGACTGAACAGAAATGTAGAAACATAGGCCGCGTTCAGGCCGCCAATATCCGATTTTTAGCCCATCCAGATTGAAACTGGATGACTCTTTTGAAGTCTGAACAGTCCCAAACCGCATGAGATCCGATTTTTGCAAACCAGATCGAAACCACCTCCGGGAGGTAGTTTCATATCCGATCCATATCTCATTTGGGCAGATGCGTGTCAGTCTGAACAGCTCCAAACACTCAGATCGGATATGACTGTCCCAGACGCTCCAAACCACCCGCCCGTTTCCAGTTGTGGAGCTACTCATCCTTTCGCAGAGAGCATGTACAATCTCTGATGTCACGTCAAAAACTATTATTTGTAGTTTGAGTGTTGCAAATTCACATTACAAATCATGTTTTAATAGCAGAAAAAAAGACCGCATTTCCACGTACGTTGCGGGTCGCCGCGTACCCTACGCCGTAGGCTCTGCGTTGGTGTAACGCGGAACCATAAATCAGCCTTCAGTCGCGCTGTGAGCCTGAACCTGCAGCCCGTCAGCTCATCAGGAGGTTAAAGAGCGGGGCTGCCAGTTGTTCATTGCTGGTTCGGTTTGTTAACTCTGAGCTTTGTTGGTTGGTTTGTTAGTTTGCTGGTGGTTTTGTTCTGAACACTTTTCTCTGTTTCTCATTTTGCTGGGACGCCGGGTCCCTCCGCCGAGACACAACTTTTGCGGTATGCGTTCATTGTTGTGTCTAAAAATGATGTGGAGTGCCGACCCAATCAGAAACGGTACAGATATTTTGGGATTTTTTTATATATAAAAAAAATACATGACTTCACACAACACACGCGCTGGGTGACGCCTCCGCTCCGACGTTGTTGCTACGTCGTTGCTACGGCAACCCGTAGTCAATGATGTGGCCCAGTCTGAACAGAGCCAGATCCGATTTGGACACTTGCTAAAAACAGTGTGGACAGTCAGCCCTGAAAATCGGATATGAGAAGGAATCAGATATGAATCAGATTTGCCTGCAGTCTGAACGCGGCCATAGACACCCTCCCAGGTGGACACCTACGTTTTGTAATAGCAACCAATACCATCTGAAGCTGGCGTGTTTAGTGTCTGTGCTGTGAGAAAATGCATAAAGCCATTGAAATTCATATTTAGAAGTAGTAACAGAGGAACATGAGTGCTGTGTAAAACAGCTATCCAGAAAGTTGTAAACTCTGTGCAGAGGCTAAAATCACATCATGTGGATGGTGAGAGGCGGCCTGTTTTTCAAACAGCCTAACCAGAAAATTTCAAGAGTGTGGCTATAGAAGGGACAAAACCCAAGCTACAAGCAAACTAAAGATGCTGCAGAATGCATACCATCAGGTTTGCAATCACTACACTTGGAGTGACACAGGCTGGCTGGACTGGACTTGTATTACTCAACCTTGGGCACTGACCACTTGGCAAACCCTGTTTCCTCACTTAGCAACCTGAAGGAACCACCATCTGCTGAGGCTGACCCTGTGTTTCCCTCCTTCAGCAGTGGAAATGCTGCAAATGCAAGCAGCAATTGAAAAACTGAGGCTAGCACTGCTGTATGGGTCCCACTGGGAAAAACAGGTAGAAACTGTAAATTATGTTAGTGTTTACTCAGCACTATGCTGCATTCAACACTGACTGAATAAAGCACAGTAAGCAGAGACATTAACAGCTTGTCACTGGCTGTGGATTGCGAACACAAGGAAAACTACCACTGCGTCTTCAAATTGTGCTGTAATGCTTTATGAAAGCACGTGGTGGTGAGGCAGTATTCCATCTTCATAGGATCATTGTGAAGACACAACAAAGCCAATGAAAGCAGAATAAAGGGGAGATATCCAGTCTGTTTTCATAGTCTGATTTCTGTCCAAGAAGTATAAGCTTTTCTCTGTGTGGTTGAGGACAAAAGATGATCAATTATACAATCAATAAGACCATAACACTAAACAACTCTGTATGTGAGAGATAGCAGACAGTGGGAAAAGATGTAGATTTGAAAAATTACAATTCCAACCAGAGAAAAAAAAATATGTCTACTCGATGCAGGAGACTTTCTAACCTGTAATGAACCATGGGGACACATGGTGTCACACTGCCTTTAAATGTCCTGCAAAGTGCCTTATATATATAGTCCACTTTGTCTGTGATATACACCCCATATTTATCTTCAAGTAGAAAGGGGACTGGGTTTTTATGGGTTAATTTCATCTGGAAGACCCTCTGATGAGTAAATGCAATGTGTCAAATACAGAAAACAGGCTTTGAAGAATGAGAAGACAAATGTGAAGAGTAATGCAAGGTGACTTTATAAAAGAGCTCGCTGCTCATCTCTCTCATCACAAATGGGATCAATGCTCCAACAAAACAGCACTGATTTCTTTCACTAATCATGATTCTGCCCCAAAGAGATGCCAGCATTACTGCTTAAATACTGTACGTTGTGTGCTGAAATGTGAGATTAATAAAGAGAAACCTTACTGAATATTTCTCAGCTATTATTTATTGTCATTCTAGATTTTCTAAAGGAAAAAAAAAGACAAAACTAACAGATACATTTCAGATGCCTTCAGAAATTTACCCATAAAGTGTTGCGGTTTGGTTTCAGGTCCTGTTTTATTTTGAAACCCTTGTCTGTGTTTCAGTTCTGTCTTGGTTCCCATCTGGCCTGATTGTCTGCACTGTGTCTCGTCAACCTTTCTGTGTAGTCTTGTCTTTCCCTTTCACCCTGCTGGTCCGTACTGTTTCATCCCTCCATGTTTCCTGTTTGGTTTTTCACTGAGCTCTTGTGTTTTTGTTAACCCTGCTATGCAACGCTTTTGGGTTGTTTTTACTTAATAAATCATCTTTTTTGGAACTCCTGGTCTCTCCTGCGTTTGGGCCCTAATCAACACCACCACATGACATAAAGTCTGTTACAATTGCTGCCGGGGAGTTTGGTGGTGAGTTTGCATGTTCTCCCCGTGTTCCCTTGGGTAGCTAATGTGAGCTGCGCTACGTCCGGCCAGAGAAGCCCCACCCTGAAAAGAAGTGGCCGGTGTCACTACCTTATTTGAGTCCCTACCCTATTTGAGTCACAAATAAAATAAAATAATCACAAAATAAAATAATCACAGGGGTTGACATTTCAACAAAAGTGTTTAAGCGTAGCAAGATTGTAACTTAGACTGATTTTCTTTTGATAGTACCTTTATAGATGTTATATAATTTTTTATTTCGTTTTTATAACATACTATGGAGGGTTTGCCTTTTTTTCCATTTATTTTTATGTATATAGTTTGTCCAAGTGGTGTTGCCGTATTTTGCTTTCCAAGATGGCCGACGATGTTGGACGCGACTGCGCATGTGTGACTCAAATCAGGTAGGGACTCAAATCAGGTAGCGACAGCCGGTTCACTCAAATTAAGGAGGAGACTTGAGCTTAAAATAGGGCCCTCCCATGGTTGGTAGAGGGTGAGCAATGCCCAGGACTGACTTAGGTAGGAGCACTGGTTGATTAAAAATGGGGGGAAAAAAAAAAAGATTTATACTCAAAATTCCTTGCAATAAGAAGAGGATGTGCAAGTTGCAGTCATTGATTGCTATGACCCAAACGCACACTTTATTCTTTCATTTCTTCATTCTTCTTTTCATTTATCACATTTTCATTTACCAAAATCTTAATAGAAAGATACCTGTCTACTTCAGATATCCTCTCTGCTGTGGGCAGATTTCTGTTTGAGTTTTTCAAAGCAAGGGTCAAAACTCACACATCTGTCTCAAAAAAAAAACTAGCACTAGCATGGTAGCACCTGTGTCCAACTGGACTCACAGCAGTCTGACCAGCACTTATCCAGCTGGACCCTCCTATGTGATTTCTTGCTTGTGGGGTTCTCTCAGATGTAAGTCGCTTTGGATAAAAGCATCTGTTAAATGACAGTAGTAGTAGTAGTAGTAGTAGTAGTAGTAGTAGTAGTAGTAGGTGGCAGTCATCTAGTCATTCACCTGAAGGTCAGGAAAATTCAAGTCTGAATTTTATGGATGTCCTCAAACTATGCTTGACATTTTCATCAATGAAAAGCCAGATGTAAGTAATGTACACGGACGAACACACTGTTTTCCCATTTGTATGTCACTTTTGTGAACCGTTTTTAGTGAGATTTTTGTATTCATCTCATCTGAGATTTTTAATGATGCACCACACAAGGCAAAAAAAAAAAAATCTGGACTGTTACTTTAATACACCTTAAAAGCAATAAAACGGTTAAGTAATGAGTACATCCCTCACAGGACAGTCAATTACGTAATTAATTTATTGATGTTCTGTCCTGCCAGCTTCACAGTTTATTTGAGCATGATGTGAACTGTGCCAGCACCAGGAAAGAAGAGAGTTGTGCATTGATCCAAATAAAGCACCGTGCATTTTATGTGGCATTAACTAGCCTTATTTAATGAGAAATTCTGTGACCTTTTCCCTAACAGGGAACTGTCAGACTAAGGCAATTTGGTATACCTTTTTTAAGTCAAACTTACACTTTGTTTATTTCTATTATTGTTGCAAAGTAGTCTGAGTAATTTGAATTGTGTGCATTAAAAAAAAATGAAACCCATTTGATGGACTTTGGAAAGAAAACCACTGGAATTGGAAAACTGAATTTGCATTGGAAAAGCAAATAGCTAGCAGGTTGTTTCTTTGAGAAAACAAACTCCTTTTGGGTATTTCAAATGTGTCATGTAGCTGCATATTTGGTTTTGTGGAGGACAGCTACCTGTTACTGCATTTATATTTTAACTATTTGTGTTTAGCTGTATTAATCATGTATGTAATTGTGGTTGCAAACTGTTGTATGGGTAAGTGCAGAAGTCCTTCACTTAGCAGCAATTTATCTAAAAAATATGATGGGACAACTTGCTCCACTTTTCTGTCTGGGGATAAACGTATGACCAAGCAAAGCAGCAATATCTTTTGTTGATTAGCACTTAGCACTGCATTATTCCTCAGTTTTGTTCTAAGTTTTTAGTGTAATTTGTTCCTAGTGCTTACTTGATGCTCTACTTAAGAATGTTAGGATTAAAAAGATGTAAAAAAAAGTTGTTTGTGCTTCTGATTTTTTTGCTTTGATTTTTATTTTCATGTTCACATTAATCTGTGTTTTCAAGATGAGCAAGACTTTGAAAACAGATGCTAAACACACACACAAATGACTACCCCACATACTTGTATTTGTGTGTCTGTGTTAGAACTTGCTGACTTGCAAATTTGTCCTGCACCCATCCATTTCTAAATTGCACATTGACTCAAGAGATTTATGTTTTCCTGACCTGCTCAGCTGTACATGCACTCACACTGCAAACAAAATCAGCAAATATGTCTCAACAGATGTAGCAGGTGGGATCAGCGATGCAGGCTTTGAGATCAAACCATTCAAAAGCTTCACATCCTTCAAAAATGGTCTCTTGCTTCATTTCCTAACGTGATGGTATATTGGTTTGTTATTCTCCTATTTGCTGTCTTTGTTTTTTTTCCATTTTATTCTGTCATGACTACTCTTTTCTTTACTTGTTAGTTATCCCCTTCTGCAGCTATGATGTGGTGGCCACACCTCACAACAGAAGGATTTATGGAAGGCACATGGACTTAGGGTGTAAGATACTGCCACAAGCAGTATATTTTAAAAGGAACTAATCCAGTTATTTCTTCTTATACAGGCATCTTTCCCATTTATACATTTTTAAAAACACTGCCATTTTTTAATCCAACACAGAGATATTCAGGAGGACTGTGAGACTGTGAGCGCCATCAGAAAATGACAGTGTGTCAGGAGACGTCTGAGGCAGAAGCAAAAGGCTTTGCCCCTTGACACTTAAGAGACATCAAAACACGTCTCCAAGTTCCAGTCTGAGAAATCTCCACCTTACTCTAAAGAATGACATAAACTTAAAAGCGCTGCATAAAATTCATCCACAACCAAGTACATGCACAAGCGCAGACCTGAAGAATTCAAACATATTTGATCTGTTTCAGTGCTTTTAGCAGCCATGAATAAAACCTTAATAATAAAGGATAAAGCAAAAATGCAAGAAAATTAAGTAAGCAATCAAAGAGGTGTAAAAATAGAGGTAATGAGGGAGGAGAGTGCTGTAATTGCTAGATAGGGAAAGAGATGGGGGTGGGGGATCAGACCCTGGTGTCGTGTTCTGCTTTGTCACAGACCAGGGATCTCCCTGAGAGACGTGGGAGAACCAAACAGCGTCACGATCTCTTCTGATTTCATGCTGTGATGCTCTTCACTCTCAGTGGTGCAAACCGTTTTGACATCTTTCTGAACACCCATACTGTTATGTTCATAATGATACTATCATACAACGGGGTGTCTACAGCACCCCATGGCTACGCCTCGGTACCTGTATCTGTTTCTTTCTTTTTCTCAATTTACTACTTTAATGTTATGTCCTTTTATCTTATCTCCTATCCCCTTTTGTGTGTCTGCACCCAACCTTATCTCAGTTTCTCTTCATCTCATTTTGCACCCTCTCCTTATGCGTTCCAATTTCTTGGTTCACTTCTCATTTCCCCCTTATTTCTCTCCTTTTTACACCCCTATTCATCTCTCATTTCCTCCATGTTTCCCTCTCATTTACAGTATTTGCATTAGTTGCCTTCCTGCTTTACTATCAACAGCTCCTTCATGCTGAGCAGCGTGTAATCATATTTGTACTACATCCTGTCACTTTGATCCGATTCGTGCCTCCATCTCCTGTCACCTCTGCAGAAAAAGAGGTATTTTGTTGCATTTAATGTCAGATGGGGCAGAGTTTCAGTAGGATGTATATGACTGTAAACATGCACTAGAATCACATGTGCTATCTTTAAAGACTGTGGTTATTTACATGCTTTCAAGCCCGGATAAAACTGAGTATTTAGTGGTTATTTAGTTATTTTGATAGTAGGTTTGGTCCATATGTGCACGCATTCACTCCTATCAAATGCACCCCCTCTTCGTTTTTTCTGCACCACACACATTCTCCCACACTATTTAGAGCTAGTTGCACTATTCAAGTGTTGTAATCTCTGCAGTGACTCTGCGATCTTGCTGCAGTTTAGCCACGCTCAGCTGCCCTTGCAGCTCCACACAGCCAGCCAGCTGGCTCATACAGACAGTGGGACAGAGAGGCAATGATAGGAAATGAAAAGTGACAAATAGGGAAAAGTACTATGGGGCTCAAGAGGAGAAGGGGGAAGTTGGGGCACAAAGAAAGGCAAGGGGGGAAAAGGTTTGGAAGATATGTAAGGATGTAACAAAGCTAAAGTAGAGCCGAACATAAATGGAGGATGGAAAGTACTGATGGCAGGGACGGGGGTATGACTTCTCATGGAAAATTAGGACAGCTGAATTAAGAGAGTCAGAGAGAAAAATGAGGGGCGTTTCAAGAGGGAAAGACAACTTACAAAAACAAATAAGTAATGAAAGAGTGATGCATTTCCATTGTCTGCTATGTCTGAGATGATAGCTAAACCACTCCGTCACTGTGTTGGTGGACTAATTACTACCACTTTCCATCCCTCTGCTCGAGTCCATCCACAACTCCCACTACATTACTCCTAACTGCTTGGTAATTTTTCTTCTTCGGAGCTGCTCCTCAGAGCTTTTCTCATCACTTCCTCATCACACATTGCACCATAAAGTGCATTTCTTCCATTCTTCCTACCCTGATCATCAAGATATTTACCGTAACCCAACCCCCAACAATCCATTCGTCATTAGAAAGTAGTGTAGAGATTCCAGCGAGATCAGGATACCAGGACCAAATTGAATTCACTAATCGAATTTGTACTCATGTAGCTTTTTCAGGCCTTTGTGTTTTCCATACTGAAACATCCTTTTATGTTCAGCACAGTCTGTGCCCCAGTGTGGAGCTGTCTTGTGGTTAATTGAGCGACACAATGCACCCAACACTCAAATTAAGTCATCTATGCGTTTTCAGTGCATGGATTGAGTTGTCCGACAAAATTTTTTTTACTGTTACTTAACTTTTGATTTATGTCAAAACATTTCTTCTTGGTATGTATCCTATATTCCATTCAATATACTTTTTTATTGTCCCACTTGGGGAAATTTGTCTTGGACTCGACAGCTGAACCACAAATGTCTTGACAGCTACAGTGACAAAAACAATACATCACCGGGCACACCATTTCAGCAACAATTACAAACACACACATAGAAGCATGCTAAAATAATCGCCATAATAAAACACAACATAAAATAAATAAATAAAATATTTTTGCTATGTTTTGCAGTCAATTTTACCTCTGATCTTATGGAAGCCCATTTCTCTATCGTATCGAGACTATCTCTCCACTCCGTTACATATTTCATATGTACGGGGATTGACCCCCCTGCTGTCAAGGTACGTGGATATTTCTTTAAGACACACCGGCTTGCCCGGTCACGCCCTTAGGTTTACCTATAAAGCACCTGTGCTGGCGTGTAATCAGTGATAGTTTGATCGAAACATGTCTCCGAGCGGCCTGAAAAGCTGGAGAGATAGTCTCTCACTCAGAGAACCAAGGTTACAAAGTAACCAAACGATTTCCTTCTCTGAAACATATCAACTTCTGCCTCTGTATGTTTTCATGCACACAAGAAACAAGCTTGCTCAGACAAATTAGGCTGCCTAGAAAATCCTAACACTGAAGCCATTTAGATTACATAGTTTAAAAATCAAACATGCAATGAGTCTACAAACTATAGCTTTAGAGTGCACCGCTTTTGGTGTTGTCTGAATTCATCAATTATGAGTAAAAGATCTTGCAAGCTCAGAATATGCTTTCTTTTCAATCAATTTTGCTGTAGAATGAATGAGCCAATGAAGTTGCCTTTAAAACAATTTAAAATCTTTCAAATTAATCTGAAATGAATACAATGTGAAGAAACAGGGTATTTATGTAATGACGTGTCTGTGCTACCCCCACGAGTTGTTCCGTCTCAAGATGGATTGGTGAGACAGTCATAAATGAGAAGAAGACGCAGGGGCCTCTCAGCGATTGTGTTCGCCTTTTACACTGTCAGGAGGTTTTGTTTTTAGCTCAGCATTGCTTTTTTCTTCAGCTTAAAACTTCCTCACAAAAACTGGCAGCATTTCAGGATCCCCCAAATCCCTGACGACCTTCCAACGCTGCTAATGCTGCCAGTTGTAATATTACAGCCAAGCTCCAGGTGCCACTGATTAAAAATTACATTTTAGGATGCGCCTTGCTGGACGCTGAAAGCTGTCAGTTTTACCGGCACCACAAAACCACTGGGACGCAGACATCTTGGCCTGTCCAGCTTAATAAAGTCAGAGGCAGTAAATATTGCTACGGCACCAGTAAAACACCAAACTCACTTTACGTCCCCAGCTATTGTAAAGTATAATTATCCTGGAAAACTCCACAATAAAGGCCACAATAATCACGTTGGGTGTTTTTAAACGTACACACGAACACAACACACACACACACACACACACACACACACACACACACACACACACACACACACACACACACACACACACACACACACACACACACACACACACACACACACACCTCAACAGGGAGGAGCCAAGCAATGAGCAGGAGAAAGATGAGGAGAATGACGGGACATTGGGAAAGTAAAGAGAGGCACACTGAAAGGGAGGAAAATGGAGTAGTAAACAAGGGGAGGGAGAGCATAGAGCATGAATGCCTTCAGGACTTTGATTGACTGGAAAGGAAACCTGAGTTCATAAGGATATTTGAAAAGAGACAGAAAAATGAATTTACAATATACGGTGAGGATCTGTCAAGGGCATGTGAAGCAATAACCTTTTTTTTTCTCTTAAGATTTAAGATAAGGGACGTTTTATGAATCAAGAAAGTGAAATAATTAGGAATATATTGTGTGACAGGGTATGCACATATTTTTTTGATACAGTTCCAGACTATATTCCACCTCTTTCAAACATTAAGGCGCCTGCTCCTTTCTCAACGATCCTGTTGTAACAGCTTTGCATCAGGTGTTGCTGTGAAGTTGATGTATTGTCATGCCTCACTGTGGCAGTTAGTATCGAAGGGCTTTGTGCCTGATTTAATGTCCTCTCCACTCTGGTACTGGCACAGTGAGTCAGCTCCAGTACACAGCTCTGTGGTGATGGATTGTACACCTGCAGCTACAGGAACTGCTGAAAGTCCACTTCACCCTACATAGCACACAGGGAATATAGCAAACCCCCCGATCCCGACACGAAGACCAGTGGACCGAAACAACAAATCTAGGATAAAATAAAGTGTTGCTTAAGTGAGATTATTATAAAAAAAATGTCATAGACTAATTATATTTTACAAGTCGTGTGACTGCTTATTTTGCATAATTATAATTTTTTGTGTTAAGTATTAAATGAATTTGATGCTGCAATCATTCATATTTAGATCACCTTAAAAAAAGTTGGTAATGGTTTGTTAATAGGAAATAAGGTCCCCACATTATGTTAAATAATATTATGTGTTACACAGAATGCTTTTTATAATCACGCCATCATGAACATCGTCAATATCAAGTTCTTATAACTGCATGGTAAAGTATTTACTAATCTTTAAGAGTCAAAAAAACGTAGTATATGATGAAACAGTTAGAAGCATACATCAGTGTTTGCTGGATTGTGCTGCTTAACCTGTAACTAATTTCTTAAAATAGTCTTCTATAACAATCAAATCTGTTAAACTTTACTTTTTTTATTTCAATGTTTTTTAATGGTTGACATCTGTTTGGTAGAAGCTTAGAGACCCATTAGAGACCCATCAGCAGCCCTGGATCCTACGTTTGCCATGTACTTTATGCCACATTATTAAACCCACATTGGGTTGCAAACCTGTCTTTCATATGTCACATGTACAACCGCAAATCTGAAAAGAAAACGTATAGGCGGAATGGAAAATGAAAAAAAACCAATGAGGACTGAGTTTAACAGTCATGTGAATACAAATGATTAAGGAAACTGAGACGTTTTCTACATTCGTTTGCTGCGGTTTTCTGGTGGGACATTGCCAAAATTGGCAAGAGAAGAAATTGTAGCTGTCAATGAGTCTGTACAGGGTTATGAGTCTATTTCCAAAATATTTAGGGTCCATTTACCCAAAAGTGTGAACCATTCAAGGCGGTTACCAGTCTTCCCAGGAGTCCCAGACAGTTCCGAGCTACATCTCAAACTGTCAAGCATGGTGGTGGAGGGGGGATGATTTTAGGTTGTTTTACAGCCACAGGACAGTGGAACTTCACTGCAGTTACTGGGAAGCCCATGAAATCAACCATACACCATGTATACCAAAGTATTCCAGATAGTTTAGGCAGTTTCTCCAACAGCTACTGTATATCTTGGCTGAAACTGGACAGTGGCCCCAAGCATACCGATCAATCTACAACAGAATGACTGAGAAGTTAAATAATGAATACGTTTCTATAGCCTAGGCCTTGAAGCCTCCAGGCTTCAACCTGATTAAAATGCTGTGGCAGGACCTTAAGAAAACTGTTCCTAAATGGATGCCTGTAGACCTGAACAACCTAGGGCAACACAACAAAGAAAATATGACCAAAATTCCCCCACAAGACTGATAATGCCACACAGGAGAGAAAAAAAACAAATTTCAAGTTATTATTACTAAAGATGGTTCTGCTTGCTTTGAAATCATAGGACTTTTAGTGCTGAAAAATTCATCAAGCATTTACAGCAAAATTGTGCCACCTTAGAGACCATCTCCTTGGGCATTCATGGACGTGTGTGACAATTTAACAATAGTGCGACAATACAAGGTTCTTATTGTCATATATCTCCAGAGAGAGTGGGTCAAAATAACACCTGAAAAAATGTTATGCCTTGGCATCCTAAATGTCGGATTGCCTTTTAAGTGTTGTGACAAGAAATGGCAATATTACAAAGAGGTAAAAAACTTTACTGTCCTGATTTTCATGTTTCACGTTGCAGGCCTGGATACGATGTAAACTAATACATGAAACTGCTGAGATAAAACATGTAATATGTTGAGTTCATACTGTCTGCAATAAAAAATCACTAATCACTAATTATTTTTATTTTTTTCCAATTTGCATTTGCAATACCACCCTAACTTTAGATGATTTTTGTTCTGAGATCATTTGTTTATAGTTAGGCATTAAAATTACAAGTAGTTTTAGTTAAAATAGATCATGATGGCGATCATCTAATGCAGGGTTGTCCACTTCTGGTCTTCAGGGTTGTTGTTCTGTTTGTGTTAGATGGTTCCCTGCTTCAACACACCTGATTCAAATGAAGGCCACAATTGGACATCCCTGATAAATGATAACAGTGACTGTTTTAACTTTGTTCAGTAATCAAGTGCTCTTTGGTTTTGTCTGGAGAGTTAGAGCAATGATGGGTAGTTCTCACACCAGTGTGAGGCAAAATACTGACAGAGTATCTTGGATAAAGTAGGGGGGTCTTTACATGTATTTGTGGGTTCCAAGTGTATCAGCACATGTATTCATCACTCAACAACAACCAAACATATACAAGGTCCTTACCTAGCCATCCCGAGCTTGAGTTGGGCACACACATGTCTGTCTCTGCGCTGGGCAGCACAAAGCCCACAATGAACACCTCTACCCCATCTGACATGAGTGCCAGGCCAAGCACCAGGAACAGCTGCCACTGAAACCTTCCATGTCCGCATTCCTGGATGATCAGCTCATACTGCTGGGCCAGCTCTTCCTCATCGGCCTGCCTCTCCTGCTCCAGCTCATTACGATCCCTTGTTGCATCTGACATGGGCTGCCCCAGCGCCACCTGGCCCTCCTTATGCTTCTTGTCTCCAGATGAGGGGATCCCCTGGTATTCACCCTCATAGATTTCATCCTCATCATCGTGGCCCTCTGTACCTTCACTTGAACCGTCCTCGTTTTCACGGTACCCTTCACCATCTTGCCCTTGCTGGTTCCTGTAAAAATCATCATCGCCATCATCCTCATCCTGGAATCGCTGATAGTTGTGATGAGATGAGTACCCATCAGAGGCATGGTCAACCACTTTGTTGACCTTCTTTGTTGTATGCCGCTTGGCCTCCTTCACCATGTCTTTGGCCCCCTTAACCAAGGAAGTCCTGTTATTGTACGTGTCCTCCATTTTGGCTCCAAAGGCGGGTCTTCACAGGATAATTAAAAGTAAATGAAAGGGGTGGGAGAAAGGAAAGAAGAGCTAGTGGAAGAAGTTGCAGGGATTCCAGGAAAAGTGCAATCAGCAAATCTTAAGATGACACCAGAGGATAAAGCTCCTGACTGTGGAGTCACCACAGGAGATAACCCACGGTGGCTGTGGCAGTCATCGGCAAGGCTAAAAGACATGTTGGAAGGGGAGAACAGAGAATAGAGAGAAAAGGTCAGACATCCATAACTAGATTGAGAGAAGACGCCACAATGACAGAACATACTCTCTTTAATCATTCACTCAGTGTTCTCCCGGGCCTTTTAATCATTTGGATTGATGTAAGGGAAAAAGCTTTTTTTTGTATAGCTTTCAGTTTTTATTAGATTTGAATGCTCACCTACCAGAGGCTCTCTCCTTGCTCCATGTTTTGTGAGTTAGCATTGGTTTCAAAGAAATTATTATTTTAAACAGAAATGCTGAATTTGCTGACTCATGGTCAGCTCTGCAGAAGAGAAGATAATAAACAAGGCTCTGCCCAAAATCAATTTGCCCCGAATAAAGAGCTGGTTCATTATAATGAGACTGATGACCAGACTGGGATGACACTGTCATATTTAATTCAGACAGAAAAGGGAGGAGAGACAGAGGCCGGGGACACGGACACACCGTAGAAACACACAAGTTTGTCTCCTAGTCAACTAATTTTATATTGTTAAAGGTCTATGATATAAAGTGGACCCCAGACACTTGAAAACATATTGTATTGCAAAAAAAAATATGTTAAACTGCTGGAAAGGAACTGGAATTTACCGGGATACCTTAAACAAGGAAGCCAGGGAGCGGTATATGGAGAAAATAATATATAATATTATAATTATTAACGGTCTGGATCCATATGAAATCCCTATTAAAGAATGGAGCTCCCCGTCGGAGCGCCACTCTTTATAAGGATTTACTGCTGCAGTTGTGCACAACCCACGTCTTAGGCTACCTTGTTTAGTAGTGTTTGGCAGCTGCTTTGGTAAATGTTTGACTCGCCATGTGTTTCAATAAATTAGTATAATAGTACAACATACAGTACATGTTTTGTATTACTCTTACTTTTATTTTCTTTTTTTTGACTGCTATATAATTCTGAAGGGGCTCCGAGGCGTGAGCAATATTTTTTTTTTCCTTGTGAGATTATTTTTTTCCTCTGCAGCTACAAATCAAATCGTTAATATTTTTTCCTCAACAAAATTAATCGCACTGCAGAGAGCTGGCCAACAACTGCGTTTAGCTGGAGTAGTGGGGAATAAAACCCGTTTGAATGATCCGACCCCGGTCTGTGAGTGTTTGTTTGTGGTTTAATAAACCCGTGTTTTGATCCGACGTCCGTCTGTGTGCGTTTGTTTGTTTACTGAGGAACGTTATGTTTGGTCGTTACAGCCGCGATCCAACCGAGCCGACAACTCTTTTACTCTTTTACTTTGTTATCTCAGATACTTGGCCGGCCTCCGTGGTTCTGCCTCCGAGCAGGAAAGCGGTGAAAAGTTAAACCATTATCGATCTTTTCCCCACGTCTGTTGTGTGTGGAGCTGCTGCAGACACAACGCAGCAACAGGTTACCAGCTTCTGCGGAGCTGCGCTCCAAACCCCGCCCATTTTCGTCTCGACTACGAATCGGGAAGGAGGGGGAAGTGACGTATGCCGTAAAGCAGTCAAAGCCGTAAAAATGTGTAGTTTTTTAGTGTGGCAGGGTTCCTACCATGCTCCTCAAAGTTACATAGTGCCAGTGAAGGTGATACAGACCCCCCCCAGACCATGACAGAGGTGTCATTAAACCTGTTGGAAGTTGATGTACCATCACAATGACTCTGGAAATATGATATTAAGGTGGAAAAGTTACGTAGTGTCGCTTTAAGTTTTCAGTGTTTCTGAGTGAGATTCGTATATACGTGGCACAGCCTAAAAATTATTATTGATATCGTTCTTTGCTAACCATTTTGTCATGATGTAAGCTATGTTTGACATAACTGACTTGACTGAAGCGCCGGCAATACTGCAGTTTTAGTGCAGACTGCAAAATGTTCTATATACTTCCACATTCATCATCCTTACTTTCAAGTACCAACCAATGATTACCAGAGAGCTTATCCTCATAAATAACAGCTGTTCTGTCACCAAAGTCTCAGCCAAAAATTGGAGTGAATACGGTAGTCTACTGCCAAGGCTTGTCATGGATTCCTAGCAAGGAGGGCATAAATCTCAAAGACAGATACCCAAAAGTTAATCTAACCTTGACAAAGACTTCACCTGGATAAATAAAATTACTTTTAGATCACTAATTCTATAACTGAATAAGATGAAAAGGAAGCAAGTCTGAAGAAAAACCTGTCCTTTGGCAGTACTGAATCGTCCAACAAGGCAATAATGTCTAAATTTCTCCAGCCAGAGTTCACGCTTGAATCCTATTAAAGAGTCTGTGCAGGGAACTAAAGACCAAAGAGACGAGCAACAGGGAGACAACAACAACTGGGAGAGCCCAGAGCAGGGAGGAGGGAGACCCCGGCTTAACAGTACAAATGATGTAACATGATCACAAGTGAGTGGTCCACAGCCTTATGCTGGCCTTTTTATTCCCACACAACCAATCTAGTGAGTTGAAACAGCTGATTTTGTCATAAAACATTTCTAAACAAAGTAGCATACATATGACATGGTCAGGAATGGTCAATGCTGTCCAGCATGTGCGGTTCTTGTGTATCTAAGAGCTCCTTCCCACAGTCTCTAATGAGCACTGAAGCCTTGTCAAGAGGAAACAAATCACAGGGCCAGTTCCAGCTCCCATAATGCAATTTTACTGGGCTAAATGACACTGCTGATTCAAGGTGACTCTAATAATTCCGTTTGGCTCAATGGATTACTTTTTGGGTCATAAGCACACTCCTTGTGTTTGTAGTATAAGCTTCTTTTTATTATTTTTTTTATTATCATGGTCCACCGGTACTAGTTTTTTTTATCCAATCGGAAATTTACAAAAATAAATAAATAAATGAATACAAAGGTTTTTACCCGGAATAAATCCTAGATAAGTGAGTTTTGTAAAACATTTTTTTTGTGCACTGAAAGCTTTTTGTCACGTGGGGAAACTAAGAGATTTGAATTTTGAATTCTCAAGCAGACCAGAAACCCTGGAAGGAGCATGTCAAAGTTTAGATGTTGCACTGAACCTGTTTCATTTATTGTTTCGGGATGAAGTCAAGGCGACACTTCATTTTGCATAAAATGGCCATTTACACGCCAGCAAAAAGGGCTGGGTGCCATGGAGGCTGCCTGTCAGAGAATCAGTGGAGTGTATGGTGAGGCATGCTGTCAGTGGTGATGAAGATCGGAGGACACCAGAGCACAAGGTCAGCCACCCTCACCTGACAGCAGCTGATGAGACTCCCACATCACAGACAGCTTGAGTAACAGGAGTAATCTCAGTCAAACTTGATAATGCCCAACAATGCCAAACAAGCCAATGTTACTTTTATTCTGTGCCGTCTCTGACCACTTTCTGCTTCTCCCCTGCTCTGTGTTTGTGCTATACAGTAACACTCCATCTTCAGCATTTATCTCCTGTTCATATTATTGATCCTCTCATTAAACCAACTAGTCTTATTTTTTTCAACCAACAATCTGTTTATTGAAAATCTGAGTGATCACTATCACTCATTTATCTCAAGTCCTACTTTTTGTTCTTCTGAGACAATATTTTCTCATGTTCAAGTTATACCATCATTCAATCTCATTAAATTAACCAAACAATTATATCTTATAGTTGTTTGGTTAATTTAACCCTAACCCTAACCCTAACCCTAACCCCTAACCCTAACCCTAACCCTAACCCTATTTTTACTGATAATATACAAATGTGGCGATGAGGAAATGTAGTGAAGGAGAAAAAAGCCTCCATTCAGTGCTCCAGGGATAAGCTGCTCTACATAATTAGAATAAAAAGAGATCATATAATGCATGAAATATTGTTGTCAACCATGTGACCTTGGCTGAAAATAGGTGTTGTTCTGACAATACACCAAAATTCTCCATCTCCAGTCCTGCTTTCCTTTAACCCTCCTGATATACTAAAATGTGAAAAAATGAGCTTCCAGGCCAAGTATCAAAAATCCCCAAGTTTCCTCTTACGTGAACATAAAGATAAACGAAACGATTAGAGGTTCAAGAGTTTTGGCCAAACCCAACTGAGACCAATACATTTAGGGAAGTTTACAAATATATAAGTTAATATCCTTTCTTATCCTTTGTTCTTAAAGTTTGTCTATTTAAACAATCATCTTCTGCTTTTTATATAGCTCTCATTAAAAGTGGAACAGTTGCAACTTTAGAAATGCGAGTTAACGACTGAAGAAATTATAAGAACAGTAAAAAAGGATAATTAATATGGTCCTTTTGACTAAGTGTACTTATTTAATCCAGATACTGCACAAAAACTACATAAAAGTAAGAAAGCAGTGTTTTCTTACGCATTATATCCAATCTTTCACAATAATGCTAGAGCAAATTAATTATTCTTACTATCATTCTTACTGTATCTCAGTGGGAATCATATTTTCCTGAAACCTCAGTCAGGTTTAACTCATCAGTGTCCTATCCGTTCAAAGACAAGCCTGAGCACTGTGGCATGATGGGCAGTTTTTTCTATTAGAGTAAGAAAAAGGAGGTCCATTCTCTTAGTGGGCAGAGCTGCATGTAATCCCATCAAAACGGAGAGCCTGTGACCTCGTCTGGAAGGCAGCCCAGGACATCTTACATTAGGAGATTTCATCATCCGCTGATGCCATTACTGACTCAGAGGAGGAAGAAGGACAGTAGCTGCAGTGACAATAAGATGAACATGAGAATATAAATTTGCTGTCATGAATATGAGAATTGCGTCACTGTGCAGCATTGTGATCCACCACAAATTATTTCACGAGCCCAAATGATCTAATGATCTAATGATGAACTAATTATAGGCACCAGGGTAGCTGTTTTTGGCTGTCCAGCCATAATGAGCTTGTTTTAATATAAAATTCAAGTCAAACTCAAGTGTTAACTATGACTAAGCAAAATTCTAGGGAATTCTATGTTTAATTGAATGTATATCATTAACAGTAATGGTTTTAATTTAATTGCTGCAAGTAAAATAATCTATGATAAAGTATTAAAATCATGAAATAAAGAGAACAAAAGTTAACTTATCTTTTATTTGTGCTGATAGTAAAAAAAGTTGAGTGTTTATAGTGTGGGGTCTTGTCTTCCTTTTTTTCTTTTTTCTTCAAGGTTATGTATATTAGGTATTGGTTTGGTCTCCTTGCCTTGCCAGGCCTCACTGTTGACAGCAGTAGTGGTACTACCATCTAGTAGTACTATGTTGTACTATCTGGTACCATTATCGCTGCCTGGTGCAGGCCAATGACACAACAAAACACATGAGGAAAGGGATCCAAGATGTCACACATTTGCTGGTGATGTCTTGCAAAGAATGTTTCACCTCACAGGGAATAAGACAAATTCAAGACAGTGTGAATATCTTTCAGAATAAAAAAAAAAAAAATCCCTGTTTTTCAAAAAATTTTAACGCCAATATACAGTTGACAAGAGTCTTGGAGTTAAAAGTTTCAGGTTTAGCTAAAATTCTGGCTGATCCTTTAATTCCCTACATCCCCATCTGTCTGTGCATGAAATCAAAGCAGAGCAGATACTTTTCTTGAGATTTTTTGCTTTTCTCTGTGCCACTGGCACATCATTCTTTATATTTAGTAAGGGTTTTACTTTTTCAACAGGGAAATAATGAAAAAGAACATGCAGAAAGATTATGTGTGGATAACCTTTAGACATAAAAAAAAAACAATTTCAAATGAATGGTAAGTAAATCTAGAAGACCAAATTCTCCAACCTGCAATTACTTTAACGCAAGTTTTTTTTGTGTGTGGTTTCGTCCGTGTTAACCCAGCAGCACTACCAAAGCAGCCTTTTGGATTGCAAACAAAGCACTACAGATTTCCAGTTCACTGCCTGCCAATCGCTCACTGCCTCTTGAGGTGCAATTCGTGGACGACTCGGTTGCCTGCTTCCGCATCTTGTCCTCCTTTTGGCGGCCGTGCAGAGTGCTTTAACCGCCCGAGGGCAGGTGGCTGGTCTGCAACAAAGCACGAACGAGCCACAACCACCAAAACTCTGCTCATGCCCAGGACAAGAATGTCCATAAATCGTGCATTAATCGTGGGGAATCTACGAGCTGTAACCGGTGATCACCACGATAAACCAACCAAAATGTTACAAAGCGCAGATCAGAAGAATAATCAATATAAATATGTATATCATGTTTCTTACTTAAATTGCACATTTGACATGAATGTGTTTGGAAAGAATACCCCTTGTATATTAAATGCACTGGATTCCACAATTTATCACACACACAAAGATTCAGAATCTGCATATTATTCCGATCAATTAAGCCAGTTAATTTAATCAGTTTCGGCAAAATATGCCAATTTATCTTTCTCTTTCTTTAGTGGTGAGTTTAAATCATTGGAGGGAAAAAAATAGCACATGGCAGGAGACAACCCTAACTTTTAACAAATAGCCTACCGTTTAAACTTACAGAATAAGTAAACACTATTCCAGTCTAGATGTTGGATTGAGTTATAGAAAGATGCCACTATATTAATATTAGGCTACTGATCCAAGGCTATAGTCAGTATGTAATTATGTAATATACATGCAAAGTATGTGGCTACTCACCGGCATTTATGGTGAAAAGAGTCAACTGAGATGAAAGTTGCCCATTGCACTGATATGGCTTTCGCTCTCTGTAAAAGAATAAAGATCTTGCGGGCTTTTTACTGTAGAGCAGGATCAGAGGTAACTGCCAGCGCACGACAAGATTTTTTTTTTTTTTCCGATGCAGTCCTCTCTGACTGCAGCACTTTAGTAGAAGAGAGAGGATGGTGGTAGGAGAGAGAAAGCGAGGGGCAGCATAATCAATAATTGTATTTCATTGAGTCATGCGGGTGATTCCGCCTGATGGAACAATCTAGTTAGATGACTGACGCGCAGCGCTGCAACACATGAATGCTAAGCAGTTGAGAAGGCTCTCATTTAGGCAGCAAGGAAAAATCACGGATTCTCTATGTACTATAATCCCACGCAATAATTTGTAATTATTTGAGAAGAGACCACGATACTTTTCTTACGGGGAAAACGTCGACTGATTTTGCCAAACATGTTTCTAAGAAAAGTTTTCGGGAAAAAACAAAATTGAGCTGCAAGAAAAACGACACAATGAATCTCCGTTAATAGTGAATCTTTGTTTTTTATACATACTACCGCCTTTTTTCCTGTTTTATGTGGATTTACTTCAAGTTACCACGTTTTGTATGCAGGGGCGTCAATTGAGTGGAAGCTAAGGTACGGCAAGGTTACGAGTCACAGAACTGAACTAGTATCAATCAACACGTCCAGCAAATACTCATCACAGAAGTCTGCTATGGAGCTGATCTGTGTGGTCAAGAACATTGGAACTTTTTCAAATGCAGTCTCGCTCACTGCAAAAACTCAAAATCTTACCAGGAATATTTGTCTTATTTCTAGTTAAAATGTCTCATTTTTAGTCAAAAAATATCATTACACTTAAAACAAGAGTCATTACCAGAAAAATAACTTGTTATTTGACCATTTTCACCTGTTTCAAGTAAATTTTCAATTGAAATAAGTAGAAAAATCTGCCAGTGCAAGATTTATCTTCTCATTACAAGCAAAACAATCTTGTTCCATTGGCAGATTTTTCTACTTATTTTAAGTGAAAATCTACTTGAAACAGGTGAAAATGGTTGTTTTTGAGTCTTGTCTTAAATGTAATGAGATTTTTTTTAAAAGAGACTAAAAATTAGACATTTTAACTAGAAATAAGACAAATATTCTTGTTAAGATTTTGAGTCTTTGCAGTGTAAAATAACTAGTGAAATCGATCATGTTGTTCTTATTTGCATTTGTAGTTATTCCATAAATGTATTTAAAAAAACAAACATTTACATTTAACCCTTGAAGCCAAGGTGTGGCGGCTGCCATACCTTGCCATACCCAATTGACGCCCCTGTTTGTATGTATGTATGAATATATGCAGGAGCCACTCTTGTACAGAACCCAGTCACAGTTCAGAGATGAAATCTCTGTCCGTGGTGCTGACCGACCAGCATCAGCTGAGAGCATCACGTTTGAGCTGCTGTTGTGCAAATGAACCAAGATTCTCAAAGCCTCAAGTCCATATTTATTTTTTTCCCCATTTATTTTCATATGAATCCCTTATATTATCTTCATAGCACATGGGAAACTTTCCAAAAAGTGCTACATTTAAGAAAAAGAAAGAAAGAACATCTCAGGATATTTAACTGGCAAAAGTAGGACACAGTAAAACACAGGGTTGTACAAAAGCATATAAGAAAAAAGACTCATAATAATCAATATAATCCAGGCAGTAAATAAGGGGAAATAATATAATAATGTCACATATAATTTTACTCAGATTTTAGTTAGGAAGCAAATTCTTCCAAAAGCTTGACACTCTGACACTCTGACACACTTGACGTCGTAGGCATGTGTGAAAAAATGGTCAAGAATGCTTTCAAAAGTACATTTATTTATATATTTAAATTTACAAAAATGCAAAGAAATCAAATGGAAGAAAAATTACAATCAAATATATTTTGTGTGACCACACTCAGACTTCAAAGCAACAATCCTCTCAAAAAGGAAGGAACGTGGCTGGGGATGTTGTTCAAACGTCTGGCAGAAATAATCACATATCTTCTGTGAATGCAGGCTGCCTCAAATTCTTCTGTCTCTTCATGTAATCCCAGATAGATAAAGTTTAGATCAGAACTTTTAAGAAGCTATACTGTCACTCCCTAGTTCTTTTTCACACTAAATATATAGATCCTAATGATATTGACTGTTTTTTGTTTGTTTTCTTGTTTGTTATTCATTTATTTTTTGTTTTTGTTTTAAATTTTTGTTTTTTTAATTTTTTTTTGTTTTGTTTTTTTTGGGGGGGGGTTACTGAAGAATAAATTTAGGGGCCAATCAGAAGCCTTCCTGGTCGTATTGTATAATTGATAACTATGTGGTTCTATTTATCATAATTTAAAACACCATTAATCTTGCCAAATCGATAACTTTAATTGTGGAAATGAAGCCCCAGAATCTCCACCGTACTTCACTGTTGCCAGCAAACCCTTGTTTACTCTACCTTACCGCAGCCTTCAAGTGAACAAATCACTTTCTGTTACAGATAAAACAATTCACATTGTGACTCATCAGACCAGAGCATCTGCAGTCATTTTTTGCCATCCCAGTACTTATGTTTTTTGCGTAAAGACGCATAGCATAGTTTCCATGTCACTTGTTTCTAGTGCATAGTTGACCTTGTACGGAGGCATGTGTGAAGTCACCTGCCTCAGTACAAGTATTTAGTGTGTGAACACGAAATAATCACATTTAAAAATATGAGCATAACAGTTTTATTATGTCATTTTTGTCATTTTTACTAACTTTGTGCTCAATCCACTAGAGTATATTAATTGTCTTTACTTATTTGTCTTACTTGTGCAGCCATTAATATTTGTTCAGATGATACATTTGTAAATCACTCCTTTAGTTTACTACACTCACAGCTCACACTGAAAACTCTCAATTTTAGACATGATAAAACCAAACATCCACACAAGGTAAACATTTTAAAACTTACAACTAATATTGCATCACTTTTGACACATCTGTTTAATATCCCATTTTTGAAAAATGAAATACTAAGTGAGCGACCAAATCCATTCATATTACAGATAATAGCTTTTGAATAGCTGTGCATGGATACCATTGGAGTACGTCTCAGTTAATGAATTCATGCAAATTCTGTATTGAGCAGATATGTATGGTTGTTGTGACTGAGCCTGGTGCCCCTGTTTAGTCTGCCATGACCTTTTAATGTTCAAAAGTATGACCTTTTCCCCACATTTCTTTTTTCATATTTTTTTCATTATTTCCTCACATTTCCTTTTTTGTTATTGGCATGTAGCCTATGTATTACTTTTGCATAAAGTATATGTGTGTATTATTGTGCTAATTCAGCTGACCTTAGCTGCTGCCTAAATTGTACAGGACACAAGAGAGATTTAAAATCTCTATAGTTTCCATCTCTTGGTAAAAGGTCAAATTAGTATAATAAAAACATCAACATCAAATGAAGAAAACTATGGAGGATTTTTTGTGCCAAAATTAAATAAATAAATACATAATTAATTAATTAAATTGGGAATGAAATATATCATTAATTAATTAAATGTGTCATTAATTAATTACAATTAGAATGAAATATGTCATTAATTAATTAAAATACAATTCATTTTAAGTAAAAATATATATTTATTGTTTCAGCATTTAATTAATTAATGACACATTTAATTAATGATTTCGTGTTGCGTGTGAATCATGAAATGTAAAACTGCATTTAATTAATTAATGACACATTTAATTAATGATTTCGTGTTGCTGAATCATGAAATGTAAATGTAAAACTGTCAGTTTCACTCGTCAAACTCAGTGGGCGGATTCCAAACACCTGATTGGTTCCCCTGCAAATCAAGTCAAGGCAAATCGAATCCACATAATGGATTGTTGCAGGGCTTCGGGACACATTCCGATAAACTAGGGCTGCGTTCAGACTGCAGGCAAATCTGATTCATAGCTGATTCCTTCTCATATCCGATTTTCAGGGCTGACTGTCCACACTGTTTTTAGCAATTGTCCAAATCGGATCTGGCTCTGTTCAGACTTGGCCACATCATTGACTGAGCTGATGGGTTGCCGTAGCAACGACGTCGGAGCGGAGGCGTCACCCAGCGCATGTATTGTGTGAAGTCATGTATTTCTTTTATATATATAAAAAAATCCCAAAATATCTGTACCGTTTCTGATTGGATCGGCACTGCGCATAATTTTTAGACATAAAAATGAACGCATACCGCAAAAGTTGTGTCTCGGCGGAGGGAACCGGCGTCCCAGCAAAATGAGCACAACAGAGAAGTGTTCAGAACAAACTATAATACAACTCTATTGAAATATAAAATAGAAAACATGTTATTATTGCAGGTTTAACATAGGTTTTGAGCATATGGGTATTATATTTCCATCATTAGGGAGAACCCCTATGACAGAAGAATCATCACTGTCTATTGTCTAATGTTCTATCTAATGACAGAATTATCACTGTTTCAGCAGGTCTCTTAGGTTTATAATTCAGATTCATTTTCGTTTACATATAACATTGTTTGTAGTCATTTTAGTGCAATTTAAAGCTTATTTCTACAAATAAAATCAGCACTGTAGGCAGCGATCTTGGACCAGCGGCAACTCTGATTGGTCCAGCACGCTCACGTGACAATGTCGAAGCACTTTGTGTCAACTCCGCCTCTGGAAATAGTTCCACTTTTAAAACGTCGTTTGTGAAGCCAGTTTCCCGAGATCGGACTTCGACGACTAGATAAATGCTTGGTATCAATAGCTGTATATGTTGAAGTGAATGGCATGAGATAATATGTCGTGCGCACGAGATACAGTAAGTCGCACGCACGAGATAACAATAATAAACCTCCAGGGCTCCGTACAGACCAAAGCAGTGGATTCCACTAGATTTGCGTTAGCTCCGCCCACTGAGTTTGACGAGTGAAACTGACAGTTTTACATTTACATTTCATGATTCAGCAACACGAAATCATTAATTAAATGTGTCATTAATTAATTAAATGCAGTTTTACATTTCATGATTCACACGCAACACGAAATCATTAATTAAATGTGTCATTAATTAATTAAATGCTGAAACAATAAATATATATTTTTACTTAAAATGAATTGTATTTTAATTAATTAATTACATATTTCATTCTAATTTTAATTAATTAATGACACATTTAATTAATTAATGATATATTTCATTCCCAATTTAATTAATTAATGATGTATTTATTTATTTAATTTTGGCACAAAAAATCCTCCATAGAAAACGGCCTACAAATGGAAAAGAAAAATATCCTATTAACATATACCTTATATACATAAGCATAATTTCAACTGGGGACAGGGAATATTCGACAGACATTCACTGCTTAACCGGCCAGTTAGGAACCGTCAATAAACTATCCGCTGCTGAAACATTTTTTTTCAACAGTCTCCATCTGACCAACAGTGGCGCCACCAGGGGGTGGCCAGGGGTGGACACGGCCCACCTACAAATTTACTGGCCACCTACTTGCCTCAATAAAAAAAAAAAAAAAACACATGCCGGTCACATAGATTCTATCGTCAGTTATGCGTTTCATCCCAAATCATTTGGGCCAAATGCATATCGGTAGGTGTTTCTTTAAGTATTTCTGAGCCTGTATACTACAACAGTATAATAAAATCCTGTAATGATGGCTTTTAGTTTTGGTGTCCACCCCAAGAATTTAAGTTGATCCATCTGGCCACCACTATGAAAAAGTTTTGGAGGCGCCCCTGCTGACCAAGTCACTCTAAACCCAAGCCGCATTGCTGCACTAAATTAGTCAAATAAAATACATTTCTTTGTATTGTATTTAAGGGCTCTTTTGAATTAAAAAAAAACATTTTTACAATATTTGTTGCTTTTTTTGTTTTCTTTAATGACAGTAGACAGATTAGGAGGAGCTGGATCAAAACACAGAATTTTGATCCAACCCCCAAACAAAAGTTGCACCCATATTATATATTCTGTAAAAGAAACTGTGACAGTAAAAACAAGAGAACTCAGGAATGCAGGCTGGCTCTCTTTGAATGCAGATGGACTATCCAGTCACTGGGATTCCCAGGCGAGTAATATCTGCCCAATTCCTCCCTGTGGAGCTGTGGAGCATTACACCAGTGTAGTACTTCCATGATTTCACCTTACTAGCTTCTTTCAGTAGGCCTAATGTTTCCTTTCAAGGGATCCAGCAGAGGAAATTACAGGTTATTACTATCATTTTTCCCAGTTCCAAGAAGGTCTATATCTTGTGTGAGTGAAGCACCTGTGAAGCAGAAATACATCCTCACAGACAGACAC
Source organism: Cololabis saira (assembly GCF_033807715.1). Lineage (NCBI taxonomy): Eukaryota > Metazoa > Chordata > Actinopteri > Beloniformes > Belonidae > Cololabis > Cololabis saira. The sequence goes on from NC_084595.1 coordinate 28,056,354, forward strand.
TGATCATGACCATGCAACCCCCCCCCCGGAATTATCCGCAGCTTTACACTGAAGACCGGGATACCCTTACACTCCTCATCACATGTTATAGACACACCTCTGAGTAAAATTAGAGCTATAACTTTAGGTAACATGAGTGTACTGTAAATGAAGAATATAATTATCATTATTTTGCCCAATGTATCACAAAATGGGAAAATGTGACAATTGTTTTGCACAAAATCTGTAAATTAGTAAGATGGATTGAGTAACATAAATCACTTACTCTGGTCATTGATAGTTCAGAAATGCCTATTTGCATTCATTACTCTATTGTTACACATAAAATGTAAATTTTGTACCAGTCTTTTATACCTGCTTAATCATATTCAGTGTCTGCTGGAGCTTATTCCCAGCTGTCTTTGGGTGAAAGGAATGATACACACAGGTCTGAAGTCTATCACAGGGCCACATTTATACAAACAATTCCTACAGTCCATTTAGAAACACCAATTATCCAAACATATATGTCCTTGGACTGCGGGGGGGACCAGTCCAAAACTCACACTGGCACAGGGAGAAAGTACTGACTATGTGCAGAAAGACCCCAGCTTGGCTTCAAATAAACCATCTAGCTGTGAGGTAACAGTGTAATGTAACTTTCATGTGGAGTTATTTTCAATTTAAATAACTTAATTTAGATACCAATGAGTTTAACTTGATAACTTTCTCAGCCCAAAACCAATGACCACATGGGAGAAACAACTGTTACTTCAGAGAGATTACACAACCCTTTTGTAATAATTGCATAACCTACAGCCTCAGAGCAGATACATATAACTTCAGATGGAGGTGAGACCAAGACTGCATGTCTCATGGTCTTGGGATTTTTGATTTTTGTGTTCTCTTATTAGGTCTGTGGCTTTGGTTTGACTGGTTCTGTTTTGCTTTCTTACTCTTCTGTTAGAACAGATGTCCCATTTTATTTAAAACGTGTTTTCCCTGGTGTATGATTTACTTTGTTAATCTTAATTCTTCTTCTTTTTATTATTATTATTATTATTATTATTATTATTATTATTATTATTATTATTATTATTATTATTATTATTATTATTATTATTATTATTACTATTACTATTCCTGTTCATAGTCTCCTGCACTTCTCCTGAATCCTCACAGCGTGCGTGCCTGCTATGTCAGATCGTAATGCTTTGAAAACCCATGAGTGATTCCTGGCAAAAGTGAGGGAGAGAAACAAGGGGGGGGGGGGTCTGACTGATGCAAGCAAAGGGACATTCAGCTTCTCAGTATTCACATCATTAAAGCCTGTTAACTATTTCAGCACTACCAAGCAGGCTCCACTGCACTGTCCACTGGAGAAAATCCCGCCCCCCAAACTCTGTCAGGACTTACATCCAGTTCCTTATTCTCATTTTCAGGAAGAAGAAAAAAATCAATTGCCCACTGATAGAACATCATCCATCAAGGAAAGCAGTGAATGCTGCGGTATTGTTGCATTTGCTTCCAAACTTTGAGGATAGAGACAAAGCTGTAACACTGGCTGTGCATCACATCCACCACAATGGACTGTGAATAGTTTGTTAATGGGGCATATGCTGTTCATCAAGACACACAAAAGCATGACCCCCCCCCCCCCCCACCACCACCACCACCACCACACACACACACACACACACACACACACACACACACACACACACACACACACACACACGCGCACGCACGCACACACACACACACACACACGCACACACACAAGCAAAGGAAACCATCAATCAGTGAAGCAGTGACCTGAAGTTTGGAAGCTTCTTGGCTTTTGATTCAGACCACCCCCCACCCCGAGCCATAAGACTCCATTTACTATAGCTACTTCTGGAAAGATGAGGAGCACTTAGCTTAATGTACGGGACCGCAGAGTAACCCACATACACACATGCACAACACTGTATGTGTCAGAGTTCTGTCTCTTAGTTTCCTCACTAAGACATGCACACAGGTAAAATGGAATTCACTGTAAATGCATTACAGTTCATATACAACCGTGAAATGTGGAAGGACACAAATACAGATACAGTAAGTTGATGAATTTTGGTGCAACACTTGGTAAGGATAACCTGGGGTTGGGAATAGCCTTTACAATGCCAGTGATGGAATTTCAATTATGCTGTCTTGTGTGTTGAATATGGTAATATGGGTTTTCTATTAGCTATTAATTCCCTAAAACACTATAAAACATTGTTAGTTGAAATTTGCACCATGTAAGTAGCACCAGGCAGGTGCTACACTAGCAATGTACTGTGTCTTGTGCATTAGCTACACTGGTAACAGATTGTCAGTAATTTACAGTATATTGACATGATAAAAACTAAATTACAATTATTCAACTAATATTGATATCATATACTAGATACTATAATATAATAATTATATAGTATATATATTATAATATACTATTATGTATTTTAATTCTACAAAAACGATTCTACTACTTCAAAACCAATAGATTAATGCTGCATGAGGATAATGTAATGTTCAAGTAAACAAAAGAGCCTAAAGTATATATGTTTGTCCTTCAAAGTTAATACTACAGCCTGAAGTTTGAAAACAGATATGATACCCGCAGTGTCAGCTTTCTTTAACAAATTATAATAAAGGTACAATGACACAATTATGTCTCCATCCAGATTTTTTTTTAAAGCAAACACTGGATGATAATTATCCCTGCATTGTGGAGATAAAAGAGCGAGCAAACCGATTTCATCTCCATTTTTACTGTCAGCCTCCTCTATGCATCTAGGCAACCACTCCAAGCTGGAAAAGGCTTTCATCAGGCTACAAGGATATGTTTCATATATTAAAAAAGAAAAAGTATAACCTTTTGCATCTCATTTGGCACTTACCGTAACATCATGTTGACTCTGGACAAACAGTACAGACATGTGGTTGGCAATGAAATAAGGGAATATAGTACACAAGCATTTTGAAAGCAAAATAAAAGGACACTGCTGTCACTGACAGAAGAACATGATGGATTAGTGTAGCCCAAGGGGGAAGTCTTGGTCCATCAAAATGTAATGAAAACTAATTTGAAAACAGCAGGAAGCTATGGATGTAACTCCGGTATGAGTTCTTGTAACATTGTGTTCAGAGAGAGAGGTCATTACAGTCTCATATGTGAGAAAAATGGGTTGGCGACATTACGATTGATGATAGCACATTAGTTGTTGTCTTCAGGAGTTATGGCAGTTTGCACAAACGTCTGACGGAAAATCGATCGCAAGAAGAAACCATTTCACATCACAGTTGTGATCAGTTTCGTAATCAAAGTGCAACAGATGAACCAACACATTTACATTTTGGGAAGAGACCACGAAAACACACAGCTCTGCATTTAAAAAAACAAAAACTGAAATACAGTCCAAAAAAATTTCACTGACTTTAGAGAAATATTTCTTTCACAAAGCCATCCTTCATAAAAAAAAGAGAGTTATGTCAAAATGTTTCTGTTATTTCTACCACTACCACAAAGTCGTGTGTGTGGTAGCTGAGCTAAAATACCAGAGGGACGAAAGTCAAATGGATTGTGATTATTGTCCTGGAACAGATTGAACAGGCTTTGGGAGAGAAAATGTGAGCAGAATCCCATTTCAACACAAACCCAGGTGTTTTTCTTTTGCTGAGAGGAAAGTAAAATTTGCAAAGGGATCTAAAGTAGGGTTTAGGGCAACAATGCCTAGTTTTATATAACCAGCATCAAAAGCAGGCAATTAATTTTGTCAGCAACAAAGAGAAGTCATTTTGGATATACACAATGAAGGGCTTTCTGCCTGTATGTGTATTTATCTAAGGTGATTTATGTTGTTTCTTTTTCCTGTATGGATGTTTCCATTATGTCTTTGTGTTAATTCAATTAAATGTTTGAGGGCAAGTAATTCCAAATCATGTCACTCTATATGATTTCAAATGCAAAAATTAAAAGGCAAACAGTATACATTAAGAATGTGCTCTGGGCTTCTTTCATGTCTGCTTCTGCTCTCTCAGGTGGTGTGGTTGTGCCCCTCCCTCCTGCACTCTTGGTGCAGTTCAGGTAAAGCCTTCTTTTCACCTTGCACACACGCATATACACAGACATGTACACCTGCTCTCTCACTTACATGCTTCTTGCCTGTTGTTGCTGGTACCTCTGAGTTTAATTTAAAAACAAAAAAGAATATGCATTATACAATAATGTGTTGTTTAAACCCACGTAGATTAATTACAATATGTCATCAGTATCTCTGTGGCCGACAACATTGCTTACAAACCGAATGCTTGCAGTTATGTATTTCTGTCAATCCTAGTTATGATGACCTACACATAAAAGCAGTGTAAGGAGTTACAGAAAATTGGAAAAATGGAAACAGTTACACGCTTTAAAAAACAAACTGTAGTAAATACGTATCATGCACGGCAAAAAAATCCCCTCAAATGTGAAACTGTGATGATCGGTGTGCTAAACATATGAATTGCCTACTCTGAAATGGAAATAAGTAATCTGTGAAATGTACAGCTTCCTGTCATTCAACAGGAAACCTCCACTCCCCACAGAGCAGCTGGGATTATCCCCTGTGCCTCACAGTTCTGCTTCACATGTATAGCCTACATCAACTGTCAAAACAAGTCATAGCAAAAATGTGTGTGTGTGTGTGTGTGTGTGTGTGTGTGTGTGTGTGTGTGTGTGTGTGTGTGTGTGTGTGTGTGTGTGTGTGTGTGTGTGTGTGTGTGTGTGTGTGTGTGTGTGTGTGTGTGTGTGTGTGTGTGTGTGTGTGTGGTGGCGGGAGGGGGTGGGGTTATTACTGCTCTGTCCCCAGTATCAACCATGCATCCATCCTTGTTTTTTTTTCAAAGTGAGGTTGCAGTTCTTCTGACAGTGCTGATGGGACGCCCTCGAACAGAGAAGTACTCTGAGCCAGATGGTGAGGAGGCTCGTGTCCAACAGTTCCACTTGCAGCTCTGCTAGGGCTGAAAGGACATATGTCTCTCCTCTCTGGAGTCTGTCACAGCCGAGGCTGCCAAGCCGTTGGGCCTGTTCCACATATGTGTCTTAATGCTGTTAAGCACTAAGTCTTGGGGAGAGGGGGGGGCTAAAGCATAGCTGCAATTCAGGTTGTAAAGATCATTTACTATGCTGCCTATGCGTAAACGTACAGCAGAGAAATGGCCACAGGAAGGTACACGGGGTGGTGGTATTCTCCAAAGACTTACACCTTCTTTACAGAGGTAAGTTTCCTTTTTTGTGGATCTGAAATGAATCTGTCACAGTCTGGAAACTTTGATTCCTCTTTGAAGTAACAAACACCTATCATTTACCAACAACAGTAGGAAAAAAAAATACTGTTAAGTAAATTTGCAGAGCAGAATTTTCAAACCATGAACAATGTTCCCTTTTTTTATTAGTTACTTAAATTACAATTTATTTCATTACACAAAGTCAGGTAAGCTTGGGGCACTTTACGCAGTGTGGTCAAAATATTGTACAGTTCTAGCTATCAAAATCCAATACATTGGTACAAAAAAAAAAAAACGTTTTAAGTACTATTTTAAATGAGTCATTCTTAACGATTAAAGTATGAATAGGTTTACAAAGGTCATCTGTGGTCTTTGATCAGTTTTCTCTTGGCAAATTAGTAAATATTATTACATTACTCCTCCAATCTACAGGCAGTGACGTCTACGAAAATGTACCTGTATTTACATAACATTTTAAAATACATATCACGTTAATTAAAAGAAGCGGATTTGTAAAAGCAGAGAAAAAGATCGGTTTCCTTTAAATACAGGAATAATGCCGCGTTCCATTTACCTCGGAAATCGGAACTGGGAACTGGGCATGGCAGTCATCTTGGAATGGTAACTCGGGGGTGGTGAAGCTTCTCCCACTTTCCCAGTAGGAAATCCCATTTCGAGGGGCGTTCCAGTTGAAAATTCTGACTGGGAACTAGGAAATTCCGACTTCCGAGGACAAATGGAACGTGGCATTAATAGCAAGCGTTGTTCCGCTTACTGTTGGCATGGAAATATGTGAACCAATCAGCGGGCGTTTAACAGGCGTTTCAGTAACAGAAGCCAATCAGGGAGTCGCATGTTTGAGAGTCGGCTGTTTGAAACGGCTACCCCAGCACTTTCCAACTGACGGCTTAAGTTGAGGAAACACGAGTGTGCTACCTTTTTCAGTATATATTAAGAAGTAAGTATACCCTCTTTTTATGCATTACTGCCTCAAATTGTTCAGTTAGATGGCTTTTTTCCCGTTTGCAGCAGCCATAAAAGTGTGTTTAAAGATCTAGTGGGAGCTTACATTATGTGATTAACCCACTAGATGATACGATTACGATGTTCAATCAAAGCAAATAATGAATCGCAATGAACTGGCCTTTTGTTTAAGAAGGTAGAATGTTTTGCACATTTTGCACCTATGATACGTTTAAAAGTGTTATATCTCCATTACAAGACTGCAAAAATAAAAATAAAACAGGGGGGGGGGGGGGGGGGGGTTACTCTGGAGAATCTGGTCACATTCAGGTTGTCTGGAGTCCTATACCTGATTTATAATGAAAATAATATATTAGCTTTGCTGATAAGTGAGTTTCTTAATCAAACATTTCCTTGGTTGTTTTTTTTCTTCTTGAAGATTAATGATTTGACCCTAAAATATAACATTTTTAGTTATCACAGAATTATCGACACATTTACTGCATCAAATACATTTTTAGCAGATGTAACATCATTTTCACTACTACCCATATACTTTTTCAATGGGACTCTCAGTTTCCTCAGTTCAATTCAATAGTAACTTTTTTTTTCTCCCCATTACCCAGCCAGTATCTAACAACCAGTTTGTAACCAGGCTCAGTCAGGGAACCTGTATTATTTTAACACATGTCAGCATATACTGTATTTCTTTAGTGATGTAAAAACATGTGTATATTTTCATACAAATCTCATAGGGTACTCTTGCTGAAGAATATCAGCTTTGATAATCTCAGAAGACATTTTGTATATATGTATGAAATGAATAATGTGTCATAGTATATGACGTAGATATGAGATCCTTCTTTTAATTCCTGCTATCATAATGTTATTTTTTCCTAGATGTCGTCAGATGAAGATGAGCCAATGAGTCCTCTCCCAAAAGACTCAGACTCTGTATCCTCTGACCTTCAGGTAATTCAAATATAGTTGTTGTTTTGTTTTCTTTACTTTGTTTTTTTTATTCAATGGGGGAAAGTAATTTAAATGTTTTGTATTTAGGTTTGTTGGACCATCAACAATTTTTTTTTTTTTTTTTTTTTTTTTTTAATCCAGACCAATTAAGATGTGAAAACAGCAGTTCAGTCAAAATATGTATTTGAATTTTTATTATTTTGTGAAACTAAATGTATGACTACTTGATTAGTTTCGGAGTAGAGTAGTAGGGGCACCATCGCACCAAATTTTAACTTTTTTTGTTTTGCTCAATTTGAATCAGAAATTTAAATAAGAAACACACGCCCACATTTTGTTGCCGGAACATTACATGAAGGTTTTTATATGTTGACCATCCGTCCGTCCATCCGTCCATCTGTCCATCCTTTTTTCTATACCCGCTTCATCCTTCATCCTGGAAAGAGGTGAAGCCCTGTAAAGGTTCCTGGTTCCTGTGTTATGCTGGCTGTTTGGAAATAAAATGTAATCAGGATGGATTGCACTACACACAAAGTAATTTTATATACTATCCTAAAAATGAAAGATTTGTTTAAAAAAATGTAAAAAAAACAGCTTATTATGGTAGAGTGTTGTCCAACAATTTAAGTGTGTGTTTGTGTGTGTGTGTTTGCATCAACAGGATGAGTATGAAGAGCTTCTCCACTATGCTATTGTCACGCCAAAGCTTGAGACACTTTCCCGTGGTCAGCGGAAGAAAGAAGACACACGCTCACAGTACCTACAAGGTGACTTCATTTCCCTCTGTATGAAGGAAATATGGATACAAACACACTGATTAATGTTTCTGACCAAAACTCGAGCTTATCCCTTCTAAACACCTGCCCCCATTAAAAGATACATTTTTCACATGATGGAAAAAATGTAGTCTGTTCATCAGTTTTATATTTTCAGCTTTGAAGCCAGCCTTACAGACGAGATATCAGTATGCCATAATATTTTGCATCTCTTTCTCCTACATTACCCACTTCTTAAACAGTCCATCAGTCCCCCTCCCCAGCTGCAGTTCTTCTTGGAGGTGAGTGCTTTAACTGTCATGGAGCAGCGCACAAGGATGTAGAGAGCAGACAGGCTGATTGGTAATGATCTCCTGGAACTCTGCCCGTACTGCTCTTTAGAGTTCAGGCTCTCTCTTCTCCCCCCTGCACAATTTAATTAAGATATTCACATAAATGCAATCTTGAGCAAGGAGTCATGTTCCTCTTATTCAGCACTTTCACCATCACGTTTTCTCCTCTTAACCTGTTTTTGTTTCTAAACAACACTCTTGATTTCATATTGCTAATTATGTTAAAGGAATTAATCTGTTTTAACTACTGTGTCTCTGCTGTGTCTTCTGTCAGATCCTGCAGCAGAAGTTGAAGGTGGGAGGCATTCCAGCAGGAGTATGAGGTCACCACGGGCTTCCCCTTTGATTATTGAACCCTCCACACACTTGAGAACTTCTCTTGGTAAACGGAATAAAAAAAAAAAACATTGAAACATATTTATTTAGTTTTGTGTAATTGTATAATCATTCCTTACATGAAATATCCAGAGTAAGGTTACAGTGTTTTTTCATACGTGTGACTGTTGTGTTTTATGGCCTCCAGCTGAGCAAGCAGCAGGTCGGTCGTTCAGCAGGATGTCGGTGGTCTCAGACGGTCCCTCAGACCGGTTCCAGGCTCCATCTGTGAAGTCCAGGTCCAACAGCCCTGAGCCCAACGAGCTTGCTATGACAGAAATGTTTATTTCAGAGGAAAACATTAACAAGATGGAGAACCTTCTGGGTACATGGAGCAAAAACTTAAAGGTTAGTTTCCTATTTCTTGCCATCTCTTTCTGCTTTCCTGGGAGGATAAATCTTTCTCGTTTACTGTGAAAAATGGGAATTTAATTAACCATTTTGAGTTTGCCTAGTGGTGAAATCCTAATATGTTGTTAATATCATTTGAGCCTTTGCAGAGCTATGCAGAAAGAAAATGATAACAAATGATTTAAGTACACTCTTTCATTTGCAAAACATAAAGTAATACCTAGTATAAAGAAAATAAAAAAAGACTTAAATATGACAGCAACACCTATGATATATGGATGCCAATTTGATGGATTTGCTAGAAGAAGGTGTCAAGTTCATTAACGTCACTTAAAAAGCAATCTAAGGATCCATTCATCACTTTAACTAATTTGCAGTTTGAAAGCGTTCTTCATCTACACTAAAGCTGTTTGTATGTTAATTTTTTGTTTACAAATCTTAAAAGGAAGAAAGAAATTAAAGTTTAGTTCATGTTAGAATGTTCAGTGCCGATAAATGGCTTTTGTTCTCAATTTATCATTTAACTATTTTCAGGCCTTTCCTTTTATAGTGGCGTAAAAATAACTTAAAAAGACACTAAAATGCTTTATTTTGGCCACTGATTGTTACTTAAAATGGAGCCTTAAGGACCAGATCGGCACTAATGAAGGGATCGAATCTTAAGAATACTTCTTGAAAAGGATAACAACTCTTCACTTCTTGGAAGCGGTGACCTTTTTAAATCATATGTGTTCTTTCCATGGGAATGATTGTGGGGGAGCTGGGGGACTCATATTTGAAGTCCCTTCTGCCCTTTTCTCCTCATGTTGTACAGCTCCTTTGCGGAGAGCAGATGGTTTGAACTGAGGAGAGGAAGAGAGAATCATATACACCAGAAGAAAATATAAAGACTGCGCCAGTTCTGGTTCATGGGATGAGTTCATGAAAACCCTCTTTTGCTGTAAAAATACATTTCACTTATAGAATAATCCCAGTAAACATAACTTTGGGTAAAGACTGTGGTGCGCAGAAACAAAACTGGGGCTGCACTTTTTATCAAGTGGATTTGGAGGATTGAGAAAATCATCCAACGAAGCAGAACTGGATAGAAAAATAAACTACTACTACTAGCTGTCAGGTATGTCGCCTGATTACAACCTGTAACGCATGGCTGTCCCATTTTATTCTTGAACTAGTCCAATGTGCTGACTGAGCTACGGAAGTGGAGGTTTGCCTTCATGGAGAAACACAAACAAGAGATGATGAAGGAGAGGGAAAGACATGCAGTCCAGACAGCTGGCCTGAAAGGAGAACTTGAAAGCCTAAAGGAGCTGCTGCACACCTACGAGACCTCCAACAAGAGAAAAGATGAGGTATGTGTATTGATTTGCTTTCTACAGCACAACATTTGATTTGTGAGTTTGTGAGACTAGTATTAAGCTTTGAGCCAATGAGATGGAAGAGTACATATTCATCAGTCACTGAGCTACACATTTTATTTTCAACATTAATTTGATAAACATAAGAGGAAAATCAATCTCCACGGGTAGGTGAAGTTCAAGTTAACATCATTAAATGCCTCATATTAATCAACCAGAACATAACTGCAGCAGAATTCTGATATAAAATACAGTATCTTATGATGAAACTAATTTTTGGTGTTCAGGTATTTCTTCAACTATTTGCATATATCTTCTTCTTACTTGCAGTGTCTTTCAGGCTCATGTTCTTGTCTGAGTCACTGAAATGACTAAGCTGAGAAAAGTCTTGTCAGCATTCTAGACAGACTCTGTTACTGTGGTACGTTCTCCCACACAGGTGATCGTGAACCTGAGCCAGGTGCTAAACAAACAAAAAGAAAAGCTTGAAAAAATGAAGGCCTTCAGCCACTGGAGACTTCAGCGCACTGAGGCTAGAGAAGAGGTACATGAAGGGTTCTCATGCAGTCTTAAAAAAATGTAAAACGTATTTTCTACGTCTCAATAAGTATGTGTTTGCTGTTGCTGTTCTTTGCGTTATGGTTTGTTGTCTGTTGTCTGTGCAAAAAACTGTTAAAACATTTCTGTTCTTTTGTTTTATTTACATTGTCATTTACTTCATCAAAGATGCTTGTCACATAACCTTGACTGGATAGAGTTAGTTAGTCCATATTCTCATACATTTCTAGCATCAAATAGTGGGTGCACCTGCATCTTTCAAAATCAGAAACCAGTATCAGTCTATCCCTGGATAAAACTGCTTTAAAATGTTTCAGGATCCCAGTGAAATAGTATATATTTGTTCCTTCTTTTTCTTGTCGTGCAGATTTGTAGGGAGGTTTTTTTTGTTACAAATTGACTTTAAATTACTGCACTCTAGCTAAGCCACATAACTACCATGGCTGTTTTATGGTTTATGTAAATTGAAACCCTCTGCAGAAGCTACTGACTCATCAGTGCCACAATGCCTATTCCACACATTTACAAAAAAATCATTTTTGAAGAAATCAATAAACCCTTCATAACTGTTTCAAGCAAATATATATATATATGCTTTGGGGGGGGGGGGGGGGGGGGGGGGATATATATATATATATTTAAAAAAAAAAAATGTTTTATTTGTTTTTAATTTTTTTTTGCATTTGTGCTGTTGACATAATGTCTAAAAATGAAAATGAACTGGATGACTGATCATTTTTATCAATGGCATGACAGGGCACCATCAAAAGCTGTGAAAGACTGGCATAAATATCACCTTTGCAGCATTTTCACAGTTTTGTGTTTTTCCAACAGGCTCATGCTGTCCAGGTGGCGCAACAGCACTACAGCTTGCAACTGAAGAAGAAGGTATGGTCAGGCTGGCATTCTCTGATCCAGAAACACTGGAAGGTCAAGGTGGAGCGGGCTTGCCGTTCAAGGGCTGAAGAGGTCTGTTCCAGGCTATCATCAGATTATGAGGCCAAGCTGGCAGAGGTACATAGTAAAACTGCCTGGAAGCTATACTTGTGAAATAATGTGGATGTAGGTTATGGGTGAAGCCTATAGTCAGCTAACCTTTATAGAATAAGATCCACAGTGAAGTACTATTTTATAATCTTTAAACCAAGATAAAGTGGACAAAATTAAAGCTGTTTCGGGTTAATAATCTTTTTATATCTATATCTTGGGGGCAAGCTGAAACCAGAGATTGAACATGAGTACAGTAGTTAAACTCTTGAGTGTTGGTACTGTTCAATACGGATTTATATTGATAATTAATTTCTCCATCCTCCACAGCACTGTGAGGCTATAGAGAAGGCTCAGGCAGAGATCTTTAGACTACGAGTGGAACGAGAGCGCTACGAGGAATCTATGAAGAAAGCCTTCATGAGAGGGGTATGTGCCCTCAACATGGAAGCTCTCAGCATGTTCCACTCAACCGAGGGACGACCAGAGCAAGGTCCTGTCCACGAGGAGCACGGTCTGTAACCAGATTATCTGATTACTTTATGAACAAGATTATGCTCATTATCAGACCCTGAACTACACATGTAGACTTCTACCCTGTGTTATTAACCACGTTTTACAGAGTCTGACATTTTGAGAGTAGAAACAAAAACATAATTTTCCGATACAGTGCAGGCATGTGCTTTTCAAAACATTATTGATAAGTCATTGGATCCGTTTAGTGCCGACAATGAGTTACGTTATATGGGTTGCCAGTCTTCATGAGTGCGTTAAACCTTTATAAAAGTAACAGGCTGTTATAATTATATGGCAAAAACTGGATTAAGGGCCTGAAACCCTTACTACAAAGGGTTCACAAGCATTAAAATTTTATCAGTGAAAGTACATTTGTTGTTCTTTTTTTTTTATATAGTTTGTACGTTTTTAAAGACTGCACCATCACTAATCAGCCTCATCTCCTGCTGGTGTTGCAGCATTATCACCCACTACTATCACTGAGACAAATCGCCCATGTTCAGGAGAGATGTATGGTTTGACACCAAATTGAAACCCTGCTATCATGTCAGACCAAAATTTGGGATTTGCTTTATTAAGTCACAGTTCTGCTGCGGTAGTGTTGTCTGCTATTTTCGTGAAGCACATGGTGGCGGAAGTTGCATGTCCTTGTTTTCATTTTTTTCTTGCCCGGTCTTCTACTCATCCATCTGCTCTCAGGTTTAATGCGTTTTCTTATTATCTCGCTGAATAACTGAATACTTTGTGTTTCTCATTGATGAGGCATTTTTGCCAAGAAGACTTGGAAAAGGTGTTTATTCTTTGTTGTACACACTGTTTGTTGTAGTTGTTATTCCATCTTTTCAATGTCTAAAGCAGGGAGTGCACATATGGTGCTGGCTTCTCCTTAACACATTTGATTTTGAATAGGGTATTTGCATTTAACCCCATTTTCTTCTTTTAGTCATAATTGAGAGCAGAAAGTAAAGCTCAGCTACAAAAAACAAAATATTAGACGGTGGATTTCTCACTTGGCTGACCAAAGTGATTTTCAGCAAGTGTTTGGAGAATTTCAGAGTAACACTTTTCTTTCTTTCCAGCAGATTCTTTGCTTCCCCAGGATGAGGCTGGATCTGCTACACCAGCTCAACTTCAGCCATATCCCACCTCTTCCACAAGGTTCAGTCCAGTCCACTTTGACCACCCAGGCCCTTCACACGGTGATGAGATGGTGAGTCACTTATTTATTGTCTTTTTTCTGAAAATGCACACCTTTGTTCATCTGTAATACAAACATCTAGGCAAGCATCTTATTTTTTCAGTATTACAATGATATCCATGTTTATTTTTAGTTTCATGAAGATACAAACAGAGAATACAGATGCCTGACTCTTAAACCTAAATGGAGTGGAAAACTAATCAATATCGCTACAAACATCTCTATGGAACAGTATATTCTCAAAAAGTTAAATCTGCATTTGGTTCTGAGGGAGGTCACACTAAATACTGACTTCTGCTTAAGTCATTTTATTCTGAAAATTGTTTAGTTTTATTTTGTGTAAAGGTTATCTTGACGTCAACCAATGTGGGATTTTAAAAAAATGGCCAATTATCAGCTAAACTATTAATTGGTCTACCTGTAATATGATCACTGTATTTTCAGTTTTTTATTCTTAATAAAGAGACTGTAAAATTAGTTTTGTTTGTCATTAAATCTTTGATTAAAAACCTGTCTAAGACTTTTGCACAGCACTACAGCATTGACTTTTTGAATTTCTTTCATTATGTCAAATTTATCATTGGATCAATTGATCGATCTTTAATTTCAAATATTTATGAAACCTTACTTGTGGTTTGCATGCCTAAAAACTTGTTTGTTTTTTCATTTTAATTTGTCATACCTTATATGACTGCAACATATCACATTTGTTATGTTATATAGAATGTATCTTATGTCTTGAGTTGTACTCTCCAAGTCTTTCAAAGCCCTGTTTTTCATCTTTGCTTGTCCTCAGATGGGTTGTAAAGTCACCACGTCCCATGAAGAAATACTCCGTCCGACTGCATTGGTGCACGGCGCACCCCCACTGGGGGGCACTGCAAGTTCCCACAAACAGGTTAGCGCATTCATCCATTACTCTGGTGTAGGGAAGTTAAAAGTAATACAAATTCAAGTTACAGCAGCTACACCAAACTATGTCATATCAGATACGAATGGTTACAAAGAGCTACAAAAAATAGTGTCTCTACGGGCCTTGCTGAGTCAGGGGTTTGTGTGTCTGTCACCAAGAGAACATTTTACTGCACTTTGTCATATTTTCAGTTTCTCTTTTTTATTATGTATGAATGCCACCTTCCACAAAAAAATCGTGAATGCAAAAACAAAAAAAATCCCTTATACTGTGGTCTTATCTTTGCATCTATAATGTTCCTTCAGGTCAGTGGTCGTATTGTTACTGCAAGTCAGCAAAAACCTTTAAAAACGGTAACGGCTCGCATCACAGCACGTCCTGCTGTTGGTAAGGCGGCACGCTCCAACCTCCAGGTGATGGGAGTAGCTCCGCCCATGAGCTCTGTGATAGTTGAACGTCATCATCCTGTTACACAGGTAACTATATTGCTCTTAAGTATTACTGTCAATATACACTTGAGGCACATGAAGCCACAAAAGCAAACCCACTTCTGTTAATTTTTTCAGCTCACGATTGGACAGGCCACAGCTGCTAAGTTTCCTCGATCCTCACAGCAGGGCAACGCCTCCTCTGCAGGCAGAGGGTCCTCACGAACACAAACCAGCACGTGCGCTGTGCACTCCATCAAAGTGGTTGACTAATCACAAGCTTGCCAAGACAAAATGTAGCAATTATATCTAACAATCCAAGCAATGATAGCATGATTATTATTATTTTTTTTACACAAAATGAATACTAAGTACATTTCATCTGATATCTTGCAATGAAATTGTCTTGTTTCACAGCTTCCTTTCATGAATGTAAAATGCACAGCAAAAAGTATTTTCTCAGGGAAGTAGTACTTAGAAGAGTTTCTTTTTTCCTTTCATTACTAACTTGACAGAGTTAAGAACCTAAATTCGACTTTTTTTTATATTTTACTTTTAAATTATGCACTGTTGAAAGTGTACTTTAACTTTATTCTGTAAATATACATATTATTGTATTAATCTATGATGTGGCAACAGTACAGAACCACAGGCTGCTTGCTTTACTAAACCAAATCCATATGTTTGATAGACGTTGTTGTTTTTTTTTTAATAAATTATTTTACTGGAGAGTTGTTGATTCAATTCCATTTGTGACAGTGGTGTAAACAAAGATACATTTCAGTCTCTATGTTGCATCTCTCTTTCTCATGAGATGCAGCAGCTCTTACGGCTGGTACTTTCTGCCTCCATCCGAAGTTTATCTGAAAGACAAATGAGGATATAGAGAGAAAACCATTGGGTCTCAAATCTGGGCAACACTACCTCATTTACGTATTTGTTAGTACATTTGCTTTTAGAAAAACGTTAACTGTATGCACCTGCAGCTTTCCTGTTCCCAGTGACGATGAGGGCCTGGTAGAGGTCTTTGGCAGGACTCGCCTGAGCCAGCTCCTCCCCGTGGAGCCAGATCAGCAGCATCCTGTTCCCATGCTCCTTATAGCTGTGCTCACCTGTGAATAAACAGCACTGCACAGTCAGGAAAGCAACAGCAAAATAAGGACCACAAGATTATCTTTGAGTTTGGGAAAGTTTTTTTTTAAAACAAAAAATGTTTTTAAAAAATACAATGATATTTTTTTATTGAAAAGGTTGAGGGATTTAAACTTGCAGCTTGTTGACATCATTAAGACTATGTTATGTGTGTGTGTGTGAATGTCACCTGCCCACTGCTCCTCAACGGCACACACTTGCTGCTTGGTAAAGTTTAAATGATTTGCCAGTCTCTTCCAGTCTCCCGCCTTCAAGAGCTTGTATGCCAGGCGCCAAGCCATCGCACGGAGGTGCTTAGTTTCATAGCGGTGGTCAAGTTTAAATGTTAGCGGATACTCGCTCCGAACATTTTCATTAAGCTCAGGGTTGGCCTGAAAGGGCAATTAAATTATGTCAGAAGACTGATAAAGGCCACCAGCTCCACAGAACGCAAAAGCCAGGGGAGAGATTATTGGCAATGCAGCAACACACATGATTAGTAATATTAATATCTGAGTTTTCATTCTGAAAACCAATAATGGTAGGGAATTATGCATATTTTTAATTAAGTTAATGCTAAATTGTCTGTCAAATGTTCCTGGCTTGAGAGCCCTTTGTGCAGTAAATGCTTGAACACTATTAGAGTGAACACTATTAGTGATTCGGATAATCAGGAATGTGATTTGGGAACATGAATAACAAATAATGTAATGATTGATTTCAAAACCTCAGTGACAGATTATAGCGTAGGTAATAATTGTGAAAGTTTTAAGGATCATTTGATGCTCTCACCTTTCTCCAGTCATAGTATCTTTCTGCTTTGATGATCATGTCCACAATTATCACCTCACCAGCTCTGGCTGCGACACCCAGAGCCGCCTTACCCTGCTACTCCAAATCCAGGATAAAATCAGAAGTACGAAATCAGCATTTAGATTTTACTGCACTTTCAAAAATATGGTGGTATAATAGTATAAATTAATCAAGCAATACTTTTAGTTTGTTGTTATTTCCTGCTAATTATGTTGCAACTAGACCTTCAGAAACAGAGTGAATTCATACCCTGTCCTGGAGGGTTAGATCCACGCCAGCTTTCAGGAGCATTTCTACAGCTTCAGTCCTGCTGAGCTCTGCAGCAAGATGGACAGCAGTCTGGGACCTCTAACGGTGGACGACACAGTGCTATAACCATTTTCCTGGTGTAATGTGTTTTGCACATGTTGGCTGACATTTAATTATTTGGTTGCTTCTACCTTGTCAGCTGCATTAATATTACAGCCCGCTGCTAGAAGAGAATGGATCACAGGAATGTGATTGTTTTTCACAGCCAAGTGAAGAGGAGCTTCTAGATCCTGAGAGCAAATATTATTCTGTTTTATGGCACAGGCTTAAAAAAAAAAAAGGAACACTGAAGGATTACAAAAAAGAGACAAATGTCGGTTAGGTAAGGCAAGATGTTTTTGGTAATGAAAGTGTGTACCACTGCCACCTTGCTAGTGTTTGCTGACCTGATTTTGAAAATCCCCATTGGCTTTGTAGTCCAGGAGGAGTTGGACGACAGAAGTGTCTCCTTTTGCTGAGACTGGATGGAGAGCACTGCATTTGACCTGCAAAGAGCAGTAGACCAGGTGTACAGTCTGAATTTTATTAAACCCATATTCCACTAGTGACCTAGTGACCAACCTAAAACATGATAGACCTCTATCATTAATGGCAGAGCAGCAGAGCAGGGATTTCTTTGCTGTAGTCAGTATACCGTTGTGACGATGTTGGCGTCACAGCCGGCCTCCAGCAGGGCCAGGACACATTGTTCCTGACCGTTGTCTGCAGCCTGGTACAAAGCTGTCTCACCAACCTGAAACAGACAGTTTTCAGGCATTCACGCTAATGGCTGCAGGAGCAGAATATTTCTCTCAGGTGGATTACATTTTCAAATGATGAAATGTGTTAAACAGAATTTAAACTATTGTATAGCCAAAAATCATTCACAAATCAATCAACCTTTTTTACAGCAGGAGACTTGGAAAAGACTCAAGTAATAAAGAACAAATTATCTGAAATGGTTTTATGCTGTTTATCCGGAGCAACACCTAACGTAATCAAATACAGTAGTATGATTTAACTTGGATTTTATCCATCATAAAATGCTAATGCCAGGAGCATAGTAAACTAGAGGCTTCAATTTATCATGTACAATTTCTTAGTGGATCATTCAAACCAGATCAAAGAAGGTGTAGAAACGAGAACGTGTTTGATACATCTCAATCCCAAGAGGAAACATCATCCAGCAGTAAATCAGATACTGAGCACAGTCCCAGACTAAACCGCGACAGAGAGGATGTTTATACTGATTGTCTACCATATTGACTTCATCCCGAGTATCAAAGCTCTGCAGCAGTAGTTGGACAGCATCCAAATGCCCATTCCTGGCAGCTAAGTGCAGAGGCGTGTCTCCTTTCTGGCAGAAGGGAGGGAGGGGAACGACTCACATCAAAGACTGTGGTGACTTTGAGCTTTCATGCAGGTATGACACATAAATGTTGACTTGAGAACATATGGCAGTAAATCCCCTTACATATACTGTAAAAAAACAAACAAACTAATAAAACCACACAGATAAAGCACACACACCTTGTCAGGACTCATGGTAGCCATGTTGAAGGGCTCCATCAGCATCTCCAACATTTCAACGCACCCATGCTGTGCTGCCGATGCAAATGGCCGATGTCCTGACTGCAATACAAGCAGTGTAGTAGAAGCAGCCATATTAACTGTACGTACTTTGTAGGAAGCAGCTCCCACAGTTGATTTTTATCAAACAAATATGCAAGGCAGATACCTGATCATCTTTGTCTAGTTCTGTCATCTGCATGTCATTAATAATATACTCCATAATTTCAGTATGGTTGTTGATCGCAGCGCAGTGCATAATGTTCAGTCCTTCCTGAGGCAGAAAAGGAAATTGATCGGGGGGGGGTTTTTCAAAGAAAAAGAAAAAGGGGTATATTTCTTTGTTAGTAGCTCACAGAAATCATGCTACTTTACCTCATTCTCCACCTTCTGTTCAGCCCCAGTCTGCACTAATAATTTCAGGATCTCCAAACTGCCAAACCAGGCAGCTAGGTGAATAGGTGTCACACCATACTACCGTAAGCAGAACACAAAATAAAATTATAACTAATACCGTTACTTAAGATGTTGGGATTCAGCCATTTCCCCTCTCTCTTACCTTATCCTTTTGATCCACCTTGACCCTGCACTGTAGAAGAAGCTGAACAGCTTCATTGTTTTTGCCAGCTACTGCAAAGTGAAGTGCAGTCCTATTATCCTAAGGCGAATAACATTAAACAGTATAAATATCATTTTATGACAGTTTCTTTAAAAGCCTAGAGCTGTTATGGCTTTTGGTCTGTGTGATTTAAAATAATACAGCCCATATGATGCAGAGTTGACCTTGTCAGACTCACCGCATTCCTCACATTGGCATTCAGACCTTTTCCAAGTTTCTTCATGGTCTTCACATCATTCTTCTTCGCTGCTTCCATAAACTGCTTCTCTTCCTCGAGCACTGCAAAACAGAGAAGACTTTACAAAGCCCTGTTTATGTACCACTTTACAGTAGCTTGGGTTATCCCAGTACTTGAATAGACAATTTAAAAACATCCACAGTAACAAAGTATAAGGATAAATGGGAGGACTGTGTCACGGAGGAGGCAGCTAGGAGGCCTCTCATTTAGAAATTGATATACAGCCACATTTAAAAAAAAGTACACCATCAATAGTTGTAAGGTTTTACATTTCAATAACTAAATATGCGGTCACTACACCACAATTAAGAGTAAGTTAATAATGCTGCTTTCTACATAAAGTCTATTTAACTTTTTCTCATTTTGCTGTTTTTGACACTCACACAACTCATTGTTGTCAAATCTGTTGTCCGTCTCCTTGCCAGGGCGTTTATTGAGAATGAAGTCAGTAAATCCCCTGACAGTCTCCTGTCTCATCCACCTCCGAGGGTCCAGATTCTCCCTCTTAGGACAACGCTCCTTAATCATAGTTTTCAGTGCCATGGCTCTTCGCTCCATTGTTGGGGTTTTTAAAATAACCTCTTTGTTAAAGGCGAAAAATCCCTGTTTTAATCAATTTTTATGTGGCCCCAGGTGGCCACAGGCAGCAGACAGCCAGACTTGAAATGGAAGTGAGCAGCTGCTTCATGTTCTTAACACTGTGGGGCGGATTCATGTTTACTTTACCTGCTTACGCCCTTCACAGGCCCAGTTGACACTACAGGGTTTTTAACAGGAATACTCTTTACCTGTGTACATCACTAGTGGGTGACACATAACTATGCCCTCTATATAAATAAACCATAGTTGTACCGAATAAGGTGGGAATCAAACATTGAACACTTTTGTTGACTTTTTGTCACAAAGCAAAGATTCACAAAAATGACACAAGGCTTCAGCAGTATTTCAACTCGTCTTTCCAGAAACAGAATCAATATTTATTCTTTAGCTACAGACTCATTGCTCTAGGCTCTATTTCATAATATAACCATATGTGACATATAATAGAACATATTTTATTTCATATTAAATTAAATGTATAGTGTTTTGGCTACCTAGATTATAAAAGTGTTGTAATAAGTGGAAAAAAAAGAATTTGATGTGAATCTTCTATCTGCCTTCCCAGCTGTTCGTGTATAGCCTCTGTGTGTGATCCTTTAGAAATGCAGCATATAGAACAATACTCTCCAATATTTTACAGACAATGTTTTTAAATGTCCCAAACTGTTTCATGGGCATGTTTATTACTATTAGCTACGCTGTGGTTGGTGTTCAAAGTAATTCAAATGAGTAGCCAAGAAAACGCCTGACATTTATATGTCATGATGATTATTATTATTAATCATGATCAAGGTTTAACACTTTTAATGAGGATCATGGTATAGCAGCAGCAGGAATGAACTAACTACAGTATAAATGCATGGAAATCATTAACTATAAATAAGGAAAAGGCCCACATCTGTTAAGTATTTTCTACGAAATTAAGCTGTACAGAAAAATCCATTAAAGCATTCCAGAATCCTAAAACCCAGCGGACACTGAATGAAGACGGGGAGCGGGTTAACCATTCACACGTCCTCTGTTTGTTTAAGTTTAATACTGACAGAGAATGGAAGAGCAGGGATTTAAAAAATATCCAGAGAAGGGGAGATTCATACAAAATCATTGTTTATTGCAACAATTTAAATTACTGCAGCATTGTCATAGCTTCATTATTAAAGATACACTGTAATAGCATATAAATAATAAATATGACAGGAAAGTAATGAAAACAATTATAGTTAAATAACTTAATGAATAAGTTAAAATCTACAAGTCAATAAAGGGTCATAATCATCCTCATGTACCATGTAACACATATTAAATCATAATTTTAACTTTACTAAATTATAAACAACAAAAACTGGAAGTGAAGGAAAACATGAGAAACTTCACTGATTTAAATAGAGTTAAACAAAACTACCCGTTTTCATCTTTAATTCTTGGAATGGCTTAAGGACAATAATGTGCAATTGCTTCCTCTTTTGAGTCAGCAGCATCTTGAGGAAAGAAACTGAAAACAGATTAGGGTGGGATGGTTGTGTAGCATGTATTGTAGCAGTGACTCGCTGGGACTGGGTGCCTTCATAAACCTTCTGCATGAGTGACTTCACCTGAAGAACTTGTCTATGGTGTTGCAAAAACCACGTCCTTTAGCCTTTTTAGGAGGAGGAGAGGAAGGCGAGTCTCGTCTACGTCAGACAAAAACAAAGGATTTTTTTTCAATTTCACTAAAATCATTGTGATACATAACTACTTTCCCAAAAGTTTGAGAAACACACAGAAAGTATGTGACATCATTTCAAAATGCCTCACCTTTTGCTTTTGCCTTTTGCTTTTGGCAGGTAATGTCCCCGCTCTAAAAAACAGAAATAGACATCAGTAATATGACCAGGGGGGGGAAAAAAAGAAAGAACCCCTTACCTTTTCTCTGGTGATAAAATAAGGCATTCAGTGAGGAGAAACACATCTGCAGTATCTCTCCAGAAACATAAAGATTCCAATTTTAGAGGCAGACTTGTCTAAGTGAAACCAGGCTTTGGTTCATTGCAGGAAATAAATAAGTGAGAAAGTGGTTTAGCCATTTCCAAGACCAGGGCAAAGGGTTTCCCATGGGGTGAAATGAGATGTCTTTTCTTGGACTGAATCAATACAAACTTCTCACACAATGCCTTTGTCAGTATATAACAAGGTTACCGGCCTCAGACAACCATCCCACATAGTTTCTGTTCATCCCAAAGAAGTCATACGCCTACAGTTTAAGGATGTTTTTAATAGAATTGTATCCGTTTTCCACAGAGAAGAGACACAGACCCTCAGATTTAAGATCCATCCAGGCACAAAGGACACACCTGGAGCCACACTGTGCTCAAAGAGCAAGTGAAGAAAAGACCCACAAAATCTGCTCTAGACCAAACAGCTGTTACTGAACCTGATAGAGCGATAAAGAGCAACACACATCCAGCATGTTTAACAACAGAGCAAAAAAGGGTGAAAAATGAAGAAAGATTATTGGATTCATCAGGTGGCCACAAACCAATGTCACTTAGTATTTAAATAAATGAGCAAATAAGAGGTCATGTATGTTACAACCAAAAACGTAATAACGGCCAATAACGTAATAACTGCCAATAATGTAATAATTTTGCCCATTTCAAATGTAATAAAGCCAATAGTGTAATAATGTGCAATTAATGTAATAAAACTTTTGAGCCAATAACGTAATAACTTTTTGCCGATAATGTAATAAGGCATTACATTATTGGCTGGTTATTACGTTATTGGCCTGGTATTAAAAAAAATCTTTCATAATGTAATGCCTTATTACATTATCGGCAAAAAGTTATTACGTTATTGACTCAAAAGTTGTATTACATTATTGGCACATTATTACACTATTGGCTTTATTACATTTGAAATGGGCAAAATTATTACATTATTGGCAGTTATTACGTTATTGGCCGTTATTACATTTTTGGTTGTAACACATGTACAATCCAAATCACTTGTTTTCATTTTGTGAAAGCAAGTAGTATTTTGTGTGATGGATTAATCAAGCAACAGGACAAAACCGCACATCAGCTGGCTATTGTTAAGAAAAGCATAATTAAGTACTTCCTCTTACCTGTAGTTTTGTTATTTTTAACTGCAGATGGATTTATGGAAAATGTTGTCTGACCCCCCAGTTCATGTAGGACATCCTGGTTCAGACAGAGGTCCACATGGTGGTTGAAGACAGTGAGGTCTTCAGTGTCCTGGGTCAGCTGACACACTGGGCAGACGAGGGCGGGACTTTTACCTTGACGTGACTGAGACTTCACTGGTGTCACAGGCTCCTTGTCACCTTTATTTAGCAAAACCTTTTGAACAGAATCCTTTTTCAAACTCTGTTGGCCTTCCTGAAGAAAACTTCTGCTTGACGCCAACCCTTCACTGTTTATTGATTGCTCCTCATCATCCTCACACTCCCCGATCCGTTTGTGCCCTACTGCACTTTCCAGACGGTCATTCTCTGGATCCAAATTTGACTCTTCATCTGAATCTTTGCTTTCCTTTGCTGTTGTACCAGCATCCTTGAGACATTGGTCTATGTGCATGTTGAAGACATTCAAATCGGTCGTCTCTACCTGCCTGGAACACACTGGACAAGTGAGGCTTTTGGGATGCGTCCCATACCCTGATGTGGATGCATGGGCCTGCACAGGAGAAACAGATTCATTTTCTGAGAGGTCTGGAGCTGTACAATCATTTGTCTTTGTTTTTGTTGCAGACAGAACATCCTCTTTTGGATGCCTGTCTATCGAGGCAGTCACAGAAGACTTCTCTCTGCATCCTTCCGCTCCAGTGGGTGCATTCGTCGTCTGAAGCTGCAGTCTTTTGGCATGAGCCCGCTGGAAGAAAGACTGTCGGGGTTCCTCCCCAGTCTGGTCTCCCCCTATGTGTTTCTGCTTATTTGGCCAGATAATTCCCTCTCCTCTCTGACCAATCTGCACCGACAGACAATGTAAAGGCTGTGAGGTCTGGTAGGTGTGACTGGAGAGTTGGTCTTTCTCAGGGATCTGATGCATTATTTGGGGAGATGCACTACAGTCGATCTTGCCCGGCTGAAGAAAGCCAATGATGCTCTTCTGCATGGGTGTTTTATCATCCACACTGACAAA
This sequence comes from Cololabis saira, assembly GCF_033807715.1. Taxonomy (NCBI): domain Eukaryota; kingdom Metazoa; phylum Chordata; class Actinopteri; order Beloniformes; family Belonidae; genus Cololabis; species Cololabis saira. The sequence goes on from NC_084595.1 coordinate 28,080,749, forward strand.
AGCAGACATTCGAACACCTACAAGCATAAGAACAAATTATACAAAGAAAACGTCAAAATGAATTCCGCATGTGGTATTACATCTGGATGCAGAATTGCTAAATCTAATTACCCATGAGCCTCAGTCTGAGTGGCTGGGGGCTTTCATTTTCTATTTCTGTTTTCAGTAGATCCTTAGCAACAGCAAAGATCTCCTCCACTGTAGCAACAGCATATGGGAGGGTCTGTGCCCGGGTTTTCACCTCAAACTTTATGTTCTTGATCTTCAGTGTAACCGTTTTAGCCTTGATGGATAAAAAAAAGAAGAAAACACATAAAACAGTAGAAATATCTCCTTTACAACAACTTCCTAATTACTGACATAATCAATGGCACTGTGAGCATGTGCTGTAAAAGTGGAGGGATGGAAATCTGTGTAATCTCTCATATCAGAGGGCCTTTTGTGACTTTTCACAGATATGTGATCATCTCCCAGGAGGATACATCTGAAGCTGGTAGTAGCCCCTGCTGTCTGTTTAATCGTACTCCATTTTCTCTTGCTTGCAAGCCATCCAGTTCTTCCTCCATCGATTCAAAAGGAATGGACAGGTTAAGGTAATTGTGCAAGATCCAGTATGGAGTAATGGTGACTCTTGGAAAGCCAAGAACAGGATGTCATTTTATCTTTCCCAAACATAACCTATTTTTTTCTTTATCTGTACAATACATTTATTTCTGTGCAAACGTACACAAATATCATGCTTGTCTTAGCTTATGTTAAGATGATTACAACATGTTAACACAAGATCATAAAAGTAATAAACATGGACAATGGAAAAAGTAACATTATATTATTAGGATTATAAGGACAAAAAGCAAAATACTTTTTTGTTCATCTTACTCCTTCAGAGGATATGCTGATAAAATATGCTTAGTTTGAAAATGTATTAAACAGCCCTCATACGGAACCTTCAAACTTTCTTTCTGCATGTCCTCTGCCAGGTCTTCACAGAGCTCCCTGCATAAAGACAACTGTTCCTCAGCATTACTCAGCTCTCTAAATGTCCTGTTAATATGAAGAGGACAGCACAGAAATTAAAGGACATTCAAAGGGATGATACACATTAATACCGGTAAGCTCTGTCAATGGTTACAAAAAGCTTCCTGAAAACAAACCTCTCGGTGCTCATACTTTTTCTTTCTTCATGCCTGCAAAGACAGTGAAAATTAAATCCTCACTCTAAACTTGATTGTTTTTTTTTATATATTACTCTGTATTTCATTAAATACACACATTACCTGGGTATATATGTGGAGCCCAGACCCAAAGAAACCTCCATGAAATGATGCCATGCTGTCTCTGAGAACAACAATGACAACAGCGCCATCTGCTGGCCAAGATGGGAACAGCTGGTGATACCCAGCGCATTCAGCATCTTCTCACTCACTTTCCCAATTCCACAAACCTAGGAGAACAAAAAAAAACAACATTTCTTTATATAAATTTACATTTTCTGTTACTGACAAAATTTCATTTCTTTCCCAGATCCAGAAACACCATAAACCTTGAAACACTGATTACAAGGTGAACGATTACTGAAAAAGCTTACTCTAGATAGAAGATAAGTAAAAGATAAGTAAAATGCTGAGCAATTAAAACACAAAAGATACAACCGAAAACTGTGAGATGCGAAAAACAATAACATACCGGTATTTACACTTTTACTTATCATCAAGTTAAGGAACTGGAAAAAGCATTTGTTATTGAGGTCTACATGACCAAGGCAAGGTCCTCTGTATGTTTTGCACCTTGAAGACAAGGATGACCTCCACTTTTCCAACAACAGTCACATTTAACAATATAAACTCCTCTTATATGTGACAGTAAAACACTTGTGCATCTAGCAAACACCATGCAATGTTTCCGTGTGGGTGATTTGTTGGGTACTTTGCGAACTGGAAGGTTCTGGATGAAGTCCATAACTGCCTCTCTGGTGGGAGGGAGTCTATAGTGTCCATTGGGCTTGTTCTTGTCACTGCACACCTTGGCAAGCATCATATTTGGAGCAATTCCTACAAGTTTGAAAGGTGTAAATTAGTAGAGGTCTTGTAATTGAATATCTGGTCAAATCTGCTTGATGTTTAACATAATTCTTGACAAATTATGTCAAAGTCGCTTCTATCGTTATAATCATTAGCAAGCAGTTTCAAAGGCTTTAGCTCTTACTTTAGGGGAAAGTCCCCTTATTAAGGAAGAACAAGAATTCACTTTAACTGGGACAAAAAAACCTAATCTATATTGTACTGCATCGATATTGTAATACATCCATGATCTATGATTATATAATAGATGTTACTATTAATAACATCTGAGCGAATTTCCACTCACCTGCACTGGCGGTCAGCATGGTCTTTTGCTCTACACGGAAGCGCATCTCTCTCACAGCCTCCTCCACTGATGTCCCAAACACCTCGAAAGCACCAGCAGCACCCTCAGAGCCCGGAAGGCAGGGAGAGGAACTTGGACTGTCCTCAAACAGGACAGGAGAGAGGTCTTCTATGTCTGCTTCTGTTCCCTGAATATCCTCAGGTTGCTTTTCATCTGTGCAAAATGCAATTCACACACTGATCAGATGCATTACTGGTGTATAAAAGCAATTCATTACAACAGATCATGGATCTGTTCAGCATTTTGTATAATTAGTCTGTACCTGCAGTCAGGCTGCTGGCACGGTAACGGTGTGTACGTGAGGACTCTGGCCAACTCTGCCTCTGCTCCAGGTGGTCTGTAAAATCTAGATAGGCTTCATCCAGGCTCATTGGTTGGAAATGAGGATCATAGTCTGCAAAAATCTCCCTGATCTGTCAGAGGGATTAAATTAATGAGTATTTAACAAGATGCAAAACGGTTTCATGGTATTTGTTTGTGTCTGTGTGCAATTTTAACTCTCACCTCATCACTCACAGCTCTGTATTTATCAAAGTTAGTTGGAACAATGACTAAATTTGGGCAGAGTTTCTTTGCAATGAAGCCTGGCATGGCAGCTCGAACCCCATATTTCCTGGCGTGGTAGTTAGATGTTGACTGAAAATTCATTTAAAAAAAATAAATTAATTATATTTCAAACAAAAAAAGAGAATCATTATTTTAAGTCAAAGACATGACACTGCTACTCTTGTGCCACCACAATGTTTATAATTACAGTGTTTTATTGTATAATGTAGTAACAATTTAAATTGCAAATGCATCTATTATGCTCATATAATGCAATATTCTCATGGTATCCTCTTAAAAGATGCCTACTGTTTTTGCTACCTATACATTTACTATGGTGAAATATGACAGAACTTTATAATACATTTTACAACCTGTAACTTAGTACAGATATTTAATAAGTGCATACCCTTGAAACCTAATTACATGAGAGTAAAGTCAGTTTGCCACAGTCTCTGTTTGCTCCACATACCTTCCAATATCAAAAGTCATCTAAGATATTTCAGTCCATTTTCCAGATTTTTGTTTTTCACTCACCAACATACTCATGGATCCCACAGCCATGGGTTTGTCCTTCAACTCGGGGCAGTCTCTAATCTCCACAGCAGCATAGAAAGCATCCATATCCACATGCACAATCGCACGACTTAAATCACGACTCTTTTCCAGCTTCGAAGTCATTTTTTCCACCTACACAAAGATTGATTTGAAATTTCTATTTGACGCCTCATCAAGTTTAAGCATCTTTGACAAAGAAAGTGGTGCCAAATTTGATCTGGCAAGCCCACACTACAGTATGTCTAGCCCATATGTCTAACCTGAGACTGCGCTTTCTTTAACTGTTGTTCTGTGATCTGCGCCTTCTGGAGCATCATTTTCTCAATGCGCTGATTCACCTGCTGCTCTTTCTTCAGCTCATTCTCGTAAAACCTGGACCCCTATATGGGAAGGACAAAGGCAGAGAGGAGTTGTAATGAATAGATACAACAGTAAATCCAGCTTGTATATTATTAACACATGATAGATACCGTAACTCAAAGTCACGTTTAAATGTCTCAGATCCTATTGTTTGCAGAAAACTACAGCTTTGAACTTTTCTGTACGGTATTTGATTAGGATGCCTACTTGCCACAGTCATTCACATACCATCTGGTGTGTAGATGGCAGTGAGTGTGTATGTTGTGTCAGCACCAACCTTGGACGACTCCATTATGATCTTATTGATCCTGTCCCTGTCAAGACCCTCCATACCAGCCTTGTTATCATTGATCGCCATCCTGGAGAGGAAACCCTCCTCTGTAGAGGATGGAGCACCATTCTCCATCCTTTAAGAATGAGCCTTTGAAGGGTTCTGTCTTTTGAGTGCAGCTTGATCTTGTTTCCAACGATCCCGAGCCTTTTATCAAGTTACTTTAGGTTTTAAAATATCGTAGTTCTGTGGATCAATCTCTTCTTGAGTGGGACTAAACGCATTTATAGAGTAAATAATTACAGAAAGTACTTCCGCACTCCCTACTACCAAAAATAAAAACAAATAATAAAAACGAACAACTGCCTGTCGTTCATGTTTCTACTTGTTTTGAAATTATGACAGCAGCGGTTTTGGCGGCACTTCCGCCTACGTCATCTGTGACGACGCGGAAATCCAATGAAAAACAAACGTGCTGATTCTATTCCTCATACCTGTTTTATTCTCCTGTTTTATTTATTTGTGTATTTATTTTATTCTCTATTTATTTACTTACTCATATTTATTATTATTATTATTATTATTATTATTATTATTATTATTATTATTATTATTATTATTATTATTATTATTATGACTGTTACCTTCATTATCTATATTATGACTTCTTATTCATACTATATATTTTTATTATAATTTACTCCATTATTGTATGTGCTGTACTGCTGTTCCACACTTTTGTATACCTTGTTGGTGTTTGTATAGCAAGATTTACTAATAAAGTTTAAAAAAAAAAGAAAAACAAACGTTGAATTTTATTTTGACAAAGTGTTGAATCAATTCAAAAACTGCTTTATGAACAATATTGTAATTTATGTGTAACCTCTTTTTAAAGTTGTTGTAAAAATATTACATCCATCAGGTGGTACGAATTAAACTATTTTATTTCTACTACTAACTACTACCTCATATACATAGTTCTCATACCTATATTACTTTTCCTTTCACGCTGCTAATGTTTTTTTTTTTTTCAATTAACAAATAAAGACCAAAATATATTTTATAAATTAAGTTAATAATATACTGAAGTGAGAGGAATTATAAAATAATTTATGTTAAAAAATATTACCTACTGAAGGACTTTTTTCGATGCAGCATTCAAGGATAAGCATTAAATGACTAACATTTTTCAAAGATTTTGATAAATGGATTTGACTTTAGCACGCTCACACTTCAGATTGATACATTAAAACATTTTTCTTTGGATATCCTTTTCGTAAAAAAAAAGCGTCATATGAAGTTTTTTGTGTTTTTTGGTCAAAAAACCATAGTCTAAACGTTGTGTCACTTTGTTCTGAAGCTTGTGAAGGAATGTTTATGGCAAGAAATAGTGATATGTTCTGATATGAGAGAGGTTCATGAACCTCTGACTGAAGTGTTATCTGTTTGACCAAAGTACGCATAATATCTGGCATGCAGAAAAATTGTGATCAAGAATTATATGAAACTGAACCTTTGGCACAGTTTGGTACAGCTTACGGCTGCCTCATTGTGAGAAAAAAAGAAAAGCAACAGCATAAAACAAAGCCCAAAATACAAAAAAGAAAAATGCTTTTCACAAACACGTTAAAAAAAGATAGAATCATAAATACTTGGAAAAAAAAAATGCATTTATTTATTTAGTAAAACGACACATAACCAGACACTCACAAAACACATTAATAAGATACAGGACATAGAAAAAGGAAACATACATTTTCCAAAAACACGAAATCAGGAAACTAAATCTCCCATTTCCAGTTTTTCTGCTATTATGCAAATGACAGGTATCTAGGCCGGATTATCCATGTACTGAACCGGGCGAGCGCCCAGGGGGCATCAAATCAAATGACTAACTGGACCATATGTGTCATATTTTGTTATTTCCTCTATATATTTGCTGGAATTGGAGCAAACAGGTAGAGCAGTAACCAATGATATAATAAAAAATACATGAAAATAATGATAATAATAATAAAATAAAAATAATTGGGTTTGAGTGAGTGTGCTGTTCCCTACCTTCACATCAGCTCATTCAGTAGGCCTGTCTGATTGTTTAGTCATATGTTGTAATAGTTTTGCATGTAGTATTCAGACAGGCCATATATGATGGCAGGTGGCAGGTTAGGATTACATAAATGTACGATTTCCTCCTAATCCCTTTGAACATGTTTTGGTTGCCTGTGAGGTTTGTTGATTTGCTTGTTTTTTTTATTTATAAATATTTCTTTTTACTTGTCTATATACATATATATACAGGACTGTCTCAGAAAATTAGAATATTGTGATAAAGTTCTTTATTATCTGTAATGCAATTAAAAAAACTAAACAAATCAACTGAAATATTGCAAGCCTTTTATTATTTTAATATTGCTGATTATGACTTACAGTTTAAGATTAAGATTCCCAGAATATTCTAATTTTTTGAGATAGGATATTTGAGTTTTCTTAAACTGTAAGCCATGATCAGCAATATTAAAATAATAAAAGGCTTGCAACATTTCAGTTGATTTGTAATGAATCCAGAATGTATGACATTTTTGCATTACAGAAGATAAAGGACTTTATCACAATATTCTAATTTTCTGAGACAGTCCTGTATACTGTATATGTATATATATATATATGTATATATATATATATATATATATATATATATATATATTTTTTTTTTTAACCATGTTCAAATAAAGGATTCAGAAAGAGAAAGAAAGAAAGAAAGAAAGAAAGAAAGAAAGAAAGAAAGAAAGAAAGAAAGAAAGAAAGAAAGAAAGAAAGAAAGAAAGAAAGAAAGAAAGAAAGAAAGAAAGAAAGAAAGAAAGAAAGAAAGAAAGAAAGAAAGAAAGAAAGAAAGAAAGAAAATTAATCCGGGTCTGACAGGTATAATGGCATTATACACAGCATTTGTTGTACGTGTATTCACACATAAATTAGTTATATTTATTCTTATGCAGTTAAAGTTAAAGAGGATTCCCCATAGAAAACAAAACAACGCTCTTATTCTTGTCCATGCAGGTACAGTTTCCGGCGGTGCTGTAACTGCCGTTGCCTTGACGACCAGGAGGCAGTAAAGCCTGAATTATGGTTCTGCGTTAAAGGGTACGGCGTAGCCTACGGCGTAGCCTACGGCGTAGGTTACGCGGCGACGCGCACGGTACGGTGCGCGTCGCCGCGTACGCTACGCCGTAGGCTCTGCGTCGGTGTAACGCGGAACCATAAACCACCCTTAAAGCTCCGGCTGGTGGCCGCGGCTCCTCCCCCAGCTCCCGCTAGTGCTAACAGGACTGCGGAACCAGCAGGGTCGCGCCGAGCTAGTCGCTGCAGGCTGAAGTTGAACCATAGTGTTCATACGAAAGAGTTTTGATACGGTTATCCCATCTGCGGTGTAGATAACTCTGAAGAAAAGTCGTGAGTCACCAAATAAAGTTAGTGTTAGCTCAGTCGCGTCGGTTGACAGCTAAATAAGTTAGCTAGGCTTCCTCGACGTCAGTTTCAAAACAAAGCCAGGTAGAAGCGGTGAATTAGACCCCGCTGTCACCTTAGGAACAGCTAGCGTCGCCAGAAGACTTAAAAGAAAGTGTGACACCTATTCGCTCAGTCGATGACCAGTTTAACAGCATTTAGTCCGGGGTTAAGGTCGAGTTGAGCAAGCTGCAGCTGAGCAGGTCTGGACGTGACGCCGTGCAGCTGATAACTAATCACACTAACGTTCAGCCGCGTGATTCTGTCCACAACATCACACTCGGATTGTCTACAAACTCGGAATTCAATGTCCGAAAAAAGTTCATCGTCAGGTTCGGAGGATGATGTGGAACCAGAATCCGCACAGCCTGTGGAACTTGGAGGTGTTTTAAGCAAGGTAACTTTATTAGTTTGAGTTGTGTGTTTCTGTCTTCTGAGTTACTATTTCTGATTTGATTTGATTTATTTTATTTTTGTACATGTAAAAAAAAAAAAAAAGAAACAACACTTCATGAGAAGTTCAAGAAAACAACAACAAAACAAAACAAATAATTTCATCCTTTAAAACGTGCTAACTTGATTTACATGTGCCAAAAAAGGAGTAGGAAGAAGTGTAAACTTATTTAGTCCTACCCCCATTCACTGATCATTTAACCTGTATTTATAAATATTCACACACTGTACTCACACTGCTAAGTAACAGTATTATTATTATTATTATTACTATTATATACTGTAATTATACTCACACACATCCTTATACATGCATGCATACATACATACACATAGTTGCATATTTCTATATATTTGTACACATATGCCCATATATATATATATATATATATATATATATATATATATATATATGTATGTGTATATATATATATATATATATATATATATATATATATATATATATATATACACACACACACTTTGCTGCCCCTTTCTGTACATAAATATACACAGATCTACTCATTCACCCAATAGTGTTATCTGCAGGCCCCTAAAAGCCACTAAACCCCTTCCTCTTTGTACCTCGTGAGAATCATGTTTTTATATATTTTTTTTTAAACTGGTTAATGTTTGGACATTTTTTTAATTCTGAATCCATTCACTATAAAGGCGTGCGGCTCTTAATACATTACCAACTGAAAGTCACGTAAACAGCACTCAGAATTTGCATGCTTTTAACTTTATTCCTGTTAGATTATTAAGGTTGTGAAGTCTGTTGATTTCATGGAGCAGCTCTATACTAATACAACTTTTTTGTTCCCAGTGGACAAATTACATCCATGGGTGGCAGGACCGATGGGTCGTGTTGAAAAACAATACCTTGAGTTACTACAAGTCGGAGGATGAACGGGAATATGGCTGCAGGGGATCTCTGTGCCTTAGCAAGGCTGTCATCACAGTAAGTATGGTTCTCGTATGAGGAAGGATACTTTTCCGCTATCTAAAGCATGAAAACAAACTATAATGACAGTCAGTACTATGTTTGTACTACAGTTTTCAACTCTTTCATCATTAATCTGGTGGAATTTCCTCTATTGGTCACAAATATTTTAATCACATCTAAACACTGGATTGAGCTTCTGTGATCTACGTCCCTCCTTGAGTTAAAAGGCACCTGCTTTTAGGATCCAACAGGAGGCTTGACCCTTGTAGTTTAGCACACAAAGCCAGTCAGTCTTAAGAGATTATTGAAGCATGGTCTCTGCCCTCTTTTTCTATGACTGTTATTGTCTACTTGTAAATACTGTTTCTTAAGGTTAAAATGTAAGCTTTGACTGCATATTTTAGATATTGGACTGGAATTTCTCCTGCACGGATGAGATAAGCTGAAGTCTCACTCTCTGGTTAAATATTCACTTTTCGTTGGGCACACCACCAAGTACATAGGCCAAACAAATGGTTTACTGTGAATCATGTTACTCGGTGCAATAGGATTATTTAACTCAGAACTGGATTGAAATCACAGTATAAAAGCTTACTGTAAATTTCATCCAGTGAGAATGCATGTTTGCCTTAAGATAATGACAATTGTTGTATGCGCACAACAGTAGGGGATCTTTTTTTTTCTAGTAAAGTAACAGCTTTTCCAAGAGTTTATGGGTTTTATTACACTTTTGTAATTATATGACCCACACAGCCATCTCTCACTCCCCTTTTCTTCTCCTTTCGGCTTTTCCCTTCAGAGGTCGCCACAGCGAAATCAGTTGCCTCCATCTGAGCCTGTTTTCTGCATCCTCTTCTCTTACCCCAACTATATTCATGTCCTCTTTCACTACATTTATAAACCTCCTCTTTGGTCTTCCTGTGGGCCTCCTGCCTGGCAGTTCATAACTCGGCATCCTTCTACCAATATATTCACTATCTCTCCTCTGGACATGTCCCAACCATCTCAGTCTGGCCTCCTTGACTTTATCCCCAAAGCCGCTAACATGTGCTGTCCCTATGATGTAGTCATTCCTGATCATATCCAATCTGGTCACTCCCATAGAGAACCTCAGCACTCATCTCTCACTGCCTCTCTTTTCTAAATATCTAAACACACTTCAATTTAAAGAGACTGTAGTATGAGCACTCGGGAATAGTAGAAAACAAGCCCTAAAGCTTTTTTTCTGACATAATATCAGTGCATTATCCACCATTTAGACATCAACCCGGACCAGACTGTTCTCATACCTAAACGCAACATGCAGGACATGTGACTTTCAAAAAAATTCCTTTTATATGACACAGTCTGTTATCAAAAGTGCCCATCAGTTCAAACTGTTGTTTAGGCATTTTTATTTACAAGTATATTACATTATTTTGTAGAGGACAATCTCATATAAGCAGATATTATTTCTATTTATTTTTAAATGCTATAATCTCTTCAAAACAAACATGTATGCACACACAGACTACTTTATAATCTCTGTGCTGGCATTGAAGATTCCTGGGTGTTGAACATGGAAAATAAGCTAGTGCAGCATGGTTGAATAGTACTGCTTGCAGTAGAGGGAAAGGCAATGTTCCAGTCAGAATGAAAGGGTTATAAACCTGATTGTAACATTGAGGTTTATGGTCTGTGTCTGATACACCACAGTAAGATAGATGACGGTAACTGGTTAGAGAATTCTTTCATGGCTCCATACACTTGATGTTGTTATTGTTTTCTTTTACAGAGATATCTTTAAATTGAATTATATTTGTGACGTTACACCAGCCTCTTTAGGGAAACTTTTTGTTTTAAAATATTGGTAAGGTTAGTAGAAAGTGTTAGAGTTGTAGAAGTAACTTGTGAAATGTGCTGAAAATGTCTCATCAATGGTATTCAAAGTTGTATAGACTGATACTTCATTTGAGTACAAGTTGTTGTCACTGGCAGGAAACAAGGCAGCACATGACCATCATTCAGCAAATTAAATTAAAATTAGGCAGCATAAAGTTATGTCACCTGATAGGGCAGTTGTATTCTTGAGGTCCCAGAAAAGGGAAAGCAATGAGAAAGCAAGGACATTCATATGAACTCTGTTTTATGACTTCTTGTGAATGTTTGCAGAGCAGATCTGCTCTCAGCTGAGTGTAGTGGTCAAATTCCAGTGTGAGAGGAAACGAGTGAATTCTTTCTTGCACATGTTTGGGTGCCTAAGGCACTCAATGCTTGAAGCTGGGTGGGGTGCATTGTAAAAGTGGAGGAGTGTAATAGTTGAAATAATCCTCCTTGAAGTGGAAGGAAAAGTTATGAAGACCTAGGTTCATGCTGGAACAGTTAGTGTTTTGCTTTTCTTTGGGCAGCTCTGCTGTAGTCGTCTAGGGGTGGGACAGCAGACATGAGGCATCAGTTTTCAGTAAAAATGTCTGTTGATTGTGTGGTTTTCTCTGACTGGGTCCATGTGTTTCTACAATGTGCCATCAAGTCATCCCCTGTTGCAGACAAAGAGCTGTTAAGATCAGCATTGTGCTGCTATTTCTAATTCCATTGACGAAGAGAAAAGCTTTACCGTGTGTTTTATATTTTGGTATTCAGGTTAAAATTATTTACTTTTGACTGTTGTATTCCCTGAGCATAGTCATGCAGTCTACTTAACTCTATTCAATCCCTGTTTTGTCTCTCTCTCTCTCTCTGTTCCTGCGCACAGCCTCATGAATTTGACGAGTGTCGTATTGACATCAGCGTAAATGACAGTGTTTGGTACCTCAGAGCAGAGGATCCTGATCACAGACAGCGCTGGATAGAGTCAATAGAACTGCACAAGGTGAGTAGCTTGTTTGTTTTATTTTATTAACACTGCTTACTGCGCCTTTCTAGTTGGTTTCTTTGTTTTGTCATGTGTGTTTTAATTTGCATTAAATGTATCGGAATTGCAGATATTCCAGAGTGCTAACTCCTGGTAGACAATGAATGAATGTTCCCTGTGTCTGAATCAGCTATTTAATTATTTTATTTATTGCCTATTAAGTAAATAAAAATGCATTAATTCATTTGAAATATTTAGGTTGAATTTGAGGTCAGGGTTTGTTTGTTTTTTTTCCTCCTTGGCCCAAGACCAGACAAGGAGTTATGTGCTTTTCGTTGTGTGAGCTGGGTGTGGCAGGACAGAGGATTTGGAGATACACTGGGAATGTGTGGAATCTGGGGAGTGAGTAGTTGATGTTGGGGTATCCCTAGTCATCAGAACATGGGGAACTATGTTGTACTGAGTTTCTGAGTTAAATTTAGAGCTGCCACTAACAATTATTTTCTTGTCGATTTAATCTATCTATTACTTTTTTTAGATTAATCTTTTTTTTTCTCCACTTTTTGATACATCTTTCTGTTAAATGCCAAGCAATAATACATTTTACCATTCTTACAATTTTTTACTTGTGAAAAAATAAAATAAATGCCATACCAAAGTAAAAATAAGGACAACTATTGTGCAAAAAACAAAAACAAAAAAAATCACACATAAACGAAGAAAAGAGCCCTGGAAGTTCACTACTGATTCAAACCGGAAACCGGAAATGCTTCGCTTTCAATCGAACCAATCACAGCCCTCTCGGTCTGCGAGTGGACGGCGTCTCCTCGAAGCGTAGTTACAATTTTCAGGAGGTGCACGTCAGTGACGGCGCAGGTGACGGCGTGTCCTCTGCGTCGATCCAAACCACACGCCGTAGGCACGGCGTCATTTTGACGCAGAAGCATAACTGAGCCTTAAGGGCATCATTTGGTTTGTTCAGAACGATCTCAAAAAATCTAAAATAGTTTATTCAAAGCCCAAAACACTGTTTAAGACATCACTTTGTGTAAAAGTACATAATTCTAACATTCTGCCCGATTGTTGTAAGTCTGAATAGTTTTCTGTTTGTTAATCACTGCACAATTCACCTTGAATATGTTACTTTTTTTTTTACCTTAAATTATCTTTTATCAGGTGATGGCGAAAAAAAGGATTTTTATTTGCCAACTGTTATATTGACAGACAGCACAAAAACGACATTAATAGAAACCAATATTGTTTACTTTTAAGTGCCTTTAAGTTTACCTTCAAGTGCTCAAAAAAGACGACACGAGAGACAAAGTAGGCTGGAACACTTTGAAGCAAGTAAGCTGTTAGCATCATTGTTTTATTTTCTACACCAGAAAATGATGAAGCCACAACTTACACGTCAAAAACTGTAAAATAACAAACTACATTTAATGCGGCTAATGCGTTTACTGTCACTTACTAATTGGGTAAATGCTTATATTGTTGTAGTGTTGTCACTCTAAGGTTTAAAACCACATGATGTTTTATTTTGAGATGCTCACGCCTGGAGGTTTTGCTGCTGTGATACGCTATTTAAATTTTTACTGAGCGAATAGAGCACAATTTTGTTGGGGTTCTCCTTGAAAAAGTCCAAAATCTGATGCTCGAATCCGGTTTTAAGAGTTAGAAGTTTCATTTGATTAATGTATGCTACCTGTACTCACCATTGTCAGTGTGTTGTGTACATGCCGTATGCGACGCATCCACACACTTTATGCCAGTCGGCATATTTACTTTAACGATTTACTTCAAAGAGTCGTTGCAGCTCTAGTTGGATTGATAAACAATTTTTCATTGATTTTCTGTTCGAGTACCTTGAATGAGTCAGGAGTCCTGAATTCATGATGCAGCAGCAGAGTAGTCCTGACTAATAAAACACCTACACATTGAATATGTAAAACTACATAGTCTTTTGCACACTGTCTGACCCAGATTCAATTTGCTGTTCATTCTTTATGTTCAAAGTCCTCCATATATCTTTCAAAAAGTGCTTAGAGTTTGTTGCATCGTTGAAAAAAATGTTAATAAATTCTCAGCAAGTTTATAAAACTACACAAGAAAATACTTTTGGATACTTGGATTTGCCAGTATCTGAGCACAGTGGTTGATAGAGATCTCTCCAATTTGACTACTAGGTCGAATAAAACAGTCTGCATATTAACACAACTAAGTTACAAAATAACACATTTCACAACATAGATATTAAACATTTCTGTCAACCTCCAGTTGCATAAGTTACCAACATTGTTCAGTTGTGCACCCGAGGCCTGGTTTATGCTTCAGCATCAAACATACCGTGTATTTATTCTGTTTGGGGGAACCCTACACCATACCCTAGGGCTGGGCAATTATGACCTCATGTCAACATCACGATTATTTGTAACATTTTACCTCGGTTAGGATTAATACATTATTTTGCATGTTCACCCCACCCCCCAAACAAAACAAAAGAAAAAGTAAATCTCCACATACACACATACAAATGAGCTCTTTAAGGTTATTTATTGAATTTCAACTATTGAAATTGAAAATTAAAGTATGTACAAGATAGGTTACATTCCAATTTAGTATTAAAAACAATATGAATGAAAAAGTGATTTTCAGCTCTTTATAACTGGTACAAAATCAGTCATGTACACATCCATTGATCATAGTAACTCCTGTTCCTACAATTTTCTGAGTAGGCGTGCAACCCCACAATGGAGAAGCATTCGATCTTCACAAAATGTATTCAGTGTGCAACCGCACCTTATTTGTTGTGTGTGTGTTTCTGTGTGTGTCTGTGTGTGTCTAATAGTTAAATTTTATATATTGCCCTACATGGATGTCCACTCACCAATAACCATGGTAGGAGATTCTTAACTTTGCCATTCAATCCACCGAACATACATCTGATTCAGTATGTAGGTGCAGTAAGTGGGTGAAGGGTTTCTAGTTTGATCATCTTAGAACTGCTGCTCTTCTTTTTGAGGTTGATGTGGTCCTGCTGGTGTCATTGAGCTGAGACCACCAGCAATTACTCACATGTGAACCAAACGGGATGAGAATTAGGACCTCCAAGTCTGAGGAAATAGTCCCCTGTTGGCTGAAAAAGTTGGACAGATTAATTGTTATGCAGATTTCAGCAGTTTTGGGCATATTCCATCAGGAATAGGCCTCTGTTACCTTGGGAACATCTTGGTTTCTCTTGGGTGTCTCGGCTCAGGCTGTTACCCCCACAACCCAGTCCCAAATAAGTGGCAAAAGATGGATGGATGGATGATGTCATTTCCCTTATTTATGTCCACTTCATTTTTCATTTCTGCTCAGTATGGGAGTCTCTAATGCATTCTTGTGTAATTTACTGCTGCAGTAGTTTTTCTCTCCTCCTTTGCCCTTCTGTTATTTTAGGGATAGTCCTACTTCCCAGCAAGTGTTAAGTCATCTAGAACTAAAGAATTGAAAAATACCTGAATCTGGGGACAGTGTCAAGAATACATATTGCAAGAGTCTCAGGTGTGCACCAGGCTAAAGCTGTGAGCCTATGAGAAATGCTAAACGTTTCAACAGCACATTCAAAAGTTGTTTTAAAACCCAGTTGAACACAATCTTACATTTTTGCAGTGTATTGTTTTAGCAGGACATGTAAAATTAATTGTTAATTGCATCCGAGACTCTTGAAATCTGTAGGGCACAAAAAAAAGAATAAAATTACTATCTAATACTGATCAGTTGATGATGTAATCTATATAAGACAACCTATATTTAACTGAACATACAGTTTACTTTACAAAAGTATCTTCAAAAGATTTAAATAACCCAGTTTTCTAATGTTACTCTTTCTTATTAGTTTTGTATCTAATGTTTTATTTGCTACATGAAAAGTAATGTTGTGAGACCAATGAAAATATATGGCCTGTGAAAAATGATCACTATCCCGTGAATACTCGTTCGCCCTGCTTCTACACTGAAATAGAGCTGTGGATCATTTTGTTAGTGCTTCTGGGTGTTTTTTTGTTTGTTTGTTTTTTTTTTTTTAGTGTGGGTGTGAGTAACTGTGGGTCTCTGGTCCATTAGCAGCAGTGTGAGAATGTTCCAGGGTTATGCCTGGTCTGTGACATACAGTAACCTCTGTAAGATTAATGCAACACCACCTGCTGCATTACTGTACGTACTGTAGTGTCTGTGTTGCTCCCAAATGGAAAAAGAAGTACTTGCATCATGGCATACCAGTACGGTTTTCTTTTTTTGCAGCAAAGTCAAAGACAGCATCAGACTTAGTAAATAATGTTTCTGCATTTTTTTGGGGGGGTTTTCTGTTTTTTTTTTGTTTTTTTTTTGTTTTGTTTTTAAACATGCTCTCTACTTTTTCAGCAAATACCAGCTCCGACTCGTTCTAATAAGCCATATGTCAGGGTTAAAGTGATTACTTTGTATTTGATGACTATGTTGAGTTGGTGTAGATTTTTTTGTTTAATTGTTAGTATTTGAGTCCCGCCTGCTATTGATTTGCTGGAACAACAAACTGATGTTCCTCTGTTTTATTTTTCTTTTCTATAGTCGTAGGTGTACAGACTATATAACACAGTCTATCAACAAAGATGCAGCTACTTAAAGGAAAAGCATCAATAATGCACGCATTACAAAATAGACAATCACAGAATATGTGAATGTTGTAGATATTTTTTTCACAACGACCTCATGGGTTTTTGCACGTCATACTTGTGGTGATTTGTATACAAAATGATACACCACCATAGTATAAGTAAACAATTCAACCTCCTTTCCATGACAGAAAAGAGGCTTCTAATATCCAACAGCGTTTCTGTTGAATTGAAGAGTTAAGAGTTGCACTTTTGAGCCTTTTTTTGTTATTTTATTTGTTTTGCTCCTTATTGGACTGAGGCTAGGTTATTGTCACTAACAGATTAATGCATTGAATTCAGTATTGGTTCACAAACATGAGTAAAGCTTTTGAATGCCCACTGGTTACCTTTTTGAAAAAATAAACAATTTTAATTTATCTAACCATATTAGAAACAATGTCCTGTTGAGGGAAAACAAGAGAAATAATTGTGTTGGTTTTTTTTTTATGTGTAGGTGTACTTGTGTTGGTGGTGAGAAAAGTGGTGCTCAATGTAGTGTTAAGTTCAGCCCTTTATAAAATTACAATATTTTAATTGCTTGTTATACTGCAACAAAAAGTGATGAGGGACACAAGCTCTAGATTATGCTGAGAAGACTGATCTTTACACACATTTTAAACGGGTGATATGCGACAGTATGGGAATTGTGTATATTTTGTCATTTTGGATGAGATTTCAGCAAATTGGGAAAAAAGGGATAAAGGAGAGAGTTGGATGTAAATAAAGTATAGTATCCAGACAAATGCTGCTTCATGCCTCCCACTCTTTCTCTCTCTCATTCTCTTACTGTGTGATGTTATAAAGTGGGCAGCTTGACTCGCCCACTTTTTTCTTTCTTTTTCCCTTCATTAGTTTATTACTCCGACAGTCCCAGACCTTGCTCGTCTCTCTTTAATGCATACATTCATGCACTTCCACTCTTCCGTTTCTAAAAACCAGTGCACACAGTTATGGATGCTCACTCAGGGATGGATGCTGGAGAGAAAGACGGAAGAGATGAAAAGGTTTTGCGTATCAGGGTGTGTGGTTTCTTGCTGTATGTGTTTAGCAAGAGCAAAGCCAGTATTTGAGTGTGTATCCTCGAGCCTGTGTGCGAGAGCAGGCAACCTGATTGTAAGCAGACCCTGCTTCGCTTCGCTAAGGAATTACAAGACTCCTCCTCTGAGCCACTCTGTCTCTTCTGCTTCAGGGAGCATCTCATATCAGCCTCGCCTCTAACTGCTCCGAAGGAACTGACTACTTTTCCTTTTCTTCCTTTGATTCAATTATCTCTTTTCTTTGGTGAGCTCAGATAAGCCTTTACGGCTGCTCTTCTTCACCTGCTCCTCTTCCCTTTTGTTCTGTTGTTCTGAGGTGTGTCCGGGGAAACTGGATTAAAGATTCTGCATTGTCAGATCAGAGTGTTGGGAGCGACTGGCCATGTTGGGGCCAGCAAGCCGCCAGGACTGCAGCAGTGCCCTGCTCTGCTTTGGCTGTTGGAATGGCCGAATGGTGGGCTTATAGCATGTTGGCATGCTGCCTGTTCACTGTCACTGAGCACTGACATTAAATTACTGTGCCTGTGTTTTGAGATGGAGGATTTTTACACATGCCCCATTTTCCCCTGTCCATGCATTGCATAAATTATTTAATGATGTTTTATTTGCATGCATATCGACTAGCTTTACTATTGAACTTTAAATCATTTTATTCATCATTTCTTTTAGCTTTAGCTTTTAATGCACGTTTGATTGCTGGGAGTTTGTTTTCCAACAGCAATATGCTTAGATTTGTAAATATTGTTTGAGGCTGCTATCCTCTTTCTCTATACACTGATGTGTGTCAGTCATTATAAAAATATAAAATGTCCATTAACTTGTTTTGTACATGTGGGTGTTGTGTGTGCATGTTTGTCATACAGCGTACCAGGTGGATTAAGATGGCAGTCTTTGGTACAATTACACGTTGGTCATCTATTTGCTGCAGTGCAAGTTGAGTTAAAAGTATAAAATTTCGAATTTTATATATATTTAAAATTTTACACATGCATTAAATTTTTAGATATTTTATATAAACTTGGCACAAAAAAAGTAAGGAAATTTGTGTAGATTCATTCTTTGTGCAACAATGCTTATTGCCAATAAATCTTACACCATTGGAAAGCCTGTTTATTTCCCTTTTAATGGTGCCACATTAGTAAGGAACATGTATTTGTGGGATGAGCAGCAGAACTGAGCATGTGGTTTGTGCCCATGTAAAATTTGCCAAATCTTCTCTGCCAATGCCAAACAACTTATTTTGATGTTACTTTTGCGCTGGTGTCTGAAACACGTCCACTGGAACCTGAACATGTGGAGGATTGTTATGTTCAGCGATGATACCAGATGCTGCCTACGCAGAGAATGCTGATTGCTGCAACTAGTAACATCGTTTGGTGGAAGCAATGTGATGGTGTGGGGCAGCATCACATCCATCACACACACCAAACAAAATGGCAAAATATGTATTTTGGCATTGGCAGAGAAGATATAACACATTTTTCATTGGCGCAACCCACATACTCATCTCTGCTGTCATCCCACAAATGCATATTCCTAACAAATGTGGCACCATTTGAAAGGGATATAAACAGGCTTTCCAATTCGCAAGAAGCATCGTTACAACAAAAAATTGACCAAACACAATTGTCCTTAGTTTTAGTGCTAAGTTTATATAAAATTATTTTAGTTTTGGATGACCCTCACTCATCCACTAACTGATGCGTTTTGGGTTTTTTTCTTCGCTCTCGCTCTCATTTTTTTTCTCCAAAAACATTAAACTCTTCTTTGTCATCCAGCCAGTAACATTTAATATTTATTGCACTTTATTCCTTAATTCAAGAAGAAACCTGTGTAGCATAACGTTTAAATATGTTAGCTAAATGGTGACAAAGTTTCACCTGATTTACAAATGGGTTGTGTATACAGTTTAAAGATTGTCTTTATACTAGTTTTAGTATTACGGTATTGAAAAGATTTGTAGTACCACTCAAGGTCAACAGCAGCATTGGATGCATGGTATATGCATCTATTTGTTCTTGTCATGGATTATTAGTGTTTCTGTATACTTGAGTACTGACAGTTTCATTTATTTTTCTTAAGGCTACCATAACATTTGCCAAATAGTCATTCCAGCTCAATTCTGTGTCGTCCTCGTCATTTTAATGAACCCATAGAATATTTTCCAGTTAACTCTCCTGGAATTTCCTGTATTGCATTCACATTGGCATTATACCATGCTATTTTTTTGTTTTGTTCTTTCTTTGTTTCAGTTTATTAGCTTTTTCACCCCAGAAATTTTAAGAGTTTAAACCCAAATCCAGGCAGGTGTTTGATACTCCAATAGGTTGTATTTTGAGGTTTTAGATCCCACCCTATGACAATAACACATTCTTTTATCTTCACAAGTTGTGAACACAGCCTGTAATTGGTAAAGATTAATGACAGTCAGACCACTAGTAAATGTCAAGGTGTGTGTGTGTGTGTGTGTGTGTGTGTGTGTGTGTGTGTGTGTGTGTGTGTGTGTGTGTGTGTGTGTGTGTGTGTGTGTGTGTGTGTGTGTGTGTGTGTGTGTGTGTGTGTGTGTGTGTGTGTGTGTGTGTGTGTGTGTGTGTGTGTGTGTGTGTGTGTGTGTGTGTGTGTGTGTGTGTGTGTGTGAGATACCTTTTTGTGGTAGCGTGTAAATCACAATTTTAATTGCTCAACATACTTTATTTCTGAGTAAATTATCTAGTGATTAAATAAATCTGATCTTTATGTAACTTTATATCCTTATATAACAACAGTCCCTGGATCAATTTAACAAGAAAAAACCCTGACAGAAAACACTGAGACCTTTTTGTCTTGTCTTGAACACTCTCCCACTCAGCTCACCCTCTGCTTACCAGTATTTAACAGCAGTTTTCTGTCACTCTGTTGTGATATGAGAGTCTGCAGCAGAGGAATGTGTAAGTGCTTCGTCTTGAGACTGTCACCTGACCTGTTCTTCAGTTTCATCGCTGTTCTTAAGACATTTTTCTGCATCTCCTTTGGCCAATAGAAAATCTTAGTCTTGTTATTTTTATTATCAAGAGGAAAATTATACTCAGACATGGTGGAACCCAAGCTGATAACTTAAGTTATAACACTTGCAACAAGGCTTCTAGTTTTTTCATAGTAAAAGTAAAAGATTTTCAAGTACTGTTGTTCACTCTGGTTAAAGATGGGTATGGATTATACTTAGACTTCAGTAACGAGCTATAATTTTTATTTATTTATTGGTGCCTCTCTGTCATGGATAATTGTTAACAGCTACATGTGGGACAAACACAAATATTTTACTTTGGTGTGGTTGCTGGGAGTGCTTGCATATACAAAATGACTAATAATACTCTTAAACTTTGTTGCGTTAGCGGTGCAAGGAATTGCACAGAAATAAGTTGGCCACTTCAAAGATTTAATACCCCCACTGCCACTCCCCAATGCCTAGTCATAGATGTGTTTTACAGTACAGTAGGAGACTGAACAGCGGTCCAGAATTGAGATGAGATTTTCCACAATAGCAGTGGTGGTCACCACCTTAAAGGAGCCGGTGGTAAGAAATGGCCAAAACTGGTACTGCAGTCACTTTCAAAATATTGTTGAGCGGCGTGTACCCTCCCCCTCCTCCCCCCGACCAGAGGTTGCCAGGTAGGCTGCAGAATGCAGCAGGAACGTAGGCTGCCATGGCTGCGATAATTAGAGCCGAGCTGGCAACCCGGATGCCGAAACAATACTGACTTGGTGATTGGGAGATAGGTGGAGGGTGGAGCTTCAGAAACAATACTGACTTGGTGATTGGGAGATAGGTGGAGGGTGGAGCTTCAGAAACAATACTGACTTGGTGATTGGGAGATAGGTGGAGGGTGGAGCTTCAGGCCAAAACAAAAAATGACAACATAAACATCAGTTGAGGGCTGCAACTCCTCTTTTTAAACTGGAATATCCTGGCTTGAGTGCTGTTGTCAGTGACATAAGTATTTGAAATGAACATGATTTTTAAATGTCTGTTGACATATCGGGGTCATTTTATGATTTGTTTTATTATTGCTCTTACATACAGCTCCTTTAAGTTTTAGCACTAGCAGAAAAAGCAGCACCAGTTGAAACAACTTGTAACATAACAAAAGACATCAATGATAGTAAATAGTCAGTAAAACAGAAATAATACTGGAGAATAATACTGTGAAAATGTAATAACATAAATCATTTGTTATATGAAATAATCTGGTAACATTTAGTTGTTTTTTTTTACATCAATAATTAGAATATTGATGTAAAATGAAAAAGCACCCTACTACTTCTCTAAATTGGCTATTACAATTGCAAATGTAAAGAATACCCCTGACATGATTTAAAGCGACACTACGTAACTTTTCCACCTTAATATCATATTTCCAGAGTCATTGTGATGGTACATCAACTTCCAACAGGTTTAATGACACCTCTGTCATGGTCTGGGGGGATCTGTATCGCCTTCACTGGCACTATGTAACTTTGAGGAGCATGGTAGGAACCCTGCCACACTAAAAAACTACAAATCGTTACGACTTTGACTGCTTTACGGCATACGTCATTTCCCCCTCCTTCCCGATTCGTAGTCGAGACGAAAATGGGCGGGGCGTGGAGCGCAGCTCCGCAGAAGCTGGTAACCCGTTGCTGCCTTGTGGCTGCAGCAGCTCCACACACAACAGACGTGGGGAAAAGATCGCTAATGGTTTAACTTTTCACCGCTTTCCTGCTCGGAGGCAGAACCACGGAGGCCGGCCAATTATCTGAGATAACAAATTAAAAGAGTAAAAGATTCGTCGGCTCGGTTGGATCGCGGCTGTAACGAGTCCGACCAAACATAACGTTCCTCAGTAAACAAACAAACGCAAACAAACAGACTGGCGTCGGATCAAAACACGGGTTTATTAAACCACAAACAAACACTCACAGACCGGGGTCGGATCATTCAAACGGGTTTTATTCCCCACTTCTCCAGCTAAACGCAGTTGCTGGCCAGCTCTCTGCGGTGCGATTAATTTTGTTGAGGAAAAAATATTAACTATTTGATTTGTAGCTGCAGAGGAAAAAAATAATCTCACGAGGAAAAAAAAATATTGCTCACGCCTTGGAGCCTCTTCAAAGCAGTCAAAAAGAAAAGAGAAGTAAGAGTAATACAAAACATGTACTGTATGTTATACTATACTAATTTATTGAAACACATAGCGAGTCAAACATTTACCAAAGCAGCTGCCAAACACTCCTAAACAAGGTAGCCGAAGACGTGGGTTGTGCAGAACTGCGGCAGTAAATCCTTCTAAAGAGTGGCGCTCCGACGAGGAGCTCCATTCTTTAATAGGGATTTCATATGGATCCAGACCGTTAATAATCATTATTTTCTCCATATACCGCTCCCTGGCTTCCTTGTTTAAGGTATCCCGGTAAATTCCAGTTCCTTTCCAGCAGTTTAACATCTTTTTTTTTGCGTTCCGTCTGTTCACTTTGTAAAACAGAAAAGCGTCCCGTCTTCTCTCAAAACAAATGCACGCGACGGGACAGGAGTTTTCCGGCAGTACGCGCTGGTGCTCATGGGAAACGTAGTGTTCTTTCTGGTAAAGCACTACCGCTTTTGTCCAAAAGATGCCGCCAAACTCAGAAAAGCTGAAAGTTACGTTGTGCTGCTTTAAATTGAGAGTTGTCCTTTACTGTGAATTTGTGTAATCTCCAGTCAACTGTGCTTATATTATGCCTTTTGCTATCGGATTTTTATGATCTCTCTTCTGTGTTGAAGAGAGATGTTCTACGTACTGTATCAGGAGGTAATGATAAAGTTGTAATACAGATGGGCTCTCCATCAACTCTGTCACATGTTGGTACACTGAGGAGTTCACAGACAACTCAATGGGTGCAATGTGCCCAGGTCTTATAGCTACTACAGTTGAAAGTTGGTGTGAGGTGTTTGGGCTCACAAACACTAGATGCCCTTTCTTTTTGCAGTATCTGAGCCCCATATATTGTAAGGGCTTCTTCTCCTGGAGAAAGTGGATTTTTTTCTTTATTGAATAACAACGTACCTGATGAAGACTCATCTAAATTATTCTCATAAGAAATTTGGAACTGTATGGTAAGGGTGTTTTGGTTTTTTAAGAAACATGTGACCTCATGTGTTTCATGGAGTGGACAAACTTCTTTTATCTACTGTACCTGTGCCCTCTGTTGGTATCATGATAACCTAATTCTGGCCCTCCAATCTAATGACAAATCACAGCCACATTTGATCATTTGAATATTTCCCTCTTGATGTTTCATATTTCATATGTCTTAAAAAATAGTTGTACTGATCCTTTCACTTATTATTATTATTATTATTATTATTATTATTATTATTATTATTAAGATTTAGTTGAATTGTACGTTCTATTCACTGTTTTACTTCAGAAGGCTGCAGTAAAGACTACCTGGTCGCTGAATTGTTTTATGTTTTCTTTCTCCCTGATTACTTGTACAGTAGGTCCTGATAAACATTAATCACTGATGACTCATCTTGCGTTTGGACTGAACTGATCTTGTGTTATCTGTCTGCTTCTCCTGTTTGTTGATTCATATGTCTCCTCTCCACTGGACTGAAGGCTGAATCTGGATACGGTTCAGAAACAAGTCTGAGGCGTCATGGTTCCATGTTGTCTCTCACGTCAGCAGCTAGTGCCTTGTCTTCCACATCTACATCCTCCTTCAAGGTAAAACACAATTAAAAGGCACTGAGCCTGTTTTGATATGTTTGCATGTTGGTGTGCGACCTCGGTGCACACCACATTACGTTGTATCCGTTTTCTGTTAGTTTGGTTTGTGTTTCCAAGTTTTGTTTTCACTTGAGCCCAAATGTCGCGCCACATGACAACAGTCAGTGCGGCCACTGGTCAATATCAATGTTGGCAGTGTCATGTTTCCATGGCAGCCACTCTGAAGAAAAGACCTAACACCCATAGTGACACAACATCACCCTTTGACCAAGAGTTACCCCCTTTTTTTTATTATACTGTTTGTTTGTACCACTCTAAGCAAACTATACTCAAAAGTTGGACTTCATTTTTAAATTATACTGTTTTGTAGATGAAGCACGACTGCTGATGAAAGTCATTTGCCCGTGACTGCATGCATTTTTTTTTCGCCATGATTCCTTGGGGACCCCATAGACTGCAAAAAACAATGGACAAAGAATGAAATTGCATGACCCATTGGTTTCTGAAGAGTGGTGTGAAACCCATCTTGTTCGGGAAGTCAATGGGAACACGCCCACCACATGTCAATCAAAGTTAGCTTTAGCTACCAGCTCGTTCAGCAGATTCCTGCTGAAATATCTGTAGAGCTGCCAGCAGATGTTTACAGCAGAATAAACCATTTAACATGTTGACTCAAAGGCAAATTCAAAAATGATTCAAGCTGGTTAGTAGAAATGCCTGGTGGTTTTTCTAAGTGTGGTGCATGACAATTACGGATGAAGAAGTGATAGTGGCTAGTCGTTGGCTGAACCGATTGTCATTCAGTCATATTAGACAAAAATCTTACACTTTTTATATAAATACTCCTGGCATGGTACGAAAAAATTCACCCCCCATCAGAGTTGTCATTGGTGTCAAATCAAACGAATAGTGCCAGTATAAAAACATAAGACACCCTGACTTTAAATATGTCCGTAAATATGTTAACAGGTCACTGGGACTGATTAAAAGTACATGGCCGTATATTTAACATACAGCATTCAGCATGAGACTCGTGCATTTCAAAAGTTCACATGCTCTCACGCCACACATGGCATTTCTCATGCTGAGAAATGAACTTTACCACACAGTAATTCCAACAGCCCACCTTACAAATGAGTCAAAGGTGCACTACTGTGCGCTGAGCTCTGGAATTACCGACCCATCAGAAAATATAATTTTTGTGTTTACCGGCTAAGGTCTGAGTTTCAGCTTCAAGCGTTCTGTGAATGCGTAGCAGAGTTACAACACGCATAACTCTAAAACACACACACACACAGTAACCGAATAACCACCACCATTCAAGGGGTCCAATATCGTTATATCGATTTCATATCGCCCAGCCCTAGCCAAGATATATTGAGTTTTGTTTTGTTTTTAATTAAATTCCAATCACAAGTTAAATGTCTAAACAAAAAAATAAATGTCTAAAGAAAAACATTTTTTGTGGTATCTGTCTGTTGTTTGCATGTTTTTTTTACCTCCGTCTTTCTCTCCTCAGAAGGGGCACAGGTTGCGTGAGAAGCTGGCAGAAATGGAAACCTTCCGGGACATTCTGTGCAGACAAGTGGACACCCTTCAGAAATATTTTGACTCTTGTGCTGATGACGTTTCCAAAGATGAATTTCAGAGAGACAAAGGTAATCTGTGAACGATACTTTATATATTGTTTTACTGTTAATTAGTTTTTAAACAATGACATTCAAGATCCAATCTTTTATGGACAAAAATGTTTGAATATTATTTTATCTACGGTTGTGTATTTATGAAGGAATTGCTCACAGTAACTCCTGAAGTGTAAAATCTTAGGCCCCGTTTACACGTAGCAAAAACGGTGGCGTTTTCATGCGTTTTGGCCGTTCGTGTACACGAAAACGAAGCTCAAAGTCGCCAAAAACGATCATTTCTGAAAACTCCGGCCAAAGTGGAGATTTGCAAAAACTCCATCTTCACGTTTGCTTGTAAACGGAGGGAAAAGGACATTTAGGCTTCAGAACGTCACATTATACCACAGAAACATCACCACACTGCAAAAACTCAAAATCTTAACAAGAATATTTGTCTCTTTTCTTGTTAAAATGTTTCATTTTTAGTCAAAAAAAATCTCATTACACTTAAAACAAGACTCATCACTGGAAAAAAGTGAAAATTTACTTGAAACTGTCAAATAACAAGTTATTTATCTGGTGATGACTCTTGTTTAAGTGTAATGAGATTTTTTGACTAAAAATGAGACATTTTAACGAGAAATAAGACAAATATTCCTGGTAAGATTTTGAGTTTTTGCAGTGCAGCGTCATGTGTGCGACCTGTGTTTACAATTTGTTTGGCCACCGTCAATATTTTCTTATATTTGACCTGTTTTATATTCTAAAGTCGCACTTAAAAGTAACTCCACTTCTCTGTCACTCCAAACGAAAGACTCGTTCCATCTTGGAAGTAATTGGAAGTTACTCGTGTCATTTGTTGACATTTTTTTCCAGGATTCTGATTGGCTAGCATGACTTTATGCTTCTCGTTACACTGCCCCCTGCAGGTTTGGCTGCTCATAGCACCTTAACACCGTATTTATGCGGGTTCGTGTAAATGATGTTTTTTTTCATAACGTAGAGGGGGATATATCCATTTTTGTAAATACCCGGCTATGTGTAAACGTGGCCTTAGGCTTTGGAAATATTCAACTGTATGCTGCGTAGGGAAGAGACATGTTAGGCTGTGCTCAGATTTACTGCTGTTTTCTTACCAGTAGTAGAGGAGGATGAAGATGAATTTCCCACCACTACAAGACCAGATAGTGAACACAATCAAAACAACAATGGCAGCAAAGAGAAATGTAAGTCTACCTTACCCATTCTTTAAGTTGTTCGTGTCTGTGGGAAATCGAAATCATTTTTGGTTCGTCTGCCAAGAATTTATTAATTTTAAACAGGAAGTTCATAAAATGTATGTTTTTAATCAAGTCATGTGGCTGCTATTACATTTCAGTATGTCTTTGTTCCTGTCTGTGCCAGTGTATGCTCCTGGTAGTCCCAAAGGTATGAATGGAATAGACTTTAAGGGTGAAGCCATCACCTTCAAGGCCACCACAGCAGGAATCCTCTCAACTTTGTCCCACTGCATCGAGTTGATGGTTAAACGGGAAGAGAGCTGGCAGAAGAGAGTGGACAGGGTAATAGCAACAGAATACACACATGCTGCAAAAAGAATATCTGTGTCTAAACTTTATAAATGAATATTGCACCATTTTTTTTTTTTTGTTTAAAGTGTTCAGTGGTGTTTGAGGAAAGGCTTTAAAATTCAAATAAGGTTCTGAATTTGGTTACTTGGTAGCTGCAATAGTTAATTGGCTGTATGAAGGAACAGATGAGACACAGTTGTTATGGTTATAGTTAAAGGATATTTTGAAGACAGTTGTGTGAATTACTGATGTGTAGTTAGGGTTTTACCTGTAGTAATTAAGGGGACCGTGTAACCTTATTTTGATGAATCAGAGCAGATTTATGATGAACTGCTACTCAGGAAATGTTCTTCATCTAAAACAACTTAAAACAGTCATAAAAGTCAAGCAGATGCTATTTGTGTTGTTTTGTTCCTTCATTTTTGCAGCATATAATTCTTAATCTCTACATTGCAACATTAACTGTGGTGTAAAAATCCACAATATAGCATTTGCTAAAACCGCAATTTAATCTTTGAGGTTTGAATTGGTTTGAATGGTGAAATACGCTAATCTCTTCGTACTCTAGTGGCTAGATTGGTTGCACTATTAGAAAATCCTCTGCCTCATTATTCGATTCAAATACTGCCTGCTGTGAAATTTCTACATGTTAAACCTAGATCTCCAATTAACTTTTCAACATATCTGACTGTAAAACCCACGGTTCAAGAAGGATCATTTTCATTATGATTTCAGGATGAAGTACAAAGCTATGTGACATGATTCACTGAGCAAATACTCCTCCAATTCTCAACCTTCTATGCATCTGTGCCATGTATTCTACTGCTAGCACAATCCATGAAATAGCAAAACAAATCTAAAAGTCTGATTACAAACACACATGACAAGCAATTTTTCCAAATATTTTCAATGTAAGAGATGGCTAAGGAGTGGTTTGCTATGGCAACTACACAACTCATATTCTGAGCATGTGTCCTAATTGCTGCCTGCTGCAGATAATACACATGCTTCTTTTGAAATATTCCCAAAACCCCACAAAATATAGCTTTCTTTGTACTCTTCATTAATATGCACTTTCCCTTTTATGTGTCTAAAACCTCTTTGATCGTATCTTGCAAAGTTTTATTTTTTATTATGGTGTCTCAATATATTTCAAAGGAAATGTTAAAGCTCGTGAATGGTAGATGATTTTGAAAGATGACATTTTGAAATTGTGTTCCCTGTTTGACTCCCTGTTGTGAAAGTATTTTTAGATTTTCTGATCTAATCAAAGAAGGCACGTCCCCTAACACCATTTAAAATGGGGAAATCTATTAGCGTGCTTAAATTTCAGTTCTCATATCCAGAAAACAACCATTGATAAAATAGGTTTACAAGTATTAGCTGTAAACCAGCTATCAAAATGCACACTGAGTAACATTACAATACACATACATGTTAATCATGAACTTGAACCCTTTTTGGGTCTGATCTGTTTAGGTTATTCATGTCTTGTGTCTTGTGTCTTTAAAGCTATGCTGTTTAGAGCTCCTCGTGCTGACTTGATGTTGATGTTGTCAAACCAGTTTGGTTCTTTTTCCCTCCCCTTGTGTAAAGGCGTGTCACCCAACCCTAAAACTCACAAAAGCTGGGAAGTGTTTTCAGTTGGACTGGCTGAGTGAAACTGTTTGAACCTTATCTGATTATTTCAGTGTGAATTTTAGCTGCCAACGTGGGGCAGGGAAATAGTAATAGAAATAGAGCACACCTTCAAAGGAACGAAACACTTCAGACTTGTACAAACAGAACATGACTGCTCGGACTTCACGGTACAATTTGTGGAAACTTTCAAAACAGCGGAGCACTGAACTGCTCAAGCACCAGACACAAAAATGGATACCTTTACAGACCTCCAGCCGCCTCTATACAGTAGGTCTCTCTCTGTGTATGTAGCTGTTGAACACAGCTGACAACAGGATCAGATCCTGTTTATTTTGCCTCAGGTGCCGTATGTCTACACCTTATTTTATACGCTTTTTAAGTTCTCTCTGTTTAGTTTGGTGAACATTGTTGATTGGAAATACAATGTGTTTTCAGCTACTGTTGTTTTGTCTGCTTGCTTCCTTTTTTCAGTGTAGATAAAATCTCCCTCAAATATAAACTTGGGGCGGAGTACAAAACTAAGCCAACATGACATTTATTGTACGACTCTAAGCTAGATAAAGTTGGGACAGTAGAGAAGAAAAAAATGGTTGGGGGTGAGTCTTAGTAAGACTTTTATTTAACTCCAGACAGTATGAACCCAAGAAATTTCATTATCCTTATCTAGTCAACTTAATTTAATTTGTTAATACATACTGTATTCTCTATTTCAGGCCAACCAGCACAATAGAACAAGTTTGAACTATATCATTTTTACCACCTTGTATTGTTGTCATTTCTTTTATACATATATATATATATATATGTGTGTCTTTATTTAAACTTGAAAATCATTGAGGGCGAGCCCTCATTTACAATGACGTCGAGCAATACAAAAGTAAAAACAAAAAAAACAAAGACAAAAACAGAACAACAAAAGAGCAGTCAATTAAACAAATATGAAGTTACAATTAATAAATAATGTAACAATAAAATCAATTAAAACAGATACAAACAGTGCTTAAAAGATTTAAGATCAGGGATTTAAAATGACCAAAAGATACTAGTGAATTCATTTTTAGAGTGCTTTGTAATGAGTTCCAGGTGGATGGTGCAGAAAAGCTAAAATATGTTTGAAAACATTCTGAAATCAACTATAAGAAACAATCAAGCATTTCAGATTTTATTTTGTCCCACTTATCCTCTTTATGTGCCCGAAAGCCTTCAACAGTAAGGGATCATTGAACTTTTCATTTCATTTTCATTTCTTCTTCCGTAGCCATGTTTTGAAATCTGTGCACATTGTTTTATATTATTTTCTTCTATTCCTTGCGGCTGTTCCCTTCAGGGGTCACCACAGTGTATCATCCATCTCCATTTAACCACATTCTCTGCATCCTCTTCTCTCACAACACCTGACTCCATGTCCTCTTTCACAACATCCATAAATCTCATCCATGCTGGCAGTTCTAACCTCATAATCCTGCTTCAGATATGTTTATTATCCTCCTCTGTACATGTCCAAACCATCTCAGTCTGGCTCACCCTCTGATTTTCTCTGCCAAACATCTCACATGTGCCATCCCTCTGATTTACTCAGTCCTGATCCTATCCATCCTCTTCACTCCCAAACAGAACCTCAACATTGTAACCTCTGCTGCTTCCAACTCTTCTTCAGTGCCCCAGATTCTAAACCATACCATCTTTCATTCTTACTGATACTGTCATCAAATAACACCCCTGAAACATTTCTCCAACTGTTCCAATCTGCTTTCACATGCTTCCTCACCTCTTTTCAGCTTTTTTCATTGTTCTGGACTCCACCATTCTCATCTCTGCTCCTTGCAGCCTCACCTTTCCACTTGGGTTCCTCTCATTCACACACATATTCCGTCATGCTGCGGCTAATCTTAATTCTTCTTTCTAGGGAATAGTTTTGTGTTGTCCTTAACAAAAAAAAAACGCAAGCATGTACCTGGCAAAGACGTCATCTTGAATTAAGTGTGTATTGTTCTAAAATCATATTGACATTTTCTGCATTAATGCTGCCATCACAGTAGTGAAAATTACTTTTGCCAAGGCAAGTAATACATCCCACACCATCACAGACACCGGCTTTGGAATTGTTAACAGTTGGAATGTTCTAAAATCAATGGGGGTCTGAAATACAGGAGTTTCTTTCCTCCCAAAAGAGGGTAAGAACTCGGGCCGCCTAACCGTGATCAAAGTCGAAGTCAGTCAGTTCTTTATTGTTAATTTTTCAACATGCTCTGGACATACAGAAAAATCGAAAAAATGTTCTCTCTCTCTCTCTCTCTCTCTCTCTCTCTCTCTGAACCACGGTGTAAACCAACTGTAGAAAGATTTTAAAAGAATATAAAGGATAAAAATACAAGTACAGATTTTCAAATTTACAAAAAAATAAATATAATAACACTGACTTACCAAATGAAATAATAAATATTTGTTGTTGTATTTTGAGAGTCTTTTTTGTGTGTTTGTGATGAGGAACAGTCTTTATAAAGTGGCATTCTTGTAAAAATGTCTGGTGCTTATTGGTTTCCAGTTCGGAGAGAGAAGACAGAGTGTGTTAGAGCCAATTTTGTATTGTGTTGTGCTCCCCATGTAATAACTTGTGTGGGTATGTGAATTGTTGTAGTGCCATTTCTGCACAGTAGGTGGTATATGAGTTTGGGGGAATAGTTTTCAAAGAGGTGAGGCTAATCACGGGCAGGTGTGCTGGTTGCCGGTGAGCACACAGTTTTTTGATCGTCTTAACTTTGGCCTCGCATTGTTGCAGTTTTGGTCTTACAACTTTACTGGTTTCATGCAAGTTATAGCCTTTTTAAGTGCATGTAGTTCGCTGTGTATATAAAGGAGCTCGTATGTACAAATACCCTTTTTGAGCCTCACAGAGGATGTTTATGGACAATCATTCATTCAGCTGACATGCTGCCCAAGGAGACGCGTCATCTGTTACCGGTAAAACAGAGAGTACTAGAGTTAGAGAGAAGGGCACTGCTCCAGGAGGGGTGGGGAGGTTCAATGTTCAGAGCCATCCAGAGCTGGAGGGGCCAGGGGAGTGAATTCAGCTTCCTGAAGGTTTGGGGGAGGAAGCTGTTCATCAGTCTGGTGATGCTGCCTCGGAGGCTCCGGTACCGTCTCCCAGAAGGGTGGAGAGTCCATGTGATGGGTGGGTGGGGTCGCACACACTTCTGGATCCTTTGCGGATGAGGCGGGTGTTGTAGATGTCCATGAGGGAGGGGAGTGACATGCCAATGATTTTCCCTGCTGTGTTTTACTATGCGTTGCTGATGCATGATGCGTATATCCACTTAGTCAAAGTCCATCAAAGATTCCTCTGGGCTCGAGTTTCAATGACGCATCTGAAAGTTGGTGTTTGACAAAGGTTTTCCAAATGAGTCACTTGGCCATGTGGTCCTATCAACAATTAATGCATGATAGTTCAGAAGTGCCATCTGAAGGATCACTAATGTTCAGCTGCTCACACTCTTGCTCTTCATTGAGTTCTTCACTCGCTGTTTTTTCTCCATATTCCATTTTTAATTGTTGAATTGTAGTATGCATTACAGAGAGAGAAATATGAAACTCTTCTGTAGTTAATTTTCAGAAAATTAATTTTTAAAACATTTGTTTGCATGCTGGATCACCCACATCTTTGTACCTCAAAGGTGTTTTTTGGGGACACTGATATTATTCAAAATCACAATTCCTCTGGAAGGAATTTTATTCTGCTTTTCTGCCTTTGCAATATAATTTTTCTGTGTTCAAAATATTTTCCTTCTAAAAGCAATGCTCCATTGTTATACATTAAGATCTAAAATTTTAAATGCAGGCTTTTGGTTCCCTTCAGACCATGATTCAACAGAATCAAACATGCCCTGCTTGTTAAGTTTTATCCAGATTTATTCTGTTTTTGGGCTGAGACCTTGGGAGATGCTCCTGTCTTTCACTTGTATAGGTACAGTTAAAAGGTAAAAGCTATATATTAGATACCATATAATGATTTATGATGCTAATTACACTAATTATTCTGGAGCAGCTTGTTTTAGTTAATGGGAGGAATAGGACATCTTTTTCCTTTCCGTCCGAAACTGAACTTAATGCAAGAAACGGAAAAGAGAAGCATTTTGGATTCATACTGTTAACAGTGAAATACACGTTTTAAGCAAATGAAAGAATCATCTGTGCGTTTTGTTTTCTGCTCCGTCAGAGCTTTTTTATGGCATTGGATTTGACATATTTTACATCAAACACTTCCTGCACTTTCTTTATTAGCAATAGATGAGAAAAACGGTCCTGGCATTAGTGGGGAAACTAAGCCCTTATTTGAGTGTATACCAGTAGTTTGCTGTCAGTTCTATTTTAAAACCTGTTTGAATGTGAAAACGGCTAAATGATAGTGGTTTGCAGACGTATGAGACGTGTCATCCTGGTTTTCATCACCTTTTGTGTTTTTATCTTTAATCTGAGGAACTGAGGTGGTTTCATGACAATGAGCCACAATGTGAGAGAGCTACACTAACCACACTACATTATTCCTTGTGTTTACGTGCAGGAGCTGGAGAAGAGGAGGCGGGTCGAGGATGCCTACAAGTCTGCTCTTAATGAACTGAAGAAGAAGTCACACTATGGAGGCCCAGACTACGAGGCACGATGAAATGATGAATTAAATATATATGAAATTGCCATATAAATGACAGCATAAGGCTTTTCGACTTTGTACCAACTCTTTTTGTCAAGCTGGACGTTGGTCAAGGCTGTTGTCATTGGATGCCAACGGTTCTGACGACACTTTTTGCCTCTTCACAGGAGGGGCCCAATAGTTTAATCAATGAAGATGAATTCTTTGACGCTGTAGAAGCTGCACTGGACCGACAAGACAAGATTGAAGAGCAGGTGACATTAAGATCTAGACTTGGTGTTTTACATTATAAAGCTCTCTTGAACCCGAGTTGCATTGTATGAAAGAGTTACATGTTGGAGTCTCTTGGTTGCTTCATCTGCTGATTCTGTTTACCCTAATCCAAAAACAAGGCAAAGCAAAGAAAAGAAGCTTGTGTGTTTCTGATGTCTTTGTGTGCTTTTTTTTTTTTTTTTTTTTTTTTTTTTTTACTGTGTAAAAAAAACATACACATGATATTTCAAACTCGAATTTCCTCTCTTTTCTAAACTTATGCTGCATCCCTCAGAGCCAGTCGGAGAAGGTCAGGATACCACGCCTAGTTCCAGTTTCTCCTACTGATGCTTTTTCCACCATTGGTACACATCGATTTGCCAACAAGGTAAGCAGCACATTTGCTTTAATCTTTTAACTACACTCTTAGCTTCCATCCTGCTTTGTTCTAAGTCATTACCACAAGTTACCACAGGTTGCTGCGCCTTCTTTTGACATATTTGGGTTAAGTCTTCCTCGTCACCAGCGTGACCGGTCTATACATTCTGCAACTTCTTAGTTTCACATGTAGCCATGCCTCACTTTGATCTGTTCATGAAGGAAATCAGCCTTCACTCAGTGCAGGATTTTTATTTTGAGTGGTTACATTGCATCTTCACATGCTCCTTTTGGGATTGTGTTTTCTGATCTGCTGCGGTGGTGCTTCTTTCTCTTTTGTTCTTTATTATGTTCTCTTTCAACCAGCTCTCTGCTGGACATCCCCGTAGCTATTCTTCTTCCCTGTCTTCCGTTGAGCTAGTCAGCGCTTCAGATGACATTCACAGATTCAGCTCTCAGGTACTGTACTTGGTCAAGAACACTTTTAGGATGATGCACGTGCTTGTCGTTCTAGTTAGAGATGGCAATACATTGTCCTAACCCTAGCTACTCACCAAGGGTTTCACAAACTTTTCAGTGACCATAGAAATGTTTTGCAGTAAACATTTGTACCAAGGGCCAGAGTATTTTGCATGTGAATAAAAGTGCCTTTTAAATTCCTGAAGTGAACAGGTTTTTCTCGTCAAGTGCTGTCATTATACCTACAGTCATGTATAAAAAAGAAATGCATCTAATTTTACTTTGTTACACACAAACAAAAAAATGTATTGGGCTATTTCCAGATGTTCAAAAATATTTCAATTTGTTATTTCTCAATGCACCCTATAATTCAAAGGTTTGATCAATCAGGACCAAAAACAAATCTGGTTATTTACAATTTTAAAATATGGATTAAAAACAACCTCAGATGAAAGACGCATGACATATTACAGTGTCCTTATTAATTTGACATAAATTAAGCAAAAATACAGACGCAGCGTATGAAATCTAAATTCATCCTGTGATTCCTCATCTTGTAGACATTTAGCAGCAATAACGTTAAGTTATTGATGTCCGTGTGACGTTATTTGTCTCTGATATTCTAGTGGAGGAATGTTGGCACACTCTTCTTTACAGTGTGACTTGAGTACATTGTGATTTGTGGGTGTTTGTTTATTCACAGCCCGAAGTTCAGTTCAGTTGGATTGAGGTCAAGGTTTTGACAGGGTCATTGGAGCACTTTGATTCTTTTTTCTTTTTTTTTTCTCCAGTCATTTTGATCCAGATTTGTTGATGTGCTTAGGATCATTGTCCTGACGCATGACCAAATTTAAATCTTGCCTGTTTCACAGATGGCCTCTTATGATTTGATAAAACTGGAATAAACAGGAGTGCAGGGTTGACTCAATTACTACAAGGTTTCCAGGTCCTGGTGGCTGCAGAACAACCACTCTCAAATGGTCACCCATCTATCTACCTCTGTTTCTCACATGGTATAGGGGTTTCATGCCCATAGGCTGTGTTTAGACCTAGAAGAAGTTAGTGGTAGTTGCAGTGTCTGTTCTGAAAAATTGTCTTACAACCCTTTTTCTAGATAATTAATTGCTGATGTCTTGTCCTCTCCATTGAGTGTTAAACGCCCCTGAATGCTCCAGATTAGCAGCCCCTGGTTGCACCTTTCCCTCTCTGCCGTTCCGAATCTAAGGTCTTTTTAGGAAAGCTCTTTGAAACCTGAACCTTTTCTAGAAAACCTAAAGCTGTCTACACAAAAAAAAAATAGAACCATGAAATAAAAAAACATTTTAAAAAGTTATGTCTTCACCTTTTATAGCAAATTACTACATTTCCATTTGTTTTTCAATATAAAATGATAATTGTACAGTTTGTGTGTCTTGGAGCACACTTGTAAGTTAAAAGCACACATGTTGCAACTGCTTATCAATGTGTTCTTAACTTGAACCACTTTTGCATTTTGCATTGCATTAGTTTTTGTTAAATAATCTCACAGTATGATGTTGACTGTGCTCTTGCTCATCTGAGGTTGAATTTGCTTAAGACCTGGAGAGATCTAGACCTGATGGGTAAAACCTGTGGAACGAAAGTGGATGTACTTTCTTTTTTGCATGGCTTTAGGAAATGTTGTCATGCTGCATGTCTAAAATTTTATGAAACATCTTAATTTCCTTTCTTTCTTCATGTCACGGTTCTTCTTTCACAACAATGAACACGTATTTATCCAGACTGGATTTGAGCTGTATGAGTAAAGCATTTTTGGTATGTTAAAAATCACCTTCAGGCAGGATCAGATATCTGATTTTTATTTGGCTACTGCTCAGCAGCTCATGTATTTGCTTAAAGAATTCCTCAAGGACCAAGACGGAAATTGTGTCTGTTTGCCTTCCATGAAGTTATAAAACGTCTGCAGTACAATGTAAACACAGGTGCCAGGTATGATGAATACTTTAGACTAAAAATGATTAAGCTTAAGCTAAGGATTCCTAAATAATGTTAAAGTGTGCCACGGTTCATGTCATGTCCTCATCTATACTAAAAGACTGTCTAACATGAATTTAATTGATATTTCTCTCTCTCAGGTGGAAGAAATGGTGCAGAATCATATGACGTATTCTCTTCAGGACGTGGGCGGAGATGCTAACTGGCAGCTGGTAATAGAAGAAGGAGAGATGAAGGTAAGATGACATCTTATGAATCATTTCCCTCGCTTCCTTGCTGTGAATATTTAAATCCCTTTTAAAAGAATCCTGTGATACTTATATGATAATTGATTAATCAAAAGTGTGGCAAATTAATATCATAGAGGCGATGGACCAAATCAAATATATACCGTATTCATGTCAAAGGGAACGTATCTTTTCAAATCTAGCTCATCTACAATATTGAGTAATCAAGTGAAAGTTGGCATAACCTTTAATATATATATATATTTTTTTTAACTGGTATCATTAGTATGCCCACAGTGCTCATTTGTTCTACCTTTTTCTTTATGCAACAGGTTTATAGGAGAGAGGTGGAGGAGAACGGTATTGTACTGGATCCTCTCAAAGCTACTCATGCTGTAAAAGGGGTTACGGGACATGAGGTCTGTCAATATTTCTGGGACACAGCTGTCCGGATGGACTGGGAAAGTAAGTTCACCTTTTCCTAAGACACTATCATAGTACTGCTGTTTGACCTGCTTTCTTGCAATGTCATGACTTAACTGAAATCAACCTCGAATTCCTCAGCCACCATTGAAAATTTCAACCTTGTGGAAACCCTCTCTGATAATGCCGTCATTGTTTACCAGACACACAAGGTAGATGTCGTTCATTGCATGTATAGATTTTGCTGAAACATGTTGCACATTTGATCACTAAGTATTCTGCAGCCAATTTGACTGTCAGCTAAATTGTCATTGATTGATTTGTTATTTTAGAGAGTGTGGCCTGCTTCTCAGAGGGACGTACTCTATCTGTCGGCCATCAGGAAGATTCTAGCAACAAATGAAAATGATCCTGACACGTGGCTGGTGTGCAACTTCTCTGTGGACCACGACAGCGCTCCTGTAAGGTTAACCAGCAGAAGCACATGTTGTCCTTTGGCAACCTTGAACCGGTCAACAATTTTAGCTGCTTAGGAACATATTTTCCTTGTAAATGAAAAGCAGAATCCATTTTCAAAGAGTTTAAATATTTGATTGGAAATGGAACCAATACAACATTTCCTACTTTATGTGGGTTAATATGTAATGTTAGAATATTTTGCCAAAAACTGATTAAAATGCTTTGTGCAAAAGGGATTAAGTGATTTGGAGTTAAAACATTTGCAAATCTTGGTTCTGTTGACATTTTATCCAGTGTTGTAATTGTTTAAAACCAGGTTGTATTAAGTTTAGATTTATAGAGTCCTTTACCAATTCAAGATTTATTTTTGTGTTTTTTCTTTGTGATGTGTGGGTTCGGTGCGTTTGGGTGATTTTGAAGCTGCAGCCTTTAGAGTAGTGTTTGTGTGGACAGAAACCAATGTCAGCATGTGGGTGTGATGACTACAGGGATGTCACAGTCAGCTTGAATCCCTGTCTCTGTGTCTGTTTGGCTCGTTGTCTCAGTATCACACATACCAGCTAAATCTCAGTGTCCTACAGTTTAAAATATGCCTGACTAGAATCCAGAGAGATTATTGAGCTGATGAGGAATTCTCATTCATGTATACTAAAATCTATCTCAACAATGCACGTACCTTACAGTTAGTTTTTGACAACAAGTCTCAACTAAGGACATATGTAAGGTATTGCAATCACACTGTTCTGTATTTAAGGAAATGGAGTCCAATGAAAACCAAAATCTTAAGGGTTTTTGACAATAAAGCATAAATTGGCCAAGTTTATGCTTTACTGCAAATGAGTACAATTGTTAACATTTTCTTCCACATGTATGTGTCTATAATCACTGAGTACAAATCTAACAAGTTGGAAGTTGATTGTTAACACAACTCTATTTTTTATCATTATAAAAGTACTAATATTTAATAAGTAATTTATTATTCATCTTTTCCCATTTTACAATACTGAGTGAGATAATGAGCCACAGAATTAGTTACTATGTTCTTTGGTCAATTTTTATTTTACACAAATCTTTATTCATTCATGTTGATGTTTTTTTTTATGTATAAAGTACATATATATTTGATTCATTGCAGTTTGTCGACACATGTATTGATTAGAAAACATTTTTATGGACAAATCTAAGACGAAATAGTTATAGAGCTGCTGACCTTAACAGCTCTGTCTGTTCAGTTACAGAGATCCTTGGAAGCTTGGGTGGTGTTTTAATTTATCCTTCTGTTTCATTTTTTTAGCCCACAAACCGGTGTGTTCGTGCCAAAATCAACGTTGCTATGATCTGTCAAACACTGGTTAGCCCACCAGAGGGCGATAAAGAGATCAGCAGAGACAATATCCTCTGTAAGATCACATATGTTGCCAATGGTAAGTGCCTCTCCAGCTCATCTGGTTATGATGTCAGGATTTGTACCTCAGATATTTTTGTAGAATTAACTGCGGATCTGACAGAAAGAGAAATGTGCATCTAGAATAGAAAGTATCTCAACAACAGAGCAGCCTCTTGAGGATCCCGCACACTGTTAACTGTGGAATAACGCTCTGTGGTTTAAGATTAAAAGCTTTTAGTCATAAATCAGAAGGAAGTAACGTTTGTAATAATGATCTTCTGTGTGGCTGTAGTGAACCCCGGAGGCTGGGCTCCAGCTTCAGTCCTCAGAGCCGTGGCCAAGAGAGAGTATCCCAAGTTCCTCAAACGCTTCACCTCCTACGTTCAGGAAAAAACTGCTGGGAAGGCCATCCTCTTCTGAACACAGAGGTAACCAGGGACCGAAACACATTGTTTCCAACTTGTAGAGCTGCTGATGTTTCAGAAAGAACATTAAATGTGCTGTTAACGTTATTTTCAGTTTTGTTTTTTTTTTTGTTTTTTTTTTTCCATTTTTGGTACATTTACCTTCCTCCATGTTTCAGGCTTTCACCCTGGAGAGACTGTGTTGCTCACCATTGAACAGCCTCTTGATGGTCTAATGATCCTCCCACCTCTCATTTATGATCCACTTCAAACATCTACAAGCAGGATTTGATACCATCAGGACCAGCTGCCTGCTAGAAAATGAGACTGTCTTACAGCTTTAATGCAGAAATAGTTATCATCCCAGCAACAATTTAATGGCCTGGTACCATGTAATCAAGAAAGAAAGTATATTTTATGTAAATTCAAGAGTTCTGAAGGAGTTTCTGATATGTAATCTATCATTCGCCTTTTTCTTTTGGAAATTGTTTTGTACATTTCTTATGATTGCGTAATTCTTTACTTTCTTTGGGAGAGGTTGTTCTTTAATCACTAGTGTTAACAGCTACTTGTTTTGCTGCTGGTAAAGTAACTACCATGAGAGAGGAGCGTAGATATTCCCTGTAACAGCACCATCTCCTCTCCATTGCCTTCTCATGTCTCTCTTGTGAGAACTTTTTACAGTTTGATGGGGGGTCAGAGCCGAAAGCTTTGAAATCTTTATATTTCTAGATTGTTATATAATAGCTTTCAGAGAGCACCATGGACACAATGTATTGTACAAAGAAAACAGAAAGTTTTCAGTTAGTTTACCTGTGTGGGAAATGTGAATTGACTGTTAAACGCTTGAATTCGATAACGACAATGGGCTGAGGAAACGGAAGATGAGAATTTGCTAAATATTTCTTGTTGGGCCATATTTTGGACACACTTTAACAGATAACATAGTTAACTGAGGTAAGTTGTGGTCACTGTGTATCTGTCTTTAAGCTTTAGACATTTGCCAGAGTTTCAGCCGGATATGTCCAAAAGACCAGCAATAGCATCTAATTTGAAGATTTCTCTATTTCATTGGGAGATGATTAAATACACTAGGTTCACCATAGTTTTTGCGCATTTTCAGCTCTGTCTGAGGCACCAAAATAATTTTATTGGTTTAGCGTGCCATGTTTGCAAATGAGTTCTGTCTTTGTCCAGAACGAGGTGAAGTCGTTGCATGTCGAGAGAAATGTCATCTACACCAGGTCTTCGAGGGCCCCTGCCCTGCACCTTTAAAATGTTGGATCCCTGCTACAGCAGGCCTGATTCAGATGAACGTATCAGCGTGTCATCCAGGTCTGCAAGAGAATGATCCCTTCATTTGAAATGGCATAGAAAGACTTGCAGAGCATCGGCCCTGGAGGACGTGAACCGGGGAACGCTTATCTCCACCCTACGTTCTCAGACGCGTATGCATTACATTTCACGTGCCACACTACAGAACAGTGGCCTCCTGCCCTTTGACTGATAAACTACCCCCAGAATGCCTTAGACACCAGGATGAACCTTAGAAGTCCTGGACTTCTCTACTTTACAGCCACCAGATGTGCATTTATCCACACTGAAGTGAAGCTGGGGGGTGGGAGGGGTTGGTCAACATTTCACACCATCTTAGACTGTTTTGTTTTGTTTTTTTTTGTTTTTTTTAACCATCAGCGATTGGAAGAATAGATTTGCATGAGTGGGGGGAAAAAAACAAAAAAAAAACAATCACCATCAGATGTCCAGTCTAAGAGGTCAGAGGTTTGGAAGGTTCTGGATCACTGTTGTGCTGATAACAAGCTAGATTACGAGTACTGTCAGCGGAAGAATGCAGATATGCGTTTTTAATTGTTTTTGTCAGTAATTACACATTTTGTATATTTCTAAGTTGTACATCAGAAGTGTTATTATTTGCACTAAATGTAATGCGATTTGATAATGTTCTGTAAATTAAAATTATTACACAACACGGCTGCAAAAGTGTACTGTTTTACTCATTTGTCTATGTAAAGTTGGGAAACGAGGACCGACAATCAACTTTAAGACTTTATTTATAGGAGGCTGTTCTATATGTATAAATATGCATTGTCTTTACATTCAGTGATTAAAGGTTTTCTTCAGCAAATGGTGAAATATTGAGATTTACATAATAAATTATGTCAACAAATATGTGATGGTAGAGTTGAACATGTATAGTTGGATGTGATCTTGATCTCGAGGTATCGGACAGCATTAAATGTAGGATGCATGTCTCATAACGTCTTGAAGAGGACACAATCAGAATGAAAGAAAATCCTGAGTAAAAATGTCTTCAGTTATGACGCAAACCACACAAAACTAGTAGTTTCACATCAAAACTTCTACAGTCTTCCTTCATTGTCTCTACATGTATCAATGACAAATAGGTGTGCATTTGTACAGGGGAGAAGATAAAAAGTGCATGTTCACGCAGCCAAATCTGTACTTCTGTCAGGTAGTCCACCCATCTAAGCAACGTCTTCACGAAAAATATTTTACAGTAATCATAACCAATGTCAAAAGTGCCTTTTTTCTCTTATTTAATCGAGAGCAAGCGCATCCTCCGTCTGCTCTGTGCTTCATCCAAGATCCAGTAAAAGTCTCCTCTTGCTTGGCCTTACAGCCGGAGCGTCGGGATCCTTTCAGGCAGCGGAAATAGCCGCCGAGTCTAAAACAAAACGTTGGCCACATCACAGTCCGTTTGGCCTTGGTAGCTTCAAAGTCAGGTCTGTTCGTGTTGGTCTCTTACTCCACCCGCGCTGGCTCTTGCTACAAGCTGGCGTGTCCTTTTTGTTTGACAAAGTTGCGTCTCTCCCCGTCAGGGACAGAGATGATGACACCGCTGACCTCTGTAAACATTTCTCATCAGCAGCTGAAGCAGTTGTACATTTTTCGTGTCTTTCTGAGCTTCAGAAAACAACATTTACAGAAATGTATTGCGTATCTCGACACTCTTTGTGTTGATATATGAATAGGAAATGCTTCAAACTTGTACACCATGAAAACAGTATACATGTATAAATAAAACCTAAATGGCACTGCTTTGATGCATGCTCTTAATAAAGCAACACTCAGTTCAGCACGGGGCGGTATATGTCACGTGTTTCCTGCCCCGGCGACTTGGTCAAAGTTTTGTTTTATTTGACACAGGTGGAAACATGTATCTAGCAGCACTGAAAGTGACGTCAAACACCAGACTGGCACGTCCAGAGGAGTGCGGTGATTGTCTCATGCGTGGTGGGAGGACATGAAGGATGTAAAGCTTCACTTCTCACTGTTGAAAGAAGAGGATGACTGTTAGAAAAAAAAAAGGAATGCATGACAAAGAGTAAACAAACATACAAAAAAAAAAAGGTTCTCACCAGATAGACATCAAGAACTGATCCATCATCTCGGTCTATGTCCACGTCCATGGTGCTCTGCTCTGAGGTGAGGCAGATGGCGCTGTCCTCCAGGGTGAACGTAGACCTGGATGCAGCATCATCTCTGAAACAAGTCAACACATTCACACGTGTACTTGTAGACAGTACTCGAGTTGTAAAAATAAACCAGGGGGGATGGTGGATTTTATCATATGGGGACAGATCATTTGTGCCGATTACAAATGATATAATATATTACAAATAATAGCAGTGACCAAAACACCTGCAGAAATACTGCAGGAATGACATAGCAGCAGTTAAATGCAGCCTTCTGTAAGCTTTAAATATCCACTGGGCTTACATCAAATACATCAAAACACAACAATAAAAAACAGTTTTCTGAACTTATCAATATGACTCTGTCCTTCACAGGATAAGTAAAATGGATCACTGCAAAAACTCAAAATCTTAACAAGAATATTTGTCTCATTTCTAGTTAAAATGTCTCATTTTAGTAAAAAAAAATCTCATTACACTTAAAACAAGACTCATCACTGGGAAAAAAAACAATTTCCACCTGTTTCAAGTAGATTTTCACT
The DNA here is from genome assembly GCF_033807715.1 of Cololabis saira. Taxonomy (NCBI): domain Eukaryota; kingdom Metazoa; phylum Chordata; class Actinopteri; order Beloniformes; family Belonidae; genus Cololabis; species Cololabis saira. Next base: position 28,124,524 of record NC_084595.1, read on the forward strand.
TGAAATAAGTAGAAACATCTGCCAGTGGAACAAGATTTCTTTGCTTGTAATAAGAAGATAAATCTTGTCCCACTGGCAGATTGTCCTACTTATTTCAAGTGAAAGTTTACTTGAAACAGGTGAAAATTGTCAAATAAGTTATTTTTCTGGTGTTATTTTTCTGGTGATGACTCTAAATGTTGAAATAGCAGTAAAACCACATTCATTGATGAAATGACATAAGGGATGGAAAGGGGGGATGGCAGTTTTACAGGGGGGATGATTTGGACCGTTTTTATTTCAGGGGGGATGCCATCCCCCCTCATCCCCCCTCAACTCCAGTACTGCTTGTAGACAGCTGGAGACTTTATTGTCTGAGTCTAAAGCAGCTGCTGTATATAAACTGCCTGAATCTAACAAACAATACGCTCTGTAGAAACAAATCACACACTATTGCAGCAACTTTGACATCAAAGAGAGGACGGGAAACCCATCCAGTCCTACAGCGGCTGTCTCATGTAAAACGTGCTGCAGTACCTTTCCAATATTTGGGATTAAAGAAGACAAAGCACCAATATATAGATGAACAGGGAGTGAAAAATGTCTTGACCCTTTCAGACTCAAGCGGAGGGGTTTAAACTGTCCACTAAAATGTTTTATTTCTTAACCTCTGACAAACTAGAAAACAGAATAAGGACCACTTGAAGGGTTAAATCTTCTGCTTGTATTTTTCATCACTGATGTGCTAATAAAGAAAAAAATGACAAAAGTTTGAATGTCTTGGAAATGCTGATGCTGCTTGAAATGGAAAAATGCACTAATGTTGCCTCAGGTTCAAATGGATTACACAAACCTATACGTATCACCAAGCTGTAGTTCCTGGAAATGATTTGAGTGGGGTAGGCATGGGACGATATGAAAATTTCATATCACGATATTAGTGGACAAAAATATCACGATTACGATATTATCACGATATTAGCGCGTCGCTTATAAAATTCTTAAAATGCAAGGAAAAACACTAACCGTGGATCCACTGGTTCCTTCAGAACATTTATTCTCAAATCATTCTCAACACAGTGACACTTGAGGTAGAGAACAAATAGTGTACTGTAAATGTTATGCATTACAAAGTGTAAACTATAGTACCGGTACTTATTTGAACTTTCTTTTTTTGTAAGAAAATACTTCCCTGAGAGTCGAAAGAAATAAGTGACAAATAGAAATAAAGTGACAAAGTAGAGCCAAATGCACACTGATTGTATTACTCTCTGAAACTTTAACAGTGGCTGGTTGCCTGCTACTTAGTACGGCTCTCTGGAAAAATAATAAAATAAAGGCACTGCTCTGTAGTATACAAAACAAAAGCTGCATGGCCAACACAAAGATTGAGTGAAAATAAAGTGCCACAGTAGTCAAATGCACACGGATTGTACTACTCTCTGAAAAAATATTAAATAAATAATAATAATAATAAATAATATTAATAAAATACATGAAAAAAATAACACTGGCTTCTACCTGGCTGGTAGCCTTGTGTGACCAAAAAAAAAAAAAAAAAAAAAATTGGCGATAATTACAGTACCCCACGATAACGTTATCGCGGCCGTTTTTTATCGCGATATACGATAATATCGTATATCGCCCCATGCCTAGAGTGGGGTTGGGTAGGACTACGGGGGACCTTGGCTAAAAGTATAAAACTGGCAGCATATACATTAATTGCAGTTTCCCACCATCGGGACACAGACTGCAGTGTTGTTCAATGTTTTCTTTGACAGATCTGCATCAACCACTAGAGGTCAACAAGAGAGCGGCCGTCTTTCTACTGACATCAGCTGACTGATGAACTCAGGAATGTGTCATTACTCTTAAGTTGTCTGTTTTATGAAGTATAATGAGTGACTTCTTTCTCCATATAAAAACAATTCCAGGTATACGGTTGTAAATTTGAGTTGTCCAAAGAAATGGCTAGATAAAAGAGGAATAAAGGTAAACAACAGCTCTATGTGGCCTAACACACCTGACACATCTGCTGTAACAGAGCGACCAGCTGCCAGACTGGGATTATTGTTGGTGATATGTAGTCTGTGCTGCACCGCCTGTCCTCCTTTGTCACAGCTTTTGTGTGGGACAATGGCACCGAGTAAAACTGTGTCAAAGCTGCGGTTTAAATATTTACGATAACAGTTGAGAGAACAATGTCAGGGCAGCAGCAGGTGACCGGTGACAGGGACAAGACTGCTGGAGTGACACAATGGAGCCTCAGCGTTACCGAGCCTGCCGCTGCTGGACAGGAGGAACTTTTTCTTAAAAAAGAAAGCGAAGGAAAATAAGAAATTTAAAGGAAGTTCCTTATGATAATGTCTAAGGCTAGAGGGTGAGGTGAGAAAAAGTTTGTTGAGGGTATAATAAAACCTGTTAATTTTAAACTTTCTGCTGTACTTTTAACCTGACAATTCAATTTGAAATGATGCAAGACATAATTCATGTTATAATGTATATAGGCAGAGGTGGACAGAGTACTCGATCCCAGTACTTGAGTAAGAGTACAAATACTAGTGGTCAAAATTTACTCCGTTACAAGTAAAAGTAGCTCAGTCAAAATATTACTCGAGTAAGAGTAGAAAAGTACTTGCTTTTAAAGGTACTTAAGTATCCAAAAGTAAATGCTTTTAAATTTACTTTAAGTAAAAGTAAGAGTAAGAGTAAATTTCTTATTTTCCACATCAGTAAATTACTATATTTTTTCTAAATTAATTTAAGGATCTTTTAATTTGTTTCTGAGAATTCGATGTTGAGTTGTTGAAAGCAGAGAGGTAGTTCTGCTTCGGCAGACACAATAAACATTTGAAAATAAATGTCTGTGGAAAGAGCAGACCTGAAAGTAACGAGTACTTTTCAGCCTTCCTAGAAATTTACTCGAGTAAAAGTAAAAATATTTGTCTTGGAAATGTATTCAAGTAAGAGTAATAAGTACCAAAGAAATCTAATACTCAAGTAAAGTACAAATCCTCTGGATATGTACTTAAGTACAGTACTCAAGTAAATTTACTCCGTTACTGTCCACCACTGAATATAGGTCTGGAAAGATTAGGTGACACTGAAGCTTTTAAGGAACTGTACTGTCAGTACTACGTTCTGGGTTTCCTCTTCGCTGTCAAAACACTGTTTTGTTGACCTCACCATCCATATATTGTGTAGGCTTAGTCAGCTGCTCCATGACGCACGTCACTGATAAGCCCATGTCATGTCACAGAGCGGGTGACACCGGCTGGGGAGTGTCTGCCTTCGGGCGTGACGCCACGTTGTTCGGAGTAACCTTGTGTGATGTCTTTAAGGTTGACGTGAGTTTCAATGTAATATAGGAGCAGAGGTGGGTAGTAACGAGTTACATTTACTCTGTTACATTTACTTGAGTAAGTTTTGAGAAATGTTGTACTTTTAGGAGTAGTTTTGAATCACTATACTTTTTACTTTTACTTGAGTAGATTTGTGAAGAAGAAACTGTTACTCTTACTCCTCTACATTAGGCTACGTTGAGCTGTTACTTTTCTTTTATCCCTTTTATCCGCGTACGCATCAATCTCATGACATTACTGGGTGATTCTTTGGGAAAATGTTTGTTTTTGCATGTTTTGTCACATATACACAGACTCAAACACACACAGAGTTTCTATGAGTTCATGTTTGTTCTAGTTCTGGTTAAAAAAGAAAAGTATAAAGGCTTGAAATTTTGTGCTACTTGTGCTTAATTTTTTTTAATTCTGTTATTATTTTATTATTTATTAAAGTACTTGAATTTACTTTAAGATTATTTTAATTTAAGCTATTTTTATTTTTTTATTAATTTTAATTTATTTTATTATTTTATTGATTTAATTTGCCTGAAGATGATTATTTTGTACTTTTGTCTGTTTGAATGGTTGTGTTAAAAAAATAAATAAGACGTTACTCAACAGTTACTCAGTACTTGAGTAGTTTTTTCACCAAGTACTTTTTTACTTTTACTCAAGTAATTATTTGGATGACTACTTTTTACTTGTACTTGAGTCATATTATTCTGAAGTAACAGTACTTTTACTTGAGTACAATTTTTGGCTACTCTACCCACCTCTGTATGGGAGTGAGAGGGAAAGGAAAGGGGGGGGGGGCTGCCAATGGAAATTAGCCTTTTGGCTACAATTGAGTGCATTTACAATGTTAAAATGTTCGTTAATGTACATTGTCCCTCTATAACAAATAAATGAGAAATGAAAAATGAAATGAAAAAATGAAAAGGAGGCTGGATCCGCACCTCTCGTCTGTTTGGTTGTCCACATTTACAAAAATGGAGGAGGTGGAGACGGTTCCCATGGAGGAGCCCTCGTAAAAGGACGGGTTGGCAGGGACCAGATCCGGACGCAGGTACAGGCCATACACAGCTGGGGAGGAAAAATAAACATGATTTAAAACCACACTGTTATGGGAATGTTTGGCTCTAAATATCCGAGTCTTAAGCCCGACCATGTTCCATCTTTTCAAAGCACCCTCAGGGTCACATGCTTTCCCACTGATGAGCAAACTGGACTCTGAAAATTCAGCACGGCTCTGTTTAACATAAACTCTGTTTCCACTTAATCCAGTCCTTACAGATTTGCATGTATACTGCGGACTTCCAAGCAAGGGCATCCATGATGAAAATACTGTGATAAGTAGAGTGAGTAGAAGAGGAGCCAATCATAAATCATATCCAAAATGGACAAGGTCAAGGATGAAAGAGGAATTAAAGAAAGCTTTAGGCATAACAAGAAATGTGTGCTCTCAGATTATTTTTACCAGGTCTCAGACCTCGTGAAAAGGTGATCTGGAGAAAACTCCTACTTCCCAAATATCAGCAGGTATGACGCACCAGAGCTGGTGTTATGAAATACTAACCACAGAGGGACAAAACTTTTGCTTTGGTGCCTTAATGTTGAAACTGTACAAAAAAAAAAAATGAATCTATAATCAGAATGGAGGCATTTTCATCATGGGTTCCCAAACCTTTGCTCGCCACTGTGCATGTACTGAACTGGGTTTGTTTTTCACTGTAAACTTCAAGGTTTAAACACATCGAATGACTGAATCAAATCTGTAAATGATTATTAAGCTTAAATGTTTTTAAAAATTACAAAAAAACTTGCATGGGCCTCTAATGTTACACACTGATTTTGTTTTTTCCTTTTCTTGTATCCGTAGAGAAAGCATCAGGAAGTGTGACAATCCAATTTGCTTTGTAATACGTTTCGTCACAGACAGTAGTGGGAGAGCCCATGGCTGTGAAAGGAAGACGGACACATGACCCCGGCGACTTCTCTCTCTGAACCACATGGACGTCCACGCCCTTGTTTCTTCCACTACCACTTCCTAACACAAAGGTCAGATGCTGAACTTCATCACTGAGAGGACTTTCACCAGACTCATCCGCCTTCATGTTCCAAGGTCAGACTGCGGCCACGAGGGAGATTAAAAAACAGATACAGAGAGATATACACTTCCTCTTTTTTTTCTCTTTTGGTCTGATGGGCAATATTTTTATCAATGAGTACGCCTGAAATGTGTCAAACATCAAATAGATGTTTATCCTGATGGGCAAAAAAAGGTGCTTCAGAGTCAACCATAATTTGTCTCAGTGTGTGTTTTCCTTAAAAGCTTACTGTGTGGTTTACCTTGTCCATCTAGACTGGCCAGGCTGCGTGCCCCGCCCAGCCGGTCCCTCCTGGCCTCCTCGTGCCTCTCATCTGCCTGCGATGAAAGGATCTCCTGTGAGGACGACTTCAGAGCAGGGATGGAGGAGCGAGTCCTCTTTGAAGGGGAGAATCGAATTGCTGTCGAGCAGAAACCCAAAAGGAAAAAAAAAAGCATACAAGTCAGGAAAAGGGAAGAGAGGAGGCATGGGTAGAGGGGAGAAGAAAATAGAAAAATAGCTTAACGCTCCAAAATCATCACAATGTATCCTGTTAAAAACACACAAGTGCTCTCAAAGCCACTCGTACGCTAAAGCAGGGCCTGAAATCAAATATTCAGGGCGTAGCGATGGTTAACAATAAGGCTAAATTCTCAAATCAGTGTCTCGGCCTTGTTTATTTCCACAGGGGGTCTTGCACAGTTGCATAACAATTGTTTACTACATTAGATGTTGAGGGGAAGTTCCAAAAAAGAGCTTCCTGAATTCACCTTCAGCACACAGACGGCACTAAGAATAGCCTCAGGCAGCAGATCACAACGTAGACGGTTAGCGTGACAGATGGTCGATCAGCTTGTCATAGTTTGATCAGTTCTGCGTGCCGACATTTCAGCCCCCTGATGTCCATTAAAAATGGGAATCAGTGGGCTTGAAGCTCAACTCGCATGTTTGTTCCTATGATTGAGTTACATGACTGATTATCCACATGAAAAGAAAAAAACTGAATGTTATGTTATTCAGTTCTGAAAACAGAGAACGGTTCAAGTGTAAAATGTGCTTGTGTGACAGATAACACGCATTAGGGGAAGGTTTATATTTCAGTCGTCAGCAGAGCGTTATCATTTACGTGCTGCAACTACATTCAGGCATCCAAGATTACCCACGATATTACTCTCCTTATCTGGCCAGGATTTCCCACTTTCCTTTTATACTTAAGTATGTGTGATGGAGCTTGGGACTTACACTGAGTCTTCCTGAAGACCCGCGTGCTCATGAACTTGAGGAAGCGGCTGGCGTAAAACCCGGGCCGGTGCACGGAGATGGAGTCCTGAGAACACGCAGGAGAAAGTGCAGGAGAAAGTGAGGGAGAAAGTGAGGGGCTTTAGACCTCCGGAGGATGCGGCCCAATAAAGAGCTTATTCATTCAAGGAGCAGTGTCAGATTTGGGCAGGATATCGACTTACGCCATCGTACACCAGGGCTTTCCACGAGTGCTCCAATTTTTTAATAAACCTGGGGACAAACAAAACAAGAAGAGGCATTGTCACAGACATATCCTTGTTTACAAGATTAGTCAAACCAGAGACGGATTCTGTTTGTGCCTTTGGGAAGTTCAAACCAAGAAAACCAAGAACGATAGTGTGGAGAAAAAAAAGCTTAGTCGTGTAACATTTAAGTTTCTGTCTCTCTAAGCGAGGCAAACTATCAGAAATACGCTAGTTAGTAAAGCTTAGTAATCCATCCTTCTTCGATTCCCCGTGTGCAGTGGTGGACAGTAACGGAGTAAATTTACTTGAGTACTGTACTTAAGTACATATCCAGAGGATTTGTACTTTACTTGAGTATTACATTTCTGTGGTACTTATTACTCTTACTTGAATACATTTCCAAGACAAATATTTTTACTTTTACTCGAGTAAATTTCTAGGAAGGCTGAAAAGTACTCGTTACTTTCAGGTCTGCTCTTTTTTCTTCTTCCCTAAAATCCTATTGGACACAAGCTGTTTTTGTCAAAGGAGGAGACCAATCACAGTGCACGCTCTCCACTGGGATGTACGTAAAGCGGAAATACGTCAAGCCTCCTCAAAACGATACCGCCAAAGTAGCCTGCGTTTGTCAAGACAGAGCCGCAACAATGGCTACGCCTGCGTCAGGAGAAGAAAGACAATCCGCTGAGTCGTCTGAGTCTGATAATGAGGACTCGGAGCAGGGACTTTCACAAAATGCTTGGCCGTATCTTAACTCAATGTTTGAGTTCGACCGAGTAAAAAACGAGGGCACAGACAAACCACAGACATTTATTTTCAAATGTTTATTGCGTCTGCCGAAGCAGAACTACCTCTCTGCTTTCAACAACTCAACATCGAATTCTCAGAAACAAGAGTTAAAAGATCCTTAAATGAATTTAGAAAAAATATAGTAATTTACTGATGTGGAAAATAAGAAATTTACTCTTACTCTTACTCTTACTTTTACTTAAAGTAAATTTAAAAGCATTTACTTTTGGATACTTAAGTACTTTTAAAAGCAAGTACTTTTCTACTCTTACTCGAGTAATATTTTGACTGAGCTACTGAGCTACTTTGTAACAGAGTACATTTTGACCAGTAGTATTTGTACTCTTACTCAAGTACTGGGGTCGAGTACTCTGTCTACCTCTGCCCGTGTGCATCCGATGCATCAGGCCACAAGCCCGACGAGGATTTATGTGATAAGTTTGGAAAGCCGTTGGCCCAGAGAGCTTCTTCCTCTCATACCAGAATTTCTTGCTCTCAAGACAAAAAAAAAATCAATAAGTAAATAAATAAGACTGATAAGCCTCTGTGTCTATTTAAATCACCTTGAGTTGAGGAGAAAGCCTCGGGTCATTTTAGGATCGTACTAAAGCGCTTTGTAGTTGGTTCCACCTATGTAGGACGATTATTCAACATAAAAGGTCTGGCTCTACAGCAAGCATCTATCAAAGCCGTTAGTCCGTCAAACCCAGTAATTGGTGCATATTGACGACTCATCATATTTTCGTGAAAAGGAAAAAGGTTTCTGTGGTGTCACACAGTCAACACTTGCTGCTCTACCAGTTTTTTCTGTTAGTGATAATAATAACAAGAACGTGCCAGTGCTGGAAATAAAAAACAAAGAAGTGATGGTGGCTTTATTTTAGTTTCATTAAAGGTCAGTACCTGTATGACTGCAGAATGTCGATGATACCCAGGAAGATGAGCAGTTTTTCATCTTTGTGTGTTTTGGCAGGGATGCCACCCATCCTAAAACAGAGGAAAAAGCACAGCAGCGGTCAGGTCTTCTGCAACGCTTGAAACAATGTTCAAATAAAGCCACTGCGCCGCTTCTCTTTTACAAGTGTTTGTAAAGGAGCTACTCACACTATTTACATTCATGTGTATTGCTGTAAATACGCAGAACAGAGCGTGTGTTTGTATTCGTGTAGCTATGGTTATGCGAGAGCCTGACTGTGTGCATGCTGACTGAGTGCCCTGGGTGAGGTATGAGCACGGTTGTATAACAGCGTCTGTGAGAGAATAAAAGACAGACGGAGACAGGGTGCCAAAATATGTGTGCAAAATACGGTCTGTTTGTGTGTTTCCCCCCTCCGGCTGAGCCAACTCACGTGTCGTCGGTGGTGACGGCTTCGGCAGCCTTGCCGTCTCCTTGGATGGACTCCATGGCGGTGGAGTAAAGCACCCTCTGACCTACAGGTCTCCTGCCGTCGCCCCCCGCCTGGCCCGACTCGCCCCCGTCCCTCTGGCTGGTGTCCAGGACGTGCACTCCCAGGAGCAGACTGTAGTCCATGATCTTAAAGCTCTCCAGCACCTGTTGTCACATATCAGATGATGAGAAAAAACTAAAACAAAAGTTCCCTCTCAGGAAAAACACACCCATCATCTAATGTGTTTTCTTTTCCTCCCAAAACACTTTCATCACCCCACACACTTTTGTCCAAGGAAAAGACCAGAAGAGCAGCAGGAGGGAAGTTACTGTTTGGACCAGTTCTTGGCTGAACAGAACAAGGTGTTTCTCCACATTGAGCCAAGTGTTACACATTGACCTGTTTGAACAGTTTCCCAGAGACGCCGTGACTTCATGTCTCCTAGTTCTCAAGAAAAAAGCGGCCTTACGGCGAGACAGGACTGGAGAGAGAGGTGAATGGGATTAAGGTCACGGACATGGAGACAGACTTATCCCATGACCTCGAATGAAAAAATAATAACTCTGTTACAGTTTATTCCTCTTGAATGAATACGGTATAAAACCGTGAGCGAGGACGAGGGCAGCCATGTCTAATATCACTGAGATAGCACACAGCCTCCCTGCAATGAGATCAACTTATTCATACCTGCACATTTGTGCTCATTTGTACAAACTAGTTTTAAAAATAAATAAAAGAGTAACTGCTAGAGACTTTTTTTTTTATTTATTAACATACAGTGCAAACGATGACAAAGGACAGCATCAGTATGTGTGTGTGTGTGTGTGTGTGTGTGTGTGTGTGTGTGTGTGTGTGTGTGTGTGTGTGTGTGTGTGTGCGTGCCGTGTTTGAGTGTAAATAAGGTGATGAGAATAGATACATAAATTGAGAATATTGATTCGAGAGTGAACAAATAAATAATTATCATATAGAGTGGTGTAGCATGATATCATATAAATATAGCATAATAAATATAGTAATATCCTAATATAACATCATTTGTATAAAATATTATAACATATAACCAAATTATATCACCATACTATTATATATAACAATATAATACTATAGTTTAACATCCCAAGAGATTTCATAACTTAATATAATAATATGAAACAATATATCATGAAAATGCCAGAATCAATTATTAGAGTTAGAATTGGTCATTTATGTTTTGCAATGAGGGGTGAGGTCAGACCGGGGCGTCAGGGAAGGGACTTCCCTAACTGCTACAGACTCGACACAGCCCAGTGTGGATGACATGACACAAAGTAGAATAATAATAACTCAGCTTCCTTGTTTTTGGCTCGATGCAACAGAATAAAATCTGCTATGGAGCAGGGCAGAGAAGTCTCACGGACACTGGAAGCACATTGTTTGGCTCAGATGGGGTCTAGGATCTTTGTTGAACTTAATCAGGGCTACAGCAGTGAGTGGAAAGTCATGACAGCGTGAGGATGTAGTGTGACGACACGAGTGACGGCATGAGGTCAATAAGCTCTATAAACGGCGGTGAATATGCCAAAATGAAAAATTCCATCGTCAAATTTGGCGAAGCACGCTCAGATATTCTCACTGAAAGCAACTTTGTGCCTGACTAGACTTTGGGATGCAAACATGACTAAAATGCATGTTTATTTTATCTGTCTGGAATCTGGAGATAATTCACGCAGCTGCTGCGAGGCAACGGCAGAGAGCACAACATCGCCAAGCTGCCCTGTATCAAAATGTCAGTTTTAAATCTCTCAGAAGAACTAATAAGTCACTCTTTAGCATGATACACTTTTTAAATCAATTCTGTTTTGGTTTTCTCTTTCATCTCAATACACAAGTCATGTCAGGGCACTTTACAAAGCAAAAGCAAATCATTTGACCTTTAAATGTTATTGGACGGTGTTTGAATATTTTCTCCTGTACAACCCAGTTTGTCTAAAGAGGAATATGTGAAGGATTTACAGAGTAAAACGTATAAATACCTAATCATTATCATCCTGAATAATTAAACTAGATTCCATCAATAACACATTCCTGCAGCATTGTATTAAAAGCTGAAACTTGTGAGCCCTGACACAAGCTCCAGAGAAACTCCACTATCGCTGGATAACCTGCCATCTGTGGACGGTCCAAGTTGACGACAGACAGTATATATATTTTGTCACACATATTTATATGTAAGGCTGAAAACACACAGACACAGAACTGACGTAATGACTAACTCAAACAAAACACTGAGCCTTTTGTCTGTGATTTGCCTTTCCATATCAACAATTTGCATCCCTTCATTCAAACTCCTACAGCCTATTCAGACAGCAGCCATTTCGAACAGCGCCACACACACCACGCTGCCTACAGAAAGCCATTACTGTGTGTCCTCGCCCGGCCCTCCTCAGCAAACAATCAAACCATTTCAATAGACAGAAAATTGTTACATTTCTATGTCCCTCCAAAGTGTAAAGTTACTGCTCCTGAGAGGCGTAAGCAGCTTAGTGTCTTGGCATCGCTCCCTGAACAACCTGCCCTCTGCTCTCATTTCAAACACAGCTCCGCTTTCTCACAGTGAACGGAGAGCCTAATACTACACTAACAGAGCTTTGTCTCCGCATCCTCCGCTCTGCAACTCTGAATCCCAGTATATCCCTCTGTGCAGGGCTCTGCCAGCCTTTCTGTACGTTAATAATAACAAATCTCTAGTCTGGGTCTTCCAACTGCGAACACAGAACTCACAACCAGTTACACTTATATGGTGAAGTTGATACAGGGACTCGGACAGGACGCTGACTACATGGTTGTCCAGTCACAATCTCTGAAATGCTCATGTTTAAATATGCATTCATAATTCATGTGTGTAACCTGCTACACGAGGCGTAAGATTATGGACAGATGACCTTTAATTTTAATAGTTGTGTGGGCTTATCAGAACTGCTCATTACTTTTCTCCCATTAAACGAATGTCACAGAATCTTCACGTTCATCCGGCCCTCTAACAGCTGTCATATTTCAAAGAAAATATTATTTCAAAAGTTGGCACAGTTTCCTGGAGGGCTCAGTGAAAGGTCTGTGAAATGCTTGGGTCAACATACCACACGGATACAGCTCCCTTTTCAGGGTGGAGTCAGATGATCCCCTCCTCTTCAACACCCTCTTATGAAGTTACAAGCATTTAATTCCCACTTATAAGCTATAGCAAATGCAGCCGAATGTGATGTGAATGTCACAATATCCCTGAGAGAGGACTTTTATTTTATTATCTTTTTTAATGTCTCCCCTTTTAATGTTAAAAAACGTAAATACTGTTGTATGTAAGCAATTTGAAAATGTATGTGATGAATATTCAAATGAGTAATCACTAGAAAATTCTTGAGCAACCGTTTTGTTAATCAAATTAGTTTTTTTCCCACAATGGAAAAAACACAGGAGCGCGCACACACATACACACAAACACTAAATACAGCTAGTCGGATATTTTATTCCTCTCGGCCTTTGCTGTCACTGGATCCAGCAGCTACAAAAAAGGGCAACATACAACTGTGGTTGCTGCTGGTTACTAACCATACTAACCATCAATTGTCCATTTACAGCACTAAACTGCTGTATTGACAGAATCCACTTTCCATTTCTTCTCTTGTTTTGAGCCTGAAGAGGATTCTCATGCCTCAATTAAGTTGATGCTATTTAACCTAAAGGGTTTAAAAACTATCCTCTGTTAAATACATGCAACAACCAAGCTTGTGAGTGTGTGACCTGCATCACTGCTGGCCAATGCCTCCACTGTAACGCAACAAGGATGCTCTTCTCAGCCGCAGATCACACATCACTGGTACCAATACACACCAACTCTTCAAAACACCCTCTCTGTTTCACTCTCTCCGTAAATGAGGCATGAATTGTTAATGCCTAATGCTGTTTTGGCATTTGGGGGGAGTATCATGGGAGCAGCAGCGTAATGGAGAGAAGAGACTTAAAAGGAAAAGAGCGTGGCCTGCATTTTCCTACGAGTCGTGTAGCAGAAATATGACTGTTATGATTTCATAACTCTGTATTCAACTCAACTCTGACGTGGCACATTCCTCTGAAACAAGTTCTGTGTGGAGCTGAATATAAAGTGGTATTATAGAAGAAGAAAAAAACCCTCCACTTCCTCATTACCTCCCTGCCTCTCATCCCCTGTTGCTCGGCTCCTGCTGACCCTTCCCCTGTGTTTAGGTCCCTGCCTGGGGGTGATGGGGTGAGCTGCTTACTCATGGAAATGGACACAGATTCTGCTTAGAGAGCACTTTGCTTCCCGCTTTGGAGGCAGGAGCAGGAAGCCCTGACAATAACAAACTATACAGTACTGGGGCTCCAGCAGCAGCTGTGAAACAGGCACACACAGACACGCTCTGCCACACGCTTCATACATGCAAAATATATCACATATTCACCCAGGGAGGGTAGGCAGCCCAAGTCAGGGGCCATTTGCTGGAAAACATCTAATTGCGAGTGAACTGCCAGGTTAAACTATGTGGAATTAGTGACTTAGCAAGATGGGAGGATGTCACAGTGACTGAAGTCTGCAAAACATTAAAAGGAAAAGAGGGAACATTGGGAAAGTCAGCATTGGTTAATGATGATAAGAAAGGGTGTGACCTGAGGAGTTCACATCAAGTCCCTCCAAGCCAGCCGTATCGGAGGCTAAAAACTTACTATTGAGATACTGTTTGACTTAAAAGGTGGGAAAGCAACAGTTGTTCACCAACATTTAGCAACCTTTCCTGGAAGTGCACTTCACTTTAGCAGAGGTCAACACGCCACCACAATCACTACAATGAGTTACTTTGCTCTAAAACAAAGTTTTCAAGATTAGATTGCTCTGTTACCAAACAGGCTGAACTAAATATAACCACAGCATCACACAGTTCATTATTTATAATTGTATTCCATGTGATATCCATCAGGTTTCTCCATCTCTCTAAGTCCAGTATAATGCACGTCATTAAATTGTTAGCTCAATAGTCTTATTCAGTGTTGTCAGGTTTGGCAGGTTAGTCCAGCCCAGCAGCAAGTTTGTTCATCCAAGCCACTAGTATCATCTGCTTACAGTACCATACTGGCCAGATTCCTGATCATATACTCATATTTGACTTGTAGTAAAAATAGTATTGAAAACAAGACTAGCATCCTATCAGTAGCTAGCTGCTACAAGGGTACAACCCTTTAATGACTGCAGGTCACGATGTCATCACTGATAAAGCTGGTCATGTCCGTCACCGTCATAGATTCACTGAACAGTAGATAGTGGATGTAAGTTCAACGATTCACTGTTTCACGATGACCATGTCTATGTGACGGTTTCACAATGTAATGAACACTTTTTTTAAATAAAGATCTGAAGTCTACATATAAGCTATTACCAAACTAAAAAAACATCATCCACCAAAGCCAGTGTTGTTTCTTGCAGTTTGACATAAAGTTACAGAGAGATGCTTCTTTTTTGCCATCTTCCATCTATGTATGAAGCTAAAGCTAAACAAATGCCAAAGAAAAAAGACCTGAAGACAATAAACTGCAAGAATTAGACTACCAAGCTACATCATCATCATTTGTTTGTTTAATTTTTTTTTAAAAGGTTTCCTTTTTAGTTTTTGTACAATATTTTAATTTCAATAAAGTAATTTTTTCTAACATTTATGCTTTCTAAGCATTAGCTGCAGAAAACGTGTGTTTTAATACATTATGATTACGACTTTGAAACTTCATCTTGTGGCCACGATGAATTTCACGAAGTTTGGACATTAGCTGTCGATCTCCAATGCTAAACTAGTTTAGTATCAGAGCGAGTTTGTGAGTAGAAAGTTATTTGTTATTAATGTTTCTGACAAAATGCTCATTACAACCAGTGCACCTCCAGCAGTGATTCTGAAGCTTAAGATTAGGAAGACATGTTCTCTCTCAACTAGGGATGGGAACTGATAAGATTTCATTGGTACCAAAGCCATTACTGCTGCTGCAAATCAATCAAATTCTTTATTGATTCCCTTATCTGGTCCAGATTGAGTTTCAATGAGGAAGCGAGTACACCTACGTTGATTTTTAGCCTCAACACAACTGGTTTACAGGCTCAAATTCCAAAAATAGCTCTGCCAACAGGTCAGTAATGTGACACCTTTACAGGTTACAGTGAAGGTGTTACGTATCTCTGCTTCAAATATAACAACAAAGGAGCTACACACAACTCTGAGAATGTCGCTGCACTGCTGCATGAAAAAAGATCCTCATGAAGCGTGTAACCAGGTGAGGTAAAACTGGTTTCCGATTATTACCATGACTCCCAAAATGAGAGCCACAGTGAGACATGAGGTAACAATAGCATCTCAATCTGTCTCTATTCTTCGATATATTTGGGCTTCTCCTGTATACCAACCTCTTCCTCCGTTTCACTTTCCCACAGGAAAAATAATTCCATCCTCATTTCTTACATTGCCCCTCACATCCAGTAAGCCAATAAACGTCTGCATTTTGAAAAATTGAATAGTTTCCTTATTAAAAGACAGAAGAATTTAGGTTTTTGTTTAGAGGACTTCCTATGAGCGGAGCTCTAAGAATCCCAACAACCCAGACTCAGGCCCTAATCACATTCAGTGTTTTTGTAGCAGCCACGTATGGAATGAAGCTGTACAGAGTACAGTGGCAAACGGAGGGCTTAAACTGAACACACAGTGGAACCACAGTTTTCATCCTGGCAAAAACATAGCAAATCCTCGTTTCAAGATATTTTGTCCCATCTAAGATTTGTGAACGCTCTCTTGATCTGGTACATAATGTAACAAGACTGCTTGTGGTTCTCAGCTTCCATAATTGGGTACAAGAATGTCCTTTCAACAGCCATGCCCCGTAACTCGGGTGAATTCCCAGGTTAAAAGAAATCTCCAATAAGCTCCAATAAAACCACATGATGTAATGCCTGCAAGAGGATTTGCTGCACATATGTCTACATGCTCTGGCAGAGTAATGAAACTCAACAAAAATAGATTTTTTTTTAAGGAAAGCTCTGTTTAGGAAACAAAAATGACCTGATTGCAACTTTCTTTATCAGTTTCCTTCTTTTGAAAAGTAAATTAACAATGCCATTTCAAAGCATGAGCACATTTTCACGCTTGATTTTGCACAATGCATAACGACCTACCCGACAGTCTCTCTGCAGGGTCTTCATTAGGTTGTTGTACGTCTCTGCGTCAAAGTAAACCCCCTCTTCATGCATGTCCTGGAAGTCCAAGTCTTTGTAGGTCGGACAGGATTTTTCCCTTTCTTTCCTGGACGCCCGCCTCTTGTACGTGGATCCTTTCAGATCGTATTTGTAGTGCATTTTTACAGAGCGAGGCAGGACATTGTTCATCACCACCAGTCGAATGTTTATGCCACCAGACTGGATGCAGTACAAGCCGTAAAACTTAGGCAGCAGTGTTCGTGGATTCTGGTTCAAGTTCTGTGGATGAAAGCACAAGGTCAGACTTACATACCCTATTGTCTTCTTAGTGCATTGTCAAGATAAAGTCTGGTGGTTCCATTATTTCACAAATTGTCTGATAAAAAGACATGATAAAATAACTTATTTCTGCATCTTTGCTAATTTTTGCAGAATTCATTTTCAATACTCTCCAAGCACCATTAAATCTGTTCAAGTAAAATACGATGCTTTTCTTAAATTACACCTTCCAAAGCTTCAAGTTTCAAGTTCCCCATTTAGAACTCCCACATTTTTATATTCACCGGTCTGTGAATATGCAAACATATTATCCTGCCTTTATCTCCACTGCTTGTCCGGCAGCAGTTGCAAAGTCACAAGTGTCAAGGTGGAAATGCAAAGTCATGAGTTTGATAACTAATTTTTCTCTGCACATGTCTTTTATCAAAAAAACTGATAAATAAATTATGCTTGGGAGAGATGAAGAAGTTGGTGTATCAAAAAAAGGTTCATGCAAATTACTGGGACAAAAAATGGGTTTAACAAATAAAAGTCAATGTTTGTAAAGACCGAGTTAATAGCTGTTATTGTCTCTCAAATTTTAACTTGGAAGAAAACATAGAAAATATAACATGACATAAGCTTTATCTGACAGTGATGAAATAAATAACAACCATCGGGTTTCTTACCATGTAGTATCCAGGTAGCAGTCTCTGCAGAAACTTGGCCTCTTTGTGTTGGACAGTTTTAATGATGAACTCATCATCGCTGGTTAGGTAGAACAGAGAGCCACTGGCGCCCGGGTTGGCCAGCTCAATCAATGGCTCATTTACGAGGGAGTACTGTGAAAGGACAAGCATAACCAATTTAATGTGTCACGTGTAACAAAGAACAGCTTCACTCACAAAATAATCAAACATGAGCAGCATTAAACATGACAGAAGTTTCATCTGGAATCCCACCTGATGTTGGAATTCCAACTTGGAAAGTCAATGAAATCTCACCTGACCCGACTTCAATATTCAACATGGCTGCTACTCATGTGATTTTATCTATCTTTATCTTATTTCATTCACATAACGTGAGTACTGTTTGCTTTTGATAAGAGGATTTGATCCAACGTTGTTTTTAGATACAGAATACTGCATGCTGAATTTTTATGAGTTAGCATTGCTAACAATGGCTAACAGCATCAATAGCTATTCTGATGTTTGGAAAGGTTAACGACGTATGACACTCCATGTTTTTCCAACTGTACAATTGCTGTACTGTCAAAATATGTGTAACATCATTCCCAGTTTCGGAGACACAAGCTAATGGACAGCAAAGTCTGGTCCAAACTGTTTTCAGAAGAACTGAGTTAAGTTTTTGTGAAAGCAATTACGTATATAACACGTCCAAAGTCAATTGTCTACGGACCTTGGAAACAGGAAACAGATAATTGACCAAATTAGTGTAACAGTTTTGCATAGGCAGTTTATTGTGTTCAAATTGTCTTTGCTGACATTACCCAGACCATAAAAACTGCTCCACATCAAACATATGTGCTGGTTAAGTCATACTTTACCAACATCGTAATGAGCACAGGTCTGCATCTATGTTTCCCCTCAGTTGTAGTAACATTAACTCTGTTTAACATCAGTTTTGAGTTAACATTTTGCAAAACTTTACTGGCATCTCTGCACATTTGAGTTGTGCTGTTAAGACACAGCCCAACAAAAGACAGCCAGCAAGACACATTATCTCCTCATCTGGGATAATAGCAGCAATTAGATCAAAATGATTACACACAACAGAACAAAAGTCACCTAAAAGTGGCTTTAAAAGTATGAGGGAGAGCCCAGGAGAGCTGCAGACATTCAAGAAGTGTCAGACATTAATCATGTTCAGAGTAGAATCACTGGAGGCATCTGCTGCCTCTCTCCAGAGACTCATCCACTGACGGCTGACTGCAGTCATGTTGACTTACCAGAACAAACACATCTGCAGGTTCACTGCATTTTTATGAATATGCATTCTCTCTTTTAATTCGACTCTTCTGCTATGGGACCTCTATCTGAACCAATTTAGACCAACTAAAGTACATCAATCAGTACCAAGCTCTCTACACTGCCATGCCCGACGCAATCCTCCCTGTCCTGCCTTGACGTTGCAGTTCTTTTGTCTTCTGCCACTCATGGAGAAAGACATTTGGCGTTCAAAAAGCAACAGTGCAGTTGGTTGGGTTTGTGAAAGGCTTGGAGGCAGATGGGAAATAGGAAAACGGCGTCATAACAGGATGAAGTCATAACAACAACACACAAAATCTAATTTTATTCCAAGAACAAAGCATGCTCACAAACCTGTGAACTTTGTTGATTTTTTTTTCATAATTTCTGCGTCAAATTTTCATGGAAGCTCTTATGTATGTGACAACTTAATAGACTTAACTTTACTTATTGTGGTAATGAGCAACTGAGATAACATTCGGGTGAGAGGGGGTTTGATTGCAGACAATTGTGGATCTGGTCTGATCTTCATTACACGTCTGTCAATAGGGAAGTCTTTGAGGAAGTGAGAAAAAAAAGTTGCTGATGTTTATTAAGCTGGAATAATTTACAAAACTTGGATTCTACCAGTTGAACGTCTGGTAAATAAAGAGGAAGTCTGGACCACAAGATCACAAAATGAGTAAAGTGTGTAGTAATCCAAGGTTAGTGGAACCCAGAGTAACTTCTAAGAAACACATGGCCTTATCCACCAAGAGGAGACTCTACCAGTCTCCAAAAAGCCACGGCTGCTTCTATGCAGTTTGACTACATAGACAGGAGAAGCCAAAAGGCTGATCGAAACAGATATGTGCAGATTCTCAGTGATCCACGTTAAGCTAATGCTAAGTATTTAACTAAAATGTAAGTTGACTTCTTTTCCTGGTTCTCGAAGATGTGTCACTTCTCATCCAAAAGGCTCCTTCAGTTGAGAAGTTACAGGTGTATATAAGTTGCTGAGTTTACCTACAAAGCCCAGCCGAGAGATGTTTTGGTCACATGTCTAAGGTGGGACAGCCTGTACTCAAGGGTTGGCTCATCTGAACTTCAAAGGTGAATCAACTGAAAACATACTGGTTTTCATACTTGTAAACTGGAACAGTGTCAACAAGAGTGAGACGTCATTCCCAACTCTGACTTCTGACTTACAAGGAAAATGGAACTCAGCCGTGCTCGTGATTTTTAAAAGAAAGTGAGTTAAGCAGCAAGTATTGATGGTTCAGTTAGTCGGTTGATGTTCGGAATTGGACAGTTTTATTCTGATCAGACCTGACTGATATCAACCAGGTTGACATCACCTGATACTGGCTGAGATTTGTAAAAAAAAATTAAAATGATTTAGTATATTTACATAATGCACAGCCTTGACAGCTTTATTCATTCGTTAGTTGTTGTTTTTTTTTTTTTTTGGGGGGGGGGGCATTAAATTCAGGTGACTGAAGCTTAAAATACTGGTATATCTAATTCTCTTTCATATCAGTAAACACATGAGGAAGCTTTTCCCTGCTTGTATATAATAGCATAGAACGTGGTTTGTACCACGTGTTAGGCAAAATGGATAAATAAACAGATAAATCCTTTAAATCAGGCATAAAAACATTACTGTTTACTGAAGGTTACTCCTAAGTTAAATACTTAACTGCTGTACTCTACAACTTGTGCTTTTTATTATTTTATCTCTTTTCTTATCATTTTATTTCATTTTATTTGTTATTTAAGCGTACTCTTAAATTAAATACTTTTTGAAAACCGCGCAAAGTTATGGATAAGCCCTGAATACAGGCATTGTGACGTAGAATTGTCAAATTGGTTTGAGTCACCGCACGAATCGGCACAGATTACTTTGTAATACTGTATTTGACCCGGTCTTTGTACGTTTTGACCGTATAGAAACGTAATTCTTGCCATTTTAAGAATGTGATGTGTACCTGCGGTATTCTACTGCCCTTACTTTTTAACAACTTGTGCTTTCTATTATTTTACCTCTTTTCTTATCATTATGGGCATGCCAAGTAGTGGCATGACCATATTGCAATCGTCCAGAATGGCCCAAAGGGCAATGCTGCTAGCATGCTAAAGTCGCAAAAGTCCCACTGCGCACCAGCGGGTGTACAGCATGACCCCGCACTGATGTGGAAAAAAAAAATCCCCAAAAAGTAAAACACGGCCGAAAAAATGAGGAAAAACATGAAAATGAAGGCGATATATTAGTATCTAGAAAAGGTTTCCCTTTTCTTATTATTATTATGGGCATGCCAAGTAGTGGCATGACCATATTGCAATCGTCCAGAATGGCCCAAAGGGCAATGCTGCTAGCATGCTAAAGTCGCAAAAGTCCCACTGCGCACCAGCGGGTGTACAGCATGACCCCGCACTGATGTGGAAAAAAAAAATCCCCAAAAAGTAAAACACGGCCGAAAAAATGAGGAAAAACATGAAAATGAAGGCGTAAATTAGTACCCAGAAAAGGTTTCCCTTTTCTTATTATTATTATGGGCATGCCAAGTAATGGCATGACCATATTGCAATCGTC
The DNA here is from genome assembly GCF_033807715.1 of Cololabis saira. Lineage (NCBI taxonomy): Eukaryota > Metazoa > Chordata > Actinopteri > Beloniformes > Belonidae > Cololabis > Cololabis saira. The sequence goes on from NC_084595.1 coordinate 28,145,635, forward strand.
CAGAATGGCCCAAAGGGCAATGTTGCTAGCATTTTGCTAACAAGCTAAAGTCGCAAAAGTCCCACGTCACACCAGCGGGTGTACAGCATGACCCCGCACTGATGTGGAAAAAAAAAATCCCCAAAAACTAAAACACGTCCGAAAAAATGAGGAAAAACATGAAAATGAAGGCGATATATTGGTATACAGAAAAGTTTCCCTTTTCTTATTATGGGCATGCCAAGTAATGGCATGACCATATTGCAATCGTCCAGAATGGCCCAAAGTGCAATGCTGCTAACAAGCTAAAGTCGCAAAAGTCCCACGTCACACCAGCGGGTGTACAGCATGACCCCGCTCGGATGTGGTAAAAAAAAATCCCCAAAAAATAAAACACGCCCGAAAAAATGAGGAAAAACATGAAAATGAAGGCGATATATTAGTATCTAGAAAAGGTTTCCCTTTTCTTATTATTATTAGTGCCACGGCTGCGCCACGTGGCACGCCTCCTCCATTGAGATGCGCAAGCTCAATGGAGGAGGAGTGCCTCGTGCGCAGCACGAGGCACTAATACTATTGCTCAGGCTTATTCTTTATTATTATTATTCCATATTCTTCCGTATGAACTTCGGCGCGTAACTAGTTGCGCAGCTTTGAGAAAACTCAAAAAGTAAAAACGTAGAAACGTGCGACTTAATCGGGACTTCATGGGAATGACTTTTATTAGCGATTGGCGTGCACGTTTTTGCGCAACGTGCACAAACGTGCGCTTTTTGCCCCATCCGGAACGCATTGCGTGAACTTTGGGGCCTCACCACTCGCATACCGTTACTCGAAAAATTCTGAACCGATTTAGAAAGTTGTAGGCCCTGAATTTAACTACAGTCATCTGGATTTTCAGAACGATGGCACGAATAGTTTTTGCACGAAGTGCAAAAACATTTCCAAATTTCCAAACTAATGGGGAACTGTTTTCCCATGCATTTCAATGGCGCCATTCAAAGCGGATGGGAAAATGTTGAGAAAAAAAAGACAAAATTCACCTTTTTTCCAAGTCACGTATCTTTCTCATACTTGCACGTAGAAACGTCATTCAAACTTCAAAACGGAGGAAAACTTCTCTTCTCTCTCTAAACCCCGGACTGTTTTTTCCTAAAATGTACACTTTTCAAGATATGAGCCTTCAAGCGAGGACTGAAAATCACTCTTTGTCAAATCTAGAGTGGAGGTTTTAATTGATCAGAGTGAGCAGAACCTTGAAAAAATGATCATAATTTTTATTTGTAACTCGACCTCACGGCCGAACCGTAAAAGCTGGACAGATAATTTTTGGTCAGAATGTAGACATACATTTTGGTATTCTTAAAATGTGACTTTGACAGGCGTGGTGTGCACAAAATTTAAACGGGGAGACTAAGAGCCATGCCAATTCCTGTCTCCTTCTCCATTCACTGCAATGTTAAAAAAAAATTTCTTCAAAAAAATCTAATTTTTGTTTTCGAATTGCCGTTACTAACACATTTTAAGGAATATCTGAATAAAATTAAGATTGTCAGAATCTTCCGGGTTCTGTCTCTCTCACGATGTCTTTGTTTTTCTGCTAGGAGCTACAGTTTGATTACAAGGTGAAGTTATTTGAGGCTTGTCAAATCCGAAAAACTAGCTGAGTCATTCCAATACAATATACACTACCATACTTCCGGGTCATGTGACCCAGAACTGGTCACATGACCCACTCAATGCAGACTTCATAATACTTTACCTTGGATAATGGAGGAATCTGAACCCTGACCTTACATGATCCCCAGTCCTGCTGGGGACAGGTTCATGGGATATATATGTATATTATTATTATTATACATATAAATATTTACATTTGGATATTATATATACATATTAGCCCCGCCCCTTCTTCTGATTGGCCGATACGTTATAGTCCAATATCTTTTGAATGGTTTGACATAGAGACTCACGGGTGGTATCAAATGACTAAGTATCGAGCCCCTGACCCTCATTGGTGCAAATTAGCCCCGCCCCTTCTTCTGATTGGCTGATACGTTAAAGTCCAATATCTTTTGAATGGTTTGACATACAGAGACATGGGTGGTGTCAAATGACTAAGTATCGAGTCCCTGACCCTCATTGGTGCAAATTAGCCACGCCCCTTCTTCTGATTGGCTGATACGTTAAAGTCCAATATCTTTTGAATGGTTTGACATACAGAGACATGGGTGGTGTCAAATGACTAAGTATGGAGTCCCTGACCCTCATTGGTGCAAATTAGCCACGCCCCTTCTTCTGATTGGCCGATACGTTATAGTCCAATATCTTTTGAATGGTTTGACATACAGAGACATGGGTGGTGTCAAATGACCAAGTATCGAGTCCCTGACCCTCATTGGTGCAAATTAGCCACGCCCCTTCTTCTGATTGGCTGATACGTTAAAGTCCAATATCTTTTGAATGGTTTGACATACAGAGACATGGGTGGTGTCAAATGACTAAGTATGGAGTCCCTGACCCTCATTGGTGCAAATTAGCCCCGCCCCTTGTCCTGATTGGCCGATACGTTATAGTCCAATATCTTTTGAATGGTTTGACATAGAGAGTCATGGGTGGTGTCAAATGACCAAGTATCGAGTCCTTGACCTTCATGGGTGCATCCCGCGATCATCCGGCAGTAGTCCGTGGCACTTCAAAATTTCCCGGGAATTTTGTCTAGTTATTCTTATTATTCCGCACTTTTTTTCGTCCGTTAATACGGCCCGAACCGCAACGTGCACCCATGCATGGCATACATCGTTGGATGCGTCTCCATCGTGATTCGATGGGTATTACTTTTCTCAGTAATAGGGGTTACCGTGGCAACGCTAGTTGCCAAAAAGCAAAAAAAAAGGCGGAAATTCCCGCGCTTATTGCTCGGCCGAACTTTATCGTAGAGACATCGTTCAAACTTTAAAACACTCGGCCCGATAGTCTTTAAAGGACCATACAACTTCATCATGCTAGTTATTACGGTTTTTGCGATATTTAACTTTCAATTTAAAAAAAAAATCACTTTTATTTTGGACGCTTGTTGCTAGGCAACGGTTTATCGTACAGACATCATTACAACATTGACCAACCCGGGACGCTTTGTACTGCAACATATTTTAGTCTCGTCATGCTAGCTATTACGGTTTTTGAGATATTTCACTCTTCTCATTTTGATGCTAACGGAACTTCGGATGCTTGTTGCGCGGCAACGCAGTATCGTAGAGACTTGGTTCCAACGTTAAAAGACTCAGCTTGATGTGGACTACACCATACTGAGGTCTCATTACGCTGTCGTTTACAGCTTTGGAGATATTGAAGCTAAATTGTCCCATTCTATCCTATGGGGCTTGTTACCATGGCAACAAAAACCTAATGCTGCTCGGACCGCAATGTGCACCCATGCATGGCATATATCGTTGGATGCGTCTCCATCGTGCCTCAATGGGCATTACTTTTCTCAGTCAAAAGTGTTACCGTGGCAACGCTAGATGCCAAAAAGCAAAAAAAAAGGCGAAAATTCAGACGCTTATTGCTCGGCCGGACTTTATCGTAGAGACATCGTTCAAACTTTCAAACACTCGGCCTGATTGGCACTAACGGACCCTAGAACCTCATTATGCCAACTTTTAAAGTTTTTGCGATATTGACCTTTCTTTTTTTTTTTAATTTCCGTTTGACTTTGGATGCTTGTTGCTAGGCAACAGATTATCGTAGAGACATGATACAAATGTTCCCCGACTCGGCAAGCTGTGATCTTCAACATATTCCAATTTCATGAAGCTGTGATTTAAGGAAGCTTTAATGTAAAATCCATGCCAAATGGCCCCATTCATTCGGATGTTTTTTTTTTACCACGGTGGAAAAAAACCCTATCCGTTAACGTACTCTGAACCGGAACGTGCACCCATGCACGGCATACACCGTTAGATGCTTCTCCATCGTGCCTCGATGGGCATTACTTTTCTCAGTCAAAAGCGTTACAGTGGGGACGCTAGACGGCAAAAAGCGCGCCCCATTAATAGCTATTGGGAGCACAGGAATGAATGCAATACAACCGTAAACACCTCAAACTGACATAGAACCGCCCCGAACACAAACACTACAGCCCTAAACCAAAGCGGCGAGAGGGGACGAATGGGCGGTAGGGCATGCCCATATCAAAATTTCCAGAAATTTTCTAGTTATTATTATTCTTATTCCGCACTTTTTTTCGTCCGTTAATACGGCCCGAACCGCAACGTGCACCCATGCATGGCATACATCGTTGGATGCGTCTCCATCGTGATTCGATGGGCATTACTTTTCTCCGTAATAGGGGTTACCGTGGCAACGCTAGTTGCCAAAAAGCAAAAAAAAAGGCGAAAATTCCCACGCTTATTGCTCGGCCGAACTTTATCGTAGAGACATCGTTCAAACTTTCAAACACTCGGCCCGATAGTCACTAAAGGACCATAAAACTTCATCATGCTAGTTATTACGGTTTTTGCGATATTTAACTTTCAATTTAAAAAAAAAATCTATTTTATTTTGGACGCTTGTTGCTAGGCAACGGTTTATCGTACAGACATCATTACAACATTGACCAACCCGGGACACTTTGTACTGCAACATATTTTAGTCTCGTCATGCTTGCTATTACGGTTTTTGAGATATTCCACATTGTTCATTTTGATGCTAACGGAACTTCGGATGCTTGTTGCGGGGCAACGCGGTATCGCAGAGACTATCTGCGATACCTACGGTATCTCATTACGCTGTCTTTTACAGCTTTTGAGATATTAAAGCCAAATTGTCCCATTCTATCCTATGGGGCTTGTTACCGTGGCAACAAAAACCAATGCATTTGTATGGGGGACCATGTGAATAAACAATCTGTTAATGCTGCCCGAACCGGAACGTGCACCCATGCATGGCATACATTGTTGGATGCGTCTCCATCGTGCCTCGATGGGCATTACTTTTCTCAGTCAAAAGTGTTACCGTGGCAACGCTAGATGCCAAAAAGCAAAAAAAAAGGCAAAAATTCAGACGCTTATTGCTCGGTTGAACTTTATCGTAGAGACATCGTTCAAACTTTCAAACACTCGGCCCGATTGTCCCTAACGCTACGTACAACCTCATTATGCTAATTATTACAGTTTTTGCGATATTGGCCTTTCATTTTTTTTTAAATTTCTGTTTGAATTTGGACGCTTGTTGCTAGGCAACAGGTTATCGTAGAGACATCGTACAAATGTCCCCTGACTCGGCACGCTGTGGACTTCAACATACTCAAATTTCATGAAGCTGGCATTTAAGGAAATTTTATGTCAAAATCCAGGCCAAATGGCCCCATTCATTCGGATGGGGTTTTGTACCACGGTGAAAAAAAAACCTATCCGTTAACGTAGCCTGAACCGGAACGTGCACCCATGCAAGGCATACATCGTTAGATGCGTCTCCATCTTGCCTCGAAGGGCATTACTATTCTCAGTCAAAAGCGTTACCGTGGCAACGCTAGATGCCAAAAAGCGCGCCCCATTAATAACTATTGGGAGCACAGGAATGAATGAAATACAAGCGTAAAAACACCTCAAACTGATATAGAACCACCCTAAACACAACCGCTACAGCCCCAAACCAAAGCAGCGAGAGGGGACGAATGGGCGGTAGGGCATGCCCATATCAAAATTTCCAGAAATTTTCTAGTTATTCTTATTATTCCGCACTTTTTTTCGTCCGTTAATACGGCCCGAACCGCAACGTGCACCCATGCATGGCATACATCGTTGGATGCGTGTCCATCGTGATTCGATGGGTATTACTTTTCTCAGTAATAGGGGTTACCGTGGCAACGCTAGTTGCCAAAAAGCAAAAAAAAAGGCGAAAATTCCCGCGCTTATTGCTCGGCCGAACTTTATCGTAGAGACATCGTTCAAACTTTGAAACACTCGGCCCGATAGTCTTTAAAGGACCATACAACTACATCATTCTAGTTATTACGGTTTTTGCGATATTTAACTTTCAATTTAAAAAAAAAATCTCTTTTATTTTGGACGTTTGTTGCTAGGCAACGGTTTATCGTACAGACATCATTACAACATTGACAAACCCGGGACGCTTTGTACTGCAACATATTTTAGTCTCGTCAAGCTAGCTATTACAGTTTTTGAGATATTCCACGTTGCTCATTTTGACGCTAACGGAATTTTGGACGCTTGTTGCGCGGCAACGCGATAATGTAGAGACTTTGATTCAACGTTAAAATACTCAGCTTGATGTGGACTACAACATACTGAGGTCTCATTACGCTGTCGTTTACAGCTTTTGAGATATTGAAGCCAAATTGTCCCATTCTATCCTATGGGGCTTGTTACTATGGCAAAAAAAACCAATGCATTTGTATGGGGGACCATGTGAATAAACAATCTGTTAATGCTGTCCGAACCGGAACGTGCACCCATGCATGGCATACATCGTTGGATGCGTCTCCATCGTGCCTCGATGAGCATTACTTTTCTCAGTCAAAAGTGTTACCGTGGCAACGCTAGACGCCAAAAAGAAAAAAAAAAAGGCGAAAATTCAGACGCTTATTGCTCGGTCGAACTTTATCGTAGAGACATCGTTCAAACTTTCAAACACTCGGCCCGATTGGCACTAACGGACCCTACAAGCTCATTGTGCCAATTATTAAAATTTTTGCGATATTGACCTTTAATTTTTCTTTTTTATTTCCATTTGACTTTGGACGCTTGTTGCTAGGCAACAGATTATCGTAGAGACATCGTACAAATGTCCCCTGACTCGGCACGCTGTGGACTTCAACATACTCAAATCTCATGAAGCTGGTATTTAAGGAAATTTTATGTCAAAATCCAGGCCAAATGGCCCCATTCATTCGGATGGGGTTTTGTACCATGGTGAAAAAAAAAACCTATCCGTTAACGTAGCCTGAACCAGAACGTGCACTCATGCATGGCATACATCGTTACATGCGTCTCCATCTTGCCTCGATGGGCATTACTATTCTCAGTCAAAAGCGTTACCATGGCAATGCTAGATGCCAAAAAGCGCGCCCCATTAATAACTATTGGGAGCACAGGAATGAATGAAATACAAGCGTAAAAACACCTCAAGCTGACATAGAACCACCCCGAACACAACCACTACAGCCCCAAACCAAAGCAGCGAGAGGGGGCGAATGGGCGGTAGGGCATGCCCATATCAAAATTTCCAGAAATTTTCTAGTTAGTGCCACGGCTGCGCCACGTGGCACGCCTCCTCCATTGAGCTGCGCAAGCTCAATGGAGGAGGAGTGCCTCGTGCGCAGCACGAGGCACTCATACTATTGCTCAGGCTTATTATTATTTATATATTCTTCCGTAAAAACTTTGTCCGGCTACTCCTCCTACAGCTTTGAGAAAACGCGAAAAGTAAAAACGTAGAAACGTGCGCCTTAATCGGGAATCGATGGGTATGACTTTTATTAGCGATTGGCGTGCACGTTTTTGCGCAACGTGCACAAACGTGCGCTTTTTGCCCCATCCGGAACGCATTGCGTGAAGTTTGGGGCCTCACCACTCGCACACCGTTACTCGAAAAATTCTGAACCGATTTAGAAAGTTGTAGGCCCTGAATTTAACTACAGTCCTGTGGATTTTCAGAACGATGGCACGAATAGTTTTTGCACGAAGTGCAAAAACATTTCCAAATTTCCAAACTAATGGGGAGATTTTCCCATGTATTTGTATGGGGCAGCATTTCACACTTTGGGTGGGAGGAGGTTAAAAAAAAAAAAAAATCACCTTTTTTCTGAGTCACGTATCTTTCTCATACTTGCACGTAGAAACGTCATTCAAACTTCAAAACGGAGGAAAACTTCTCTTCTCTCTCTAAACCCCGGACTGTTTTTTCCTAAAATGTACACTTTTCAAGATATGAGCCCTCAAGCGAGGACTGGAAATCACTTTTTTTCAAATCTAGAGCACGGGAGTCAGTTTGCTAGAGTGTAGTTACACTGAAAAAAAAACATGATTTCTTATTTGTAACTCGAGGTCACGGCCAAACCGTAAAAGGTAGACAGATAATTTTTGGTCAGAATATAGACATAGGTGTTGTGATTTATAAAATGTGACTTTGACAGGCGTGGTGTGCACAAAATTTTAACGGGGGAGCCAACAGACACGCCAGTTCCTGTCTCTCTCTTCATTGACTCCCATGTTAAATGAAGTTTTCTTAAAAAAAATCTCATTTTTGTTTTCAAATTGCCGTTACTAACACATTTTAAGGAATATCTGTATGAAAATAACATTTAGATAATCTGGTAGGTTCTCTGTTTCTCAAAATGTTTTCGTTTTTCTGCTAAGAGCTACGGTTTGAGCGCAAAGTGGAGTGATTTCAGGTTTGTCACAACCAAAAATCCAGCTGAGTCATTCCCGCTCCCTCTGTATCAGGTTCTTGTTGCCCCTAGCAACCAGAGCTTAGCTGTTGACTGATTAGACTGACCCAGAACTGGTTACATGACTCACTCAGTACAGAATTCATAGTATAACCTGGAAAATGGAGAAATCTGAACCCTGACCTTTTAACCTTAGATGAACACACACACACACACACACACACACACACACACACACACACACACACACACACACACACACGATAGGTGTTATTATGGGATGTCAGGTGTTTTTATAGGATGTTAGTGTTATTATGGGATGTCAGGTGTTTTTATAGGATGTTAGTGTTATTATGGGATGACAGGTGTTTTTATAGGATGTTAGTGTTATTATGGGATGTCAGTTGTTTTTATAGGATGTTAGTGTTATTATGGGATGGCAGGTGTTTTTATAGGATGTTAGTGTTATTATGGGATGTTAGTGTTATTATGGGATGGTAGGTGTTTATTATGGGATGGTAGTGTTATTGGTGTTAGCGGTCCCGTTAGCGGTTCTGTTAGCGGTCCTGTTAGCGATCCCGTTAGCGGTCCCGTTAGCGGTCCAGTTAGCGATCCCGTTAGCGGTCCAGTTAGCGACCCCGTTAGCGGTCCCGTTAGCAATCCCGTTAGCGGTCCCGTTAGCGGTTGTTAGCGATCCCGTTAGCGATCCCGTTAGCGGCTTGGTTAGCGATCCCGTTAGCGGCTCGGTTAGCGGTCCCGTTAGCGGTCCCGTTAGCGGTCCCGTTAGCGGTCCAGTTAGCGACCCCGTTAGCGGTCCCGTTAGCGGTTCCGCTAGCGGTTGTTAGCGATCCCGTTAGCGGTCCCGTTAGCGGTCCCGTTAGCGGTTCAGTTAGCGATTCCGTTAGCGATCCCGTTAGCGGTCCCGTTAGCGGTCCAGTTAGCGATCCCATTAGCGGTCCAGTTAGCGACCCCGTTAGCGGTCCCGTTAGCGGTTCCGCTAGCGGTTGTTAGCGATCCCGTTAGCGGTCCCGTTAGCGGTTCTGTTAGCGGTTCTGTTAGCGGTCCTGTTAGCGGTTCCGTTAGCGGTTGTTAGCGGTCCCGTTAGCGATCCCATTAGCGGCTCGGTTAGCAATCCCGTTAGCGGCTCGGTTAGCGGTCCCGTTAGCGGTTCAGTTAGCGATTCCGTTAGCGATCCCGTTAGCGGTACCGTTAGCGGTCCAGTTAGCGATCCCGTTAGCGGTCCAGTTAGCGACCCCGTTAGCGGTCCCGTTAGCAATCCCATTAGCGGTCCCGTTAGCGGTTCCGCTAGCGGTTGTTAGCGATCCCGTTAGCGGTTCTGTTAGCGGTTCTGTTAGCGGTCCCGTTAGCGGTTGTTAGCGGTCCCGTTAGCGATCCCATTAGCGGCTCGGTTAGCGGTCCCGTTAGCGGTCCCGTTAGCGATCCCGTTAGCGATCCCGTTAGCGATCCCGTTAGCGATCCCGTTAGCGATCCCGTTAGCGATCCCGTTAGCGGTCCCGTTAGCGGTTCCGTTAGCGATCCCATTAGCGGTCCCGTTAGCGGTTCCGTTAGCGGTTGTTAGCGGCTCGGTTAGCGATCCCGTTAGCGGCTCGGTTAGCGGTCCCGTTAGCGATCCCGTTAGCGATCCCGTTAGCGGTTCAGTTAGCGGTTCTATATTTTCTGTAATAACTTTTGAATGGTTTGACATAAAGAGTCATGGGTGGTGTCATTGGAATCTGTATCGAGTCCTTGACCTTCATGGGTGCAAATAAGCCCCGCGATCATCCGGCAGTAGTCCGTGGCACTTCAAAATTTCCCGGGAATTTTGTCTAGTTTATTTATTTATTCTTCCGTAAAAACTTCGGCGCGTAACTAGTCCCACAGCTTTGACAAAACGCGAAAAGTAAAAACGTAGAAACGTGCGCCTTAATCGGGAATCGATGGGTATGACTTTTATTAGCGATTGGCGTGCACGTTTTTGCGCAACGTGCACAAACGTGCGCTTTTTGCCCCATCCGGAACGCATTGCGAGAAGTTTGGGGCCTCACCACTCGCACACCGTTGCTCGAAAAATTCTGAACCGATTTAGAAAGTTGTAGGCCCTGAATTTAACTACAGTCCTGTGGATTTTCAGAGCGATGGCACAAATAGTTTTTGCACGAAGTGCAAAAACATTTCCAAATTTCCAAACTAATGGGGAGACCATTTTCCCATGTATTCCTATGGCGCCATTCAAAGCGGATGGGAAAATGTCGAGAAAAAAGACAAAATTCACCTTTTTTCTGAGTCACGTATCTTTCTCATACTTGCACGTAGAAACGTCATTCAAACTTCAAAACGGAGGAAAACTTCTCTTCTCTCTCTAAACCCCGGACTGTTTTTTCCTAAAATGTACACTTTTCAAGATATGAGCCCTCAAGCGAGGTCTGGAAATCACTTTTTTTCAAATCTAGAGCACGGGAGTCAGTTTGCTAGAGTGTAGTTACACTGAAAAAAAAACATGATTTCTTATTTGTAACTCGAGGTCACGGCCAAACCGTAAAAGGTAGACTGATCATTTTTGGTCAGAATATAGACATAGGTGTTGTGATTTATAAAATGTGACTTTCACAGGCGTGGTGTGCACAAAATTTTAACGGTGGAGCCAACAGACACGCCAATTCCTGTCTGTCTCTTCATTGACTCCCATGTTAAATGAAGTTTTCTTAAAAAAAATCTCATTTTTGTTTTCGAATTGCCGTTACTAACACATTTTAAGGAATATCTGAATAAAATTAAGATTGTCAGAATCTTCCGGGTTCTGACTCTCTCACGATGCCTTTGTTTTTCTGCTAGGAGCTACAGTTTGATTACAAGGTGAAGTTATTTGAGGCTTGTCAAATCCAAAAAACTAGCTGAGTCATTCCAATACAATATACACTACCATACTTCCGGGTCATGTGACCCAGAACTGGTCACATGACACATCAATGCAGACTTCATAATACTTTACCTTGGATAATGGAGGAATCTGAACCCTGACCTTACATGATCCCCATTTTATTTTTATAGGATGTTAGTGTTATTATGGGATGGCAGGTGTTTTTATAGGATGTTAGTGTTATTATGGGATGGCAGGTGTTTTTTTTAAGGTTTTTAGCGTTATTATGGGATGGCAGGTGTTTTTATAGGATGTTAGTGTTATTATGGGATGGTAGGTGTTTATTATGGGATGGTAGTGTTATTGGTGTTAGCGGTCCCGTTAGCGGTTCTGTTAGCGGTCCTGTTAGCGATCCCGTTAGCGGTCCAGTTAGCGATCCCGTTAGCGGTCCAGTTAGCGACCCCGTTAGCAATCCCGTTAGCGGTCCCGTTAGCGGTTGTTAGCGATCCCGTTAGCAATCCCGTTAGCGGCTCGGTTAGCGGTCCCGTTAGCGATCCCGTTAGCGATCCCGTTAGCGGTCCCGTTAGCGGTCCCGTTAGCGGTTCCGTTAGCGATCCCGTTAGCGGTCCCGTTAGCGGTCCCGTTAGCGGTTCCGTTAGCGGTTGTTAGCGGCTCGGTTAGCGATTCCGTTAGCGGCTCGGTTAGCGGTCCCGTTAGCGATCCCGTTAGCGATCCCGTTAGCGGTTCAGTTAGCGGTTCTGTTAGCGGTCCTGTTAGCGGTTCCGTTAGCGGTTGTTAGCGGTCCCGTTAGCGACCCCATTAGCGGCTCCGTTAGCGATCCCGTTAGCGGTCCCGTTAGCGGTCCCGTTAGCGGTCCCGTTAGCGGTCCCGTTAGCGGTCCCGTTAGCGGTTCCGTTAGCGATCCCATTAGCGGTCCTGTTAGCGGTCCCGTTAGCGGTTGTTAGCGGCTCGGTTAGCGATTCCGTTAACGGCTCGGTTAGCGGTCCCGTTAGCGATCCCGTTAGCGATCCCGTTAGCGGTTCAGTTAGCGGTTCTGTTAGCGGTACTGTTAGCGGTTTCGTTAGCGGTTGTTAGCGGTCCCGTTAGCGACCCCATTAGCGGCTCCGTTAGCGATCCCGTTAGCGATCCCGTTAGCGGTCCCGTTAGCGGTCCCGTTAGCGGTCCCGTTAGCGGTCCCGTTAGCGGTTCCGTTAGCGGTCCCGTTAGCGGTCCCGTTAGCGGTCCCGTTAGCGGTTCCGTTAGCGGTTGTTAGCGGCTCGGTTAGCGATTCCGTTAGCGGCTCGGTTAGCGGTCCCGTTAGCGGTCCCGTTAGCGATCCCTTTAGCGATCCCGTTAGCGGTTCAGTTAGCGATCCCGTTAGAGGTTCCGTTAGCGGTTCTGTTAGCTATCCCGTTAGCGGTCTTGTTAGCGGTTCTATTAGCCTATTACATATTTTCTGTAATAACTTTTGAATGGTTTGACATAGACAGTCATGGGTGGTGTCAAATGACTAAGTATTGAGTCCTTGACCTTCATGGGTGCAAATAAGCCCCGCGATCATCCGGCAGTAGTCCGTGGCACTTCAAAATTTCCCGGGAATTTTGTCTAGTTATTATTATTCTTATTCCGCACTTTTTTTCGTCCGTTAATACGGCCCGAACCGCAACGTGCACCCATGCATGGCATACATTGTTGGATGCGTCTCCATCGTGATTCGATGGGCATTACTTTTCTCCGTAATAGGGGTTACCGTGGCAACGCTAGTTGCCAAAAAGCAAAAAAAAAGGCGAAAATTCCCACGCTTATTGCTCGGCCGAACTTTATCGTAGAGACATCGTTCAAACTTTCAAACACTCGGCCCGATAGTCACTAAAGGACCATAAAACTTCATCATGCTACTTATTACGGTTTTTGCGATATTTAACTTTCAATTTAAAAAAAAAATCTATTTTATTTTGGACGCTTGTTGCTAGGCAACGGTTTATCGTACAGACATCATTACAACATTGACAAACCCGGGACGCTTTGTACTGCAACATATTTTAGTCTCGTCATGCTTGCTATTACGGTTTTTGAGATATTCCACATTGTTCATTTTGATGCTAACGGAACTTCGGATGCTTGTTGCGCGGCAACGCGGTATCGCAGAGACTTTGTTCCAACGTTAAAAGACTCAGCTTGATGTGGACTACAACATACTGAGGTCTCATTACGCTCTCGTTTACAGCTTTTGAGATATTAAAGCCAAATTGTCCCATTCTATCCTATGGGGCTTGTTACCATGGCAACAAAAACCTATGCATTTGTATGGGAGAGCATGTGAATAAACAATCTGTTAATACTGCTCGGACCGCAATGTGCACCCATGCATGGCATATATCGTTGGATGCGTCTCCATCGTGCCTCGATGGGCATTACTTTTTTCAGTCAAAAGTGCTACCGTGGCAACGCTAGATGCCAAAAAGCCAAAAAAAAGGCGAAAATTCAGACGCTTATTGCTCGGCCGGACTTTATCGTAGAGACATAGTTCAAACTTTCAAACACTCGGCCCGATTGGCACTAACGGAGCCTAGAACCTCATTATGCCATTTTTTTAAGTTTTTGTGATATTGACCTTTCATTTTTTTTTTAATTTCCGTTTGACTTTGGACGCTTGTTGCTAGGCAACAGATTATCGTAGAGACATCATACAAATGTTCCCTGACTCGGCACGCTGTGACCTTCAACGTATTAAAATTTCATGAAGCTGTGATTTAAGGAAAGTTTAATGTAAAATCCATGCCAAATGGCCCCATTCATTCGGATGGGTTTTTTTAAACCATGGTGGAAAAAAAACCTATCCGTTAACGTAGCCTGAACCGGAACGTGCACCCATGCATGGCATACATCGTTGGATGCGTCTCCATCGTGCCTCGATGGGCATTGCTTTTCTCAGTCAAAAGCGTTACCGTGGGGATGCTAGACGGCAAAAAGCGCGCCCCATTAATAGCTATTGGGAGCACAGGAATGAATGAAATACAACCGTAAACACCTCAAACTGACATAAAACCGCCCCGAACACAAACACTGCAGCCCCAAACCAGAGCAGCGAGAGGGCTCGAATGGGCGGTAGGGCATGCCCATATCAAAATTTCCAGAAATTTTCTAGTTATTATTCTTATTATTCCGCACTTTTTTTCGTCCGTTAATACGGCCCGAACCGCAACGTGCACCCATGCATGGCATACATCGTTGGATGCGTCTCCATCGTGATTCGATGGGTATTACTTTTCTCAGTAATAGGGGTTACCATGGCAACGCTAGTTGCTAAAAAGCAAAAAAAAAGGCGAAAATTCCCGCGCTTATTGCTCGGCCGAACTTTATCGTAGAGACATCGTTCAAACTTTGAAACACTCGGCCCGATAGTCTTTAAAGGACCATACAACTTCATCATTCTAGTTATTACGGTTTTTGCGATATTTAACTTTCAATTTAAAAAAAAAATCACTTTTATTTTGGACGCTTGTTGCTAGGCAACGGTTTATCGTACAGACATCATTACAACATTGACCAACCCGGGACGCTTTGTACTGCAACATATTTTAGTCTCGTCATGCTTGCTATTACGGTTTTTGAGATATTCCACATTGTTCATTTTGATGCTAACAGAACTTCGGATGCTTGTTGCGCGGCAACGCGGTATCGCAGAGACTTGGTTCCAACGTTAAAAGACTCAGCTTCATGTGGACTACAACATACTGAGGTCTCATTACGCTGTCGTTTACAGCTTTTGAGATATTGAAGCCAAATTGTCCCATTCTATCCTATGGGGCTTGTTACCATGGCAACAAAAACCAATGCATTTGTATGGGGGACCATGTGAATAAACAATCTGCTAATGCTGCCCGAACCAGAACGCACACCCATGCATGGCATATATCGTTGGATGCGTCTCCATCGTGCCTTAATGTGCATTACTTTTTTCAGTCAAAAGTGTTACCGTGGCAACGCTAGATGCCAAAAAGCAAAAAAAAAGGCGAAAATTCAGACGCTTATTGCTCGGCCGGACTTTATCGTAGAGACATCGTTCAAACTTTCAAACACTCGGCCTGATTGGCACTAACGGAACCTAGAACCTCATTATGCCAACTTTTAAAGTTTTTGCGATATTGACCTTTCTTTTTTTTTTTAATTTCCGTTTGACTTTGGATGCTTGTTGCTAGGCAACAGATTATCGTAGAGACATGATACAAATGTTCCCCGACTCGGCAAGCTGTGATCTTCAACATATTCAAATTTCATGAAGCTGTGTCTTAAGGAAGCTTTAATGTAAAATCCATGCCAAATGGCCCCATTCATTTGGATGGCTTTTTTTTACCATGGTGGAAAAAAACCCTATCCGTTAACGTAGTCTGAACCGGAACGTGCACCCATGCATGGCATACACCGTTAGATGCATCTCCATGTTGCCTCGATGGGCATTACTTTTCTCAGTCAAAAGCGTTACAGTGGGGACGCTAGACGGCAAAAAGCGCGCCCCATTAATAGCTATTGGGAGCACAGGAATGAATGCAATACAACCGTAAACACCTCAAACTGACATAGAACCGCCCCGAACACAACCACTACAGCCCTAAACCAAAGCAGCGAGAGGGGACGAATGGGCAGTAGGGCATGCCCATATCAAAATTTCCAGAAATTTTCTAGTTTTATTTGTTATTTATGTTTTAATTGTGTCTTGCCGCTTTTAATGTTGATGTAAAGCACTTTGAATTACCTTGTGTTGAATTGTGCTATACAAATAAACTTGCCTTGCCTTGCCTTGCCATAAATAACTGGAAGGAATAACACCCAGAAGATCTGAGACAAATAATTAAATCAAACCTTTTTAAACACTTTTAAATCACTCTGCTGAGTACAGTCAATGTAGTAACAAAGCTTAAGAGGTTAAAACAAAGCCAGTAGAGCCACACAGCCTGCAGCCTTTCATTAGTTGTGTTTTCAGCTGATTATAGTTCTAAAAAAAGACAACTGGAATTAACCTAAATCAGTATTGGGAGGACATATCTTTAGGAAAATTGGAAGAGGGAATTGGCTCTATCTCTATCAGCAAGTTAATGTCTCAGAATGACCAAGAAGAGGTCCTGACTTTAGTTACAGAAATTAAATTCATTTGATGACGGTCTTAACCAGTTAAAGCTGTTTTGTTCAGAAATATGGGCCAAAATGTATCCACACTGGTTTAGTTTATGCTGCACTATGAAGTTGAGGCAGAAGATGAAATACTTTTGATCAAGTACACAATTTTTCTTTGTGTTTAACTAAGCCCTGGAAATCTTTATTATTTAATAATTCGGAAACTTTAAAGCAGCACTGAACTATAGTAGTGACGACTTTGGGAGAACTAACTGTTTGGCAGCATTTAATTAGTAATAATGGCATAAAAAGCACAAATACAGTGCATGAAAGAACTTTTTGAAAAAGCTTTGAGCAACAATAGGCATTTGAGGCTTCAATTTGAGCATTTTCACGAATAAAAAGACAAATGCACAAACAACAAACAGGCAAAGGAATTTACATGGCTTTCAAAATGCTGCTTTTTTCTGCTCAGAATCATCTCCTGGTTTTATTCAGCACTGTGCTGATAACCAAGTTCACGATGAAAGCATAGTCAATTATCAGCTGCAGTATCGCCACTTAATGTTTGGTTTCAACTTCGTCCACCTACACATGAAATTACCCACCCACTACTCAATTTAAAATACAAATATCAAGTTAAGAGGAAATCATTGAACAAACAGGCAACCATTGGGTCATTGTGCATGGACACCAGACACCAAAGAACAAAATCCGATTTAAGTGACAAGTCAGTAGAAATAGTGCCTGTTTTAACACACAGCATTTCTCTCATTTTCAGAGAGACTTTCATGTGCTTTCTGCTAAAGGTTTAATGAAGTTTGTCAGAATGACAGCAGAAATATCAGAGCAGTCCAGTGAATATTAAGTTACAGCAGCAAAAAGGTTTTTCGCTCGACATGTGGAGCCTGAGAAGACAGGTTAATTTAATTTTCCATTTATGACAATACAAAGGAATTGTAAGCGTAATTAAATTGGTTTCACCTCGACACTTCCTCCTCCCCCACAACCACAGCTGAATGTGAACATACAAAACTGAACTTGATGGCTGGATAATTGGTTTGAACACACATGCAGGTGGAGCAAATGACAACCCTTTTTCATCTTACCAGGTAGTCATCAGGTTTGATCCCAAACAGATCTCTGAAGTAGCGGAAGGCCAGCGGGGCGTAAGTCTTGAAGCGGAAGTCAGGATAGTGATGAGCCGGGGTCAGGTTGCTCCCTTCACTGGTAAGTGTCATGAAAAAACAATGCTACATTAGATTGCATGGTTCTAATACAAACTATAACTGAGGGTCATAAAAAGTAGAAATAAAACATTATACTAGTCAAACTTGTGTGTCATAGCCCAGAGAGGTTGACTCAGCAAAGGAGCAAGCAGCACCGGGGCAGCAAGAACACTAACAAGTCAGCTAGGTGCTTCATCGCTTCGTTCATTTAAGAACAGGCTTCAGAAAAGCCGTCTATGGGAACTCAGAGTCTGCAGCATCATGGTGACAAACAGCCCAGTGTTGTGTTCATTGCCTGGAGACTGAAGATGACTCTGATTATTGCATCTAAACAATACTCAGCAACACATGAGCCTTTAGCCAGAGGGGGAAAAATGAACCAGCTAAAAGTTAAAACACACACAATAACCTACATTTTTTAGTGTCGACTGGACTGTGAGACGCTCTTTCACGGGCTTTGAGAAAGTTTTGCAACTAACCTAGTTATCACAACACAACACTGGTTTAAGGTCAGGGTGAGTCTGCTGTCGAATCTTTTATCAAATAAACTAACTGAATTCAGCTTTGTTGATGCTGGATGTAGAAGTAGGTTAATAAAGGTTTAAGTGTGCGGGGCTCCCGTAAATCTGGTTACTTGGATGATGTTAGGGTTGAACGAGGCTGCTGTGGTGTTTCTTCCTGCGGGTACAATAAAGAGAGAGAGGCAACAGTCGCAGTGAAACATGATACATGTAATTATTCTCAGATGAAATTTGACTGCTTTGTTCAACATGAGGGTGCCAGTATTTTTCTGTCACGGTAACCGTTTAACAACACGCAGCACAAGGAAATGTTTAATTCGTCAGCGTAATCAGGAAGCCATCTGTGTTTGTGTGCCTGTGGAAAAAGGTGTGATGGTTGTTAGGATTAGGTGCACTGAGAAACAAAAGGCCAAACATATGCAAGTCAAAGTGGTCAGTGGCATGTCCAGCCACTCAAAAGACTGTTGGGACAGATGGCTGCAGAGAAACCTACAGAGATCCACAGTAAAATGGGGGGAGAGGGAAGATGGCAGAGTGAGAGGCAGCTGAGCATCGTCTCCATCACTCAGCTGCTCTCTGAGGATGGTCTGTCAGCAGAATGAGAGGGAAGGTTTCTTCGTTTTCAGGGAAAGAGAACATAAACTCTTCAGAAAAGCAGGGAAGAACAACAAAGTGATTATGTCAGATACTATTTAGACTAAATTCAATTCCCCTCCCTACTGATTCTATTTTGTTTATTGTGTCTTGTGCAATTCTCTTTTTTTTCAGCCACACAGCCTTGATTTTTGTTTTTTAAAATTTTCACAAAAAAGCTGTCTCTAGAGACAACCTCAGCTTTGATTCAGCTTCATCATCACTGTGGATGGCACTGAAGGCCATGTAAAAAAATGTATTGAAACTTATACTTAAACTTATATTTTGTACTTGAGAGTCATAATAAGATGAAGCGGGGTTTTCAGCACTCATCACTGTGGAGCCATTACAAAAACAAGAGTGATGTTTGCCTGTTGCTAAGAAGCAGGGCTGTGAAAGGTCAGCGTGTGTGCCAACATTAGGTTTGCATAAACCATACTTAGTTTGCATATCCTGGTTCTGCATTGCGCAGGTAAACCACCAAGTACTTCCTGATAGGAATCTAATTCTGTTCCTGAAGCCATAGAGTTAAGAAAGGCCGTAGGTGAAGGATGCTTTTGCCAACAAAGCGAAGCATGAACTCCTGTAGGTCGACTGTCACCAATATCTTTAATTATGATTATTATTATAAATCTTGTCCTATTTTTCAAATAACATAAAGAACATAATATAATTCATAGCAAGAATCCAAAAATCCAGAAGATACCAAATGATAAAGTATTTCCTCCACAAATCTGAACTACCCAGAACTACCTACCTCAATTGCAAATTACATATTCAAAGATTAGTTTAATTTATTTAAAAACAAACACAATACTAGAAAAGTTTCATTAAGTAAAAAGTAAAGTAAAAACAATAATACTAATAATAATAATCTGACATATAAATAGGTTGAAAAATGTATGAGCATGGCTGCTGGTTTAATATCAGCTCTTCCTTTGTTGGCCAAAGTGGGACTAGAATATGATACTTATTTTGGGTCCATGCTCATTCAGTGTGCAAGCACCTAAACAAAACCACTGCAACTACATCACATGGAGTCAACAAGAACCTATGGACCATCTCATACGGGCCCCATTTTCAGCTCATTTATTTGTCAGATGATCTCCACAAACAAATGTTGGCTGGAAAGAAATGCTTTTTTGGATATAATAAGTTAGACTGCTAAAGATATTTTGTAAAATAGTGGATGTATGATCATCACCGAATTACATATTAGCTTATCAGGCCTGGGTGTCTCCAGAAACTTCCTCCAGTTTCTCCCAGCTGAATTGGTATCTCATATGTATGTAAAAGCTCACTTTTATAAAACTACAAATACATGAAACTTTCTCTTGAAAGCAATAGGTACAGTTGTGGAGGACAAAAAGATGGAACTGAACTATGCCAAAGAAACGCTGTCATATGTGGTTACTACATGGCTGAAACACCTGTACCTAAATAAACAGGTCAGCTACACAAAAATGAAAAGCAGCATCTCTTAAAACAGTTTAAAATCAAATCAATCTAGGTGTTCTGGACCACTACAGCTGGCGGTAATGACAGTCTGCTCGAACTTCTCTTGAAATCACTGATCCCAATGAATTCTGTGAATATAAACAGTGTGTGATAGCGGATGAGCTGTGTGTTACCATATGTGAGGATACATGAGGGCCGCTTTCAAAGAATTCCAGCATCTGCTGCAGATTTATCAAACATTTTCTTTAAGAGCGTGACGTAACAGTGACGATAGAAGAGAGAGCAGCCACATACACACACACACACACACACACACACACACACACACACACACACACACACACACACACACACACACACACACACACACACACACACACGCGCTGTGTGCTGCGGCAATAAGAGCTACACACTAAGCTGATTTCACAGTTCTTGGTGGGATAATCCACTCGAACAGTTATATCCCTGCATCTTGACTTACACTAGCAAAATTCACTTTCTTGATAAACGATGAGGGAGGCAATCTGCACAAATGGCATCATTTCTTTGCGCTAGAAGTCCCGCAGCTGCAGTTTCCTATGTGCATGATTTTAAAATAGATTGTTTGGGTTTGTTTGCATGTTTATATATATATATATATATATATATATATATTTTCAGCACAAGAGACAGACAACAAGGTAGAGCTTTTTATAGTGTCCAGTCCTTGACTTTGCATAATCAGTAACTGTTGCCACTCTTGTTACCACCTACCCATAATCTGTTTTTATGAAGCAGCTTCCTGATTCATAAACTCATTCAGTAAATTAACTCTCAGCTTATATAAACGTCAGGCTGTCTCTCTAAAGACAGTGACCAAACATTCACAACACAAACTCATATGTTAATCATTTGCTTCTGCCATAAGGCCATAAGGACGATGTCCCACCATGTACTGAAGATATAATGTACCAAAGTAAGAGTTATATGTGAGCGGTTTAACAATGTGCGGCACTAACCTGGGCAGGAAGACGCTTTCCACAACATAGAAGTCTTGCATAAGTACATCTCTGTCAGGCTTGGAGGTGAGGTTGCCCACTGTGTAGCCAATACCGAGCTGAATGGCTCCTTTCAAGGCAGATGACGTAGTCTTGATGGGAAAATAGAGGAGAAAAATAATCACATTACCTTGGAGCTGCTGTAACACTCTGTCACTCCTACCACAGTTGCAGACCAAGATTTGATATAAAACACGGGAGAGTGACCTGACTATTTTCTGCTACTCTTCCCAATTTTTTTTTTTTTAATTCTGAATAATGCATGCAGAATTATAGTTTTTTTGTGTCCTATGTTATAACAGGCATGCAGAATGACAACAAACTCTGAAATAGTTCTCACATGCAGGGCAGCAAACCTGCTAATATTCCCTTTACCTGGGCAGCCACCAAAATTCACCTCTGACTTTAAAAAAAAAACCCACTCTGAAGACTCTGGAGTACAGTAAGCTAAGCAGCTCAACCTAAACAAAGGTAGCTACTGTACTACAGAGAGCGTTACTGTTACACCTGAAGAAATGGTACCATAGGCAGTGACGTCTACAACTGAAAAAAAAAGAAACAGTAAAGAAAACAAGTGTGACCAGCACTTGACTGATCTCTGGCAGCAGGCCCTAACAGGGTCAGGACATTATGTGCTGCAGCACAAGGACATTTTAAGCACTCAAGTGACTCATAAGTAGAGTCCTTTTGGGCTTTTTAGCTCTAAAAACCAGCAATCCAAAATAAATGTTGTGGGAGAGGGCTTATATTCACCAGAACAGGAAAAAAGAAAACTTAACATTGTAACTCTGTTCTGCTTTACCTTCTTATATGTTTTCTCTCTGCTTGCAGTCTGAGGCCCTCCCATCCCATTTTCAGTCGCGGTTGACATCTAAAAAGGGACACAAAGTAACAGAAGGCAGAACAAATTTGTCCATCATGTACTTAAATATTATTGGGACTTACTTCACAGCTTTAAGCAGAATTAATTTTTAGTGGGACCAAGAGCATGAACTTACCTTGATTACCGATGAGCTGTGCCTGACAAAGAGCGATCAGGGCAACAGCTCCTTATTATCCCTCTGTGCAATCATCAGGGGACCCTCTGCAAGAGAATGGGTGTGCAAAGAGTGACTATTATGCAATAAAACCCAGAGCAAAAAAACCCCCACTAAGACTCTGAAGTACAGTAAGCTAAGCAGCTTCAAAAGTAAAATGCAACAAGCTGAGTTCAAAAGGGAATTTGTCCACCAGCAAAGAGAACTTAATTAACTGTGATGGACCTGCATGCCTTTCAGGTGAAGGTCCTTTTTATTTGCATTACTTTCCTGTTAAACACTACCTTAGGGAAAATTTAACTCTGCCAGTCAGTCATGACGCACAAAATGTTTCCGTGAAATATCTGTCCAACATCTTATTAGTCTTGTTTTGGAGCAGCAAGACTCTCCTGCTTGTGACTTCAACACCTCGCAAATAATAACAGACTGCATACAACATTTTCAAACGTGCACGTCACACTTGCACCTCACAGAGGTGCAGAGTGTGTTTGAATGAGCTAAAGCCCCGGGGGCTAAAGCCCCTGCCCGGCTTAGAGCACAACCAAGTCTTTAGTCAGTCACAAACATGTATTTCACTGCACCACTCCCTGCCACTCTATCCCTTTTGTTTTTGTTTGTTTGTGTTGCTTTCATTACTCAGGCAAAACATGGCAGAGTGGCAGGAGTTAATGATGCTGCGCCTCATGCCTGTCTTCTCAGCCAATGTGCAAAATCGGGCCACAGGAAGGGAAACAGAAAAAAGGGTCAAAATGTGGACTTTCTCTGACAAGCTCCAGCAGGCCTGCAGTCGCCATGCCACCTGCATATAAATGCACCTGCAGGTCCGCGAACCTTGAGGGCACAATGTTTTTCTGCTTCATCCTTTCCATGTCCTCTAGTCGATGCCAGTCCTCCAGTTCGGTGACCAGCCGACTCCACCAGAGCACGATAACAGACAAGAAATTTACCAGTGTGCAACTGAACTGTTTTATTTCAAAAGTTCCACTGCCGTGTTCTCCTCCTCCCACACATGTTTAAGCCTTAGTAAAATTAGACTTCAAATAAAGATAGGTGCTCTCCAGTGAATAGATGTTTCCATGCACTAATTCAGATATTAGAAGAATGCAGCCGACACCGTCCACACTTATCTCCAGACGTGAGCCTTATCTGTGCACCAGCTTTTCTGTTGCTATAAACAAAACAAAATATATTTAAGCTGGAGGCACAATAGGGTTTGTCTCTGCTTGGGAGTGTACATCATTTATATCTTTTCTATCATCTTTAGCATTCTGTCTTTCCTGAAGAAACATAAGCATAATTACACCTACGCAAAACTGCTTTAGTCCAGAACTTTCAAATTTCGAATCAAAACAGATGAGACATTATAAAAGCCCGTAATCAATCGTGGGCTGTGTCATTAGAGGCAATTCTTTGTGATGAGGTGCTGATCCACCTGAACCATCATTTCACATGAGAGTCTGTGCGCTGTGAAGCTGAGGAATGTTAATGAGCCCGCTGACGGGTCAGTCTGGCTCTCCACTCAGGCCTGGCCTGAGTGTTGGTGTCAAAATGAATTGTGTGGATCTCTCCCCCCACTCTCTCTCTCTCACCTGACCCCACACACCCCGGCCGGTACTCTATCAGACTGTTTCCAGAACCATCCATGAGAGGCCTGCAGCTGCAGGCAACAACAGCAGGGCTCTTGTTCACCTCTCAACAAAAGAGAAGGCAGACACATGGATGGCCACATTGATGAAAATAGACGAATGGATGGATTATCGTAATCAGCCGTGACTTACTGGTGCCAACACCGATGCAACACCGGAATATTACACGAGGAAACACTGGAAGATTGTTACACCAATACCTTTCACTTAACAATTACGTTTATTTGCCCTACAAATAAATCCATCTGTTCACAGATATAACTATCAACTATGCAAATAATACAACTTTTGGGGGTGAATAAAGAGACCATCTAACCATCATGTCAGTTACCTAACAAGAATTAAACAGCACTGTCGTTTCTCCACATATATATTTAGTTATAAAGTTGTAATATTAGTCGAGTTTGAGCAAAATTCTCAGTCGATCGGCTCTAGATCAGCCACTGTCCAGTTGGGCACAGATGAATCACATATGCACTGCTCTGATCAACCCACTTTTTATTTGTTGAGAGGCGTCTGTAAATGCATCAATATAGAGCACTGAGAAAGTCTTCAATGTGGGAGGTTCTGTGAGTTCAGAAGCCCCGAGGATAATGATCTTTACAGTCCATCAGGTGAAAATAAGCCTTAGAGGAATGACAACCTAAGCATTTGAGACAAAAAACCTAATCCAACATTTAAAAGAGCATTATTCCTGTGAGAAGCTAAAAATCGAGATCATCAATCCCGGTCACTAGTTCTTAATGTATGGAGATGACTATATTTCAGTTAGCCGACTCACACTACGATGAAGACATATTGATTATTTTGATTATAACACATAGTCTGGTGAATAGACTTCAACCTCACCACTTCCCACAGGCCTGTACAATAGTAACATCCAGATAATGGTTTAGATAAACCACAATTTAACGCTCCTGTCCTGATCCTTAGAATAAAAGCCTATGCATGGATCATGAGATGGTAGAGGGATTTTTTGAGTGGCACCAAGCTTGACTGCTCAGCATCAGTTGGCAGAGAGGGACACCATGTTGCTTGTTTAAATAGAGCAACAAACTAGTGGGTGTAGTTTGAATTAACCATATGGAGGGAGTGCAAACAGCTATTTGATTTGATGCTATTGGTTTTTCTTTTAAACACAATCAGAATACGCATATCAGACCTTAATCAACCGGCCAAATAAATTAAAACTAATGCAACTAATGCAGTATTGTGAGCTGTTTTTTTAAAAACCTCTATTAGTAGTATTGCACTTCTGCAGATACAAGCATATCTCATACATTCTCAAATATTTTTAAAATATAAATTAGGTTTTTATAGACAATTAAACACTATACAAAGTTCATAAATTATAAAACATGGACTGCAGGACCACATCATAACAGATGAGTGTAAAAGTGCATAGCACAAAGCAAAGTAAGACAGAAACTGACAAACAATGGCATACAGAATCAGACTAATTTTTGATTCTGTTATGACCCTGTCTGTCAGTTGTAAGACAAATAAAATGCTTGAAATGAAGGCCTCCCAGCTTACTCAAAAGCCTCGAACAAACAACTTAAGGTCAACTATTAGATCCGTCTATTAAATTGTCTTTTACACTTGTGCTCTGCAGGTTTCCTTGCCTGAAGAAACTATAGTGTTAAAACCTTTGTTTAGGACTTCACACAGACCGATGAGTTTTTACTGACTATGTTGTTGTCCGTATCATGAACTGATACAGAGTATATTCTTATTTGTGACACTGCAGCTGCAGATTTTGTCATGCGGTCTGTTTGTGTAGAGAAGCGCCGCTCTGCAGTGTCGCCTCCTGCTTGCTCAGGGAGGGGAAATTACAGTGAAGTAAAGTTATGATGCAAACTGTTGGGTTTGTTAACAAGGCTATTTCTTTTATTATTTGACATGATATGAATTTTGAAATTGACTGCAATAAACAGCTTGAGTACAAAATTACATGTTGAGAAGATTACTTTTCTTGAGAATTTGCTATGCAAATGAAAATTAACTAAACTCAATTGAATTTCATTGTTTCTTTTTCATGTCTGGTGTTAATAGAAACTTTGTTGTTGCTGTTTTTTTTAAATTATTTTATTTTATTCTGAAGACATCTGCAGACTTGCACCGTGATGGACAGGGTCGGTGTTGAGCATTGTGCACTGCAAATATACTGGTTTTACTGCATCATCTGTGTCGGATCAATTTCTCTGGCAGATGGTGCCATACGGAAGATGATTGTGGTGTAGATGATAACCAGATGAGTAAAATGATCCAAGTGATCGATAAGAAGGAAATTGCACTTGAAAGTCTTCATATAATGAAAAACTGTGAAATGGCTCAAGTATAGAGCTTGTGTGTAGATTTGTTTCTTTGTGCCTCCGTTATGAAGCAAGGTCATTGACACCTCATGCTTCAGTTTGTAAAACTATGCAGTAACATGTCTGCACAATGAAGAGCAGGGGGGGATTTCAAAGACATGAGGAAAATGACATCTTGGATCCAGCTGGCAATCAAACGAACTGCATTTAAACAAAGAAACTGTCCACAATGATGCAAAGGTCTCACAGCTGCAAAAATTCATGAAAGACACTTTTCAATTCCTCCTGGGAGTGTGTCTTTGTGAAATTCCAGACTTGGTCAACACCTCTTTTTATCTTCCCTGTTAAACATTTTGTGAGTCTGGTTCTTAAAAAGGGGCTAAATAAATAAACTTTCCTGAGTTACCTCTCCCTTCTGCTCATAAACAAATGTGTTCCCACAAGTCCCACGCCCCTCTAAGAATCTCTTTCACCCTTCAAGCAAACACACTTGAGTGCAGATCAAACACTGGCTCTCATGCTGCATCTCCTCCATGGTTTCAGAGTTATTGCAAAGGATATCAGTCCCTGTGGAAGTCAAATAGCAGCTCTCACCAGCCAAGGGGTCCTGTCCACAAACATATGCTGCTGAGTGGAGATGTGAGCCTTCTGGGAAGGTAATGATGCAGATTGTATACATTTGAACAGAGTCCAAGAAGCTAAGGTGCGTGATTTAAAAACCACGTTCCTACAAGAAAGAAATTACGATTCTTTACAACATTTGACAAAACTGGAACGTTTACTCACACAGGAGCACAGTTTCTTTTTTACTCCAAACTTCCGAGCTGGAAGGTGTTCAGTCAAGGAGGCTCCCACAGTTTCTGTCACCAGGACATGGATACCACAAATAGGCTCCTTTTTGCTCTGCTTTGTTTTTAGTCCCCAGATACTATTGGATTACAGCAGCAGACTTGAGACATAATGGAGAATCAATAGCAGAGCAGCAATTCAGAGCGCTCAGGACCGGGCTGCTGGGCTGCCGTGACCCCCACAAGCACCAGCTGAGATGTTAGATAAGCACAGAGATCTGGATTTGGACGGATACAATAAAGAAGATGCATGTGCACTCAGCTTAGCTCAGCCTGAAGGGGATCAGCTTCATCAACTTAACTGTTCTCATCTCTGTTCAGGCCTTAAAACTCGGGGAACATATTTAGTTTTACTCTGAAATTTACTTATTTTGGTCAGATGTATTTTCAGCTTAAAAAAAGTATGCGACTTCCATGCACAGAAGGAGTGGTAATCGTGACTATGAGTGCTGTATGTCATTTAAACGTAAGACTTAGTAAGAAAAAAAATGAATGGAGTAAAACCCATTCGTGTATGTACAGTAAGCGTGATGACATAGTTGGTTTCGTAAGGCCGTGCATTTAAAGCAGTTGCTTTTGTGAAATGAGTCACGATTTTATGGATTATGTGTTTGGGAAGTTAACGCTGCATATGGAGGCTCATCCCTCCACCACCGTAGTCATGAAATCTACCTTCTAGGCTTCTAGCAGCTTTGAAACAGAACAACATCCTGTCATGCACACCAGATTAAAAATATAACACAATATCTTTATATTATTTTCTTTTTTCTGCTTCATTTTTTTCATCTGGAAGTATGTTTGTTTTTATCATCCTTCTGACAGATGAGCTGTGATGCTTCTGAATATTGTCTGCCAACTAATATCAGGCGCTATGCAGCACTGAAAAAGTTGCAACGAAGAGTGTTTGTGCTTGTTTGTGTGTTTGTTTGTGTGACTGAGTGAGTGTGTGGGTGAGGGAAGGCTGCATGGGTAAACGTGATTAAAAGTCTAAAAAGACTGCATCACAAGGATGGTTTATCGGCTAAATTAACCACTGAGAATTTAATCAAATGAAAAGACTGGGCAACTACCTCAACATAGCAGGCATTCTTTTCATGCAACGCTGAGATAGAATGCAACACGGGAAATTAAACATTCACTGGCAACTTTTCTGAAGCGCTAATAAAGCTGCACATCACTGAGGTTGATCCTCTGGGAAGTATGAGAAGTACTGAAAGAATTGGACAAACAAACTAATGAATTAAACAGAGGATCAAATCATTCTGGGTCTGTGTTTCATGAGGTGTTGCATTAAAAAAAAGAGTAAAAACGGAGATATGTGCTGCTCTGCAATACACAAGCTGAGCATAGACAGTGCCCAAATCTGAATCATGTTTATGTGGACTCAGTCATATATACTGTACATATGTGAGTGTGCATTTATGTAAATACAATGTACCATTTACCATGCACATATCTCTGAACATATTTTCTATCATGTTGCGTGATATTGTGTGTTCGACCTTTGTGTCCACATAAAAAAAAACAGAAACAAAAGGTGTGTGTCTGAGGGTTGGGGGGTGCTTTGACCTTTCAGATGTTACATGAGCAGGAATAATCAGCCGCACAAAGGGCGGGACTGAAAAAGTCAGGGGGCGACAGTGACAGACAGAAACAGATATACAAAGTGTGTGATAGTTGTGATCACTGCAAGCTTTAGTTTATTTTGTTTTATTCTCGTTTTCTTTCATATATGGCTGCCTGTCTTTAACATGTCTATTCGTGTGTGTGTGTGTGTGTGTGTTTGTGTGTGTGTGTCGTACATCAGCTCCCTGGCAACTACCTGGCACTACTGAATCTCATCAGCTCTCATTCAGAAGTTTATCATTCTTCTCACCACTCATCATTTTCTTACACCAGTCGGGTATCACTCAGACCAAAACCAGGATTTTGAAGCTGTCTCTCACATATTTCCCTGTCAGTCTGCAAATCTATTAATGCTCTCTGTGTCTCAGGATCACAGGCACCATTTCCTTTCCCACCCTGGCAGCAGTAAGCCTGTCATTCAGCATCATTTCTGATCACCTGTATGCACGATTCATCCATGCAGACCTGGTCCTACCAATAAACCCCTTAGAGCCACTCTTTCTGTACATGCTTTTGGGTCCACTTGCCAGTGCCTTGTGACAGTGATAGGTGTAAATATTCAGTTGTGGTTTCCTCCCATGACTATTCCAATCCATCATACAGCAGGAGCTCGCAGTTTTAGTCATTGCAAAGTGGAGATTCTTGGAGAAGTTATTAAAAGACTCAGCAGAAAAATGAATGTATTTGATTTGAAAGACGACCTGAGTAAGAGCTCAGGGAGGAGTTTCATTGTGTGCATTTGTAATTCAGAGAGCGTTTCGCTGAAGTTCCACTCTGCATGGGAAGCAGTGAGGAGGAGGTCACCCTCTGTGTCCAGAGAGTCACATGATTCAGCTGAGGCTATGGAAGGGGGTGAGCGAAACACAGAGGCAAGTATAACAGAGACAATGTTCTTTAAAGACACAGAGCCAGCCCAAAAAGAGTGATACAGCCCAGCACTATACAAGGACATATTACAACAAGCTTCTATGTCCAAGCACCTGACATATTCAGTAGTGTGCTAGCTAGATTCAGAAAATCACAGCCTATAGAAGACACACAGTACAGATATAATGAGAGACACAGTGTCCTATCTTAGCCAAGCCCATCTTTGTTACTCTCCGACACTGAGTCCAAAGGTCCTCTTTATCTCCTATTAAACCACAGGAAAGATATGGGAGATTTATCACATATGCCTCTAAATATAAACAGAAATGGTTGCATGATTATTAAAGGAAATCAATCACATGGGTAAGGGGAATGCTAGAAGGAATCTAATTTTGTCCAATTTGTGCATTCTTTAAATGTTTTCTCCTGCGAGATTCACTTCATTCAGCCAGCTCTCTTTTCTTTTTTTTCCTTTCTTTCTGTCTCTATCACCATAGGGCTCCCTGAGTGGGCATCTGTAAACTTTGTTTTTATCAGGAAAGTGGGAGGGAGGAAATGGGGAACTCAGCGCCACCAAAACAAGAACAACAACAACAAACATCACAACCTCCAAATAGTCGGGATTGCTGTAAGACTGCCAACCCACCGCTCTGCCAGCAGTCTCAACCAACCAACCAATGTGCTGAGCAGAACAATTATGGGCCAATCATCACTGCAGGCTTCCTCTGAGAGTTTTCTTTAACCCCCTCAAAAGCTGCCGACGTGCAGCTTGGTGAGGGAGGGGGAGGGACTCCACTTTGGAGGTCATTAAGATTACATTGATAATACTGGGAAGTTCTGCATCTGTGCTCAGCTGCCACAGAGTAAATGAAGAGGATTTCAAAGAGACCCTGACACTGATCTTTGCAGACTGGCTTCCAGAGATGAACATTTCTGCCTTTATGAATATGGGCTTAATAATTCAACTTTTAAACTACCTTGACTGACAAGCATTTTTATACAGAGAGCGTAGCCAAATGAATATTACAAAAAGTGATGACAATGTGAACTATTGTGTTTCAAGATTTGCGTAAAAGAGGCGTATAAACTTTCTGCTCTTCAAATGAGTCAAGTAGCTTGAAAATTATCTAACATTCTAGTAGAATATATACTATTTATTCAAAATTGTCTGAGCAGTAAAGTACAGTACAGTAAAGTATCAAAGAACCGTTTACCCATCATCCCATTGATATCAAAATAAATTCCAACTTTAGATCGGATGGATTTAATTAAATCAATTCAGCTATCCAATAAGGTTTCGACTAGACATTTTACCACTACCCTAGATGTGCGTAAAACCAAATATAGAAAAAAAAATCCTGTAATTGAATCAACACTAAATAAAAAATGGGTATTAATAGGATCTGGGAGCTCAGTGGCCATGCTGACTAACACGAGGTGGGAGGGTACATGGACGGCCAGCATAGACTAACATCTTGACAACCCCCCCATCCCAGAAAGCTGTCTGGAACATACCCATCTCAGTTCAGTTACCTAACCTTATATGCTAACTAACGCAGCCTTACATGCCTTCTGATCAACTACATTATCCCAACCTCATTTCTGTTGTCGCTTGAAACAAGCAATTGGAGTTAAAACAAGGATTTGTGGAAGTCCAGTCGATACGGACACTCAAGCCGATGCTAAATCACAACAGTCTGGCTTTCCTCCAAGGCTCCGTTGCAGCAGGATCCCAGCTGCTTTGGCCGCACCATGGTGGAAGAAGTGCGGGGCACCTGGCAGAGCCGTAGCACAGCCTCCTGTTTCAAAAGTAATTTCACATTTTGGTGGCGAGATCAGAAATGACTCAGCCTTGCAGTCCCCATGGCATCACATCTGAGTCTCAGGGGAAGTCCAGGCATAGTTAGTCAATCAGGAAGGGTAGCCCACCTGGAAGACCAGCTGATGCACTGTTACCATAATATGCCTGCTGTTTAGCTAAGCTCCATCCACATTGGTCTGTTAGTGCAATTAACAGCACAACAAAACATATTCATATTCATGAAATATGAATGACTTTACACTGTAAGGTCTCCATTCACAGCTAAGAAGTCAAGACAGGGCAAAATGCAAAGTAGCTATAATTATGGCAGTTAGCCGTTGGCTATGTCACACCCACAATTATACATACATAAATGTATTGCCTTATATATTTTTACTTGATGTGGTTAAAGAAATAAAATAAAATGCCTACCTAGTTGTCATGGATGTGGAAAGTAGCTATGGAGATAAAAACTAGGCTGTAAATGTGTTTCTGATACAACATTGGACTTTTTAACATGACGTCAATGAAGATTGACTCTCTTTTGAAGCCCCAGGAAGGAAGTAATTAATCTTACTTCCTTGTTGAATTCAACCAGAAAGACAGGCTGTAGCCCCTTCACAGCCACACACATTTTCATCACTTAGACCCAATCGGAACCTCATATAATAGATTATATATATATATACACAAATAGGATGGTATTTGCTTCGAGAGCCAGTAGGTGAGGGATGGCCATCAAGAAACATTTGAATAATGTGAGATTCTGCTCCTCCTCACAGCAACATTAGATTGCAAAAGACAAGACTTATCAAAAAGTTATGAAGAAACACAAAATGACAGTTGTAATTTAGCACTCCCCTTGACATGATAAATCATTTCAAACTGTAAGATTGGCTCTGTGCCACTTTAATTATACCCCTGACACGTTTCATTTGCAGAATGAGTTTGCCATAATACACTGTTGGATCCTGCCTTTAAAATATGTTTACGTGGGTGATTATTGAGGCTGTGGCCTGCATGCCGAATTTGTACCTGTCATATTTCATACTCTTAGTCTACAAGAATGGACAATTTTTTTACAATAGTCCTAGAACGTAGACAGTTTATGAGCAGTAGTAAAGGAGATGGAGGACTCTGTATTCTATGGCTGAACCTTTCTTTGAGTCCAAATAGGAAAATAAATATATAAGTTAATTACATTGTCCTCCTGACTCATGACTGAGGTCTTGTGTCAAATGTGGTATGTGCTGACACGAGTGGAGCCAAGCCAACAAATGAGGACAATAAAACAGATAACAGAAAGAGAACAGCCAACACTGTGCTCAAAAAAAGAGGTGCAACACAACTGAAGAGAGGTGAGCAGATTTAAGAAAAAAAAAACATTATCTCACTAAAACCACAAAAAAAAACTGATTGAACTGATCACTGATCTGGGTTTATGCCTCTACTTTTTGGGATGTGCTCTGGACTTTTCTTTTACAGGATTCAGACGGAACTTACAGACATGTAATAGTAAATATTCCCGCTGATACTGACTGAAAGGTTGACAGGGTCAGTTTGAGCTAAGAGAGACATCGTGAGCCACCTAAATGCTCATGTTGTGTGATTAGGACTATGATTTGTGATTTTTTTAGGTGTCTTAACAGTCCATGCTATAAGGTAAACTTTATAAATTATTAAGCAAAATAGAAAAATATTGACGTATAACAAGGTAATAGCTGGTGTCCACAGTGAGGGCACGATAATGACCTCAGACGAAAACCTTGAAAAGAAGTTTAGGACAGTAGAGCGGTAAACTAACAACTGAAAGAGTGGCGGTGTGATCCCTGGCCACTGGTGCGCAAGCTCATGAAACTTTACAGCTGAAAAGTTCATCAGTGTGGGAGCGTGTGACAGCCAAAAAGCACTGTGTAGACAAAAACCAACCGTGTAGATTGAAGTGCTTCCAGGATGTGTGTGTGAATGGTTGAATGTGTTCTGCACAACTGTTTAAAGAGCATCCATAATAGCTACATGTTGGGTTACGAGAGATCATTTACTATGCTGATTAAAATACAACTCAATATTTCTACCTGCTACAGAAACTGAAGCAAAAACATATCAATATAATTTAACATATGCCATGATACCACATGTGAGCAAAGAAGAAGAACCAGTATATCCCGTGAAATACAACAAATGCTCCTTTCATACTTTCACCTCAGAGCCCTTTGTATGTAGCGCCTTATCTGGCATCATCACAGTGGCGGGACTCGTCTGACAGAGATTACAGTGGTGCTTGAGTTCACACTAGACACACACAAACTAGCACCAGATTCCACGGTCACAACACAGCGAGGCATTTTTTTAAACGAAGGTAATGACTATAACCAGAGGCTTCACGGGGCAACACCCTTGCGTGGACACAAGGCACATCATCATCATGAGGAATGAGACAGGAAGAACTGTTTACTTATGTAACTACCTTAATGAGGCTCATATGCCAGTTATTTTGGTCCTGTCACTATTTGTATCCCACTGTACAGTAAAAACGCAGTACATGTAGTGCTCTTTGACCCAAAATCACAAGACAAGACAACGAGTCCTACAGCTGCAAACTGCTGTGCTTCCTCTGCACAGGAAGCTCAGCCAGCAGGATAAAGACACACCGCATGATCTAAGAAGGTAGTCCTCTCTTTTGTGTCACTAATGAATTATTCCAGATCCAGTCAACATTATAGTGTTATCACTTATTAAAAAAGGTCTGATACACCACAGAGCAACCCCAAGGAGGGGAAAAGGCTGATGAACGTGTCACTTCTGCTGCTACTCAGGTGAAAAACATTACATAATGCACAGATGCCTTGCTGTGACATCCAGCGCAGTGCAAGGGCAACAGGCAGTACAGGATGAAAGCTCAGGTGTTACTCCTGAGGAGAAAGGCGGGAATTTGCATGAGTCGCTTTCCCTTTCAAACGTCCTGTGAATCAGGCTGACCAACATGGGCCAACTCTAATGCCTCTCAGTCAAATCAGGAAGATAAAGGAGGCCCATGGAGTTAAATACCCACTCTGGTGTTTTTTTGAGGGGGGGTGTCTGTAACCTCGCTTGAAACCATAGATTTGCATGATTATTCCATTTTGTACAGTGTTTAGTACATCAGGCATATATTTAAACTAATGAGCCCTGTCTCTGTCTGCAATACTTCTCACATATTTGGTTTACTTGACCCCTTGTGATCACAAGAACAGGGTCACATCAAACACATATACTTCACACTTAAGCCAAAATGGGCCACAATGAGCAGATATGTCACAATTTACTGCTGTCAACTAAAGTTAAGAAAAAGAAAACAAACTGTCATGCCCTAACAGGAAATGTCATTTCTTTGTCAACTCAGAAAAGCCTGTATCATTTCTCACAGGACACCTTTATCATTCAGGTCATTGAAGCTACAGATGACACAGAAGACAACAAACTTGAAAAATGCAACCAGCTCTGATAACAGAAGGAAAAATAAACCCATCATGATGCCCTTTTTCATTTTCCATTATGTCAATGACATAATGTGTAATTAAATCAGCTAAAATGTAGTAACCTATTATGTCAATTCTATATGATAAACACAAGTCTATAGCCCTCACAGACACTACTGTTGGTAAACTCGCTGCCATCTACCCTCGGACACTGAGACACTTTCCATTTCCCAGAATAACACACCAGATAACTCCTCTTTTTAGCTTTGGTCTGGCAGAGTTATTTCATAATTGTCACAGTCCAGTGAATCCTTTGGTGGTGGTATGGATGAGAGATGGGGCGAGACTGTGGAGAGACTGGCAGCCAGTCACCAGCAGAGAAATGTAACAGTCCACTGTAAAGAGCGGTGATAATGTGGTAGATACTGAAGCTCACGCCACTGTCACACCAGTAATACACCAGTAATGCTCAGTGATGTGGAGTTTACTGCAGTTTCAGAACATAGAAAATCCACTCTCTGACTTTTCTGGTCAGCAAATGGATCTGGCAGCAGACTGCACAAAAGCAGTCACGTTTGTGAGAGCTTCATTTCTCAGGCGTTAAAAGCAGTGTCTAAACACGAAATGATTTTGTAGCATTATTATTATTATCGGGATGTTTCTGCATTTGGAGACTTTCTTCCTCAGCCATCATTACACAAGTTGAGGCTTGTTTTACTTTAACAGTAAGTTTTCCTGAGCCAAAACATGAAATAAAATACATAAAAAAGCACTTGCAAAGCGTACCAGAGCACAAGTGACTTTCCAGCACGTACACTTTGGAGTAAAAACGACTTTATCTGAATAAAAAGAATAATAATAAAGCAATAACTCCACAAATCCCCACTTAATCTCACAGTCTACACAAGATATATATATTTTTTTTTTTAATGACAGAAACACCTCCCTTATAATAAAACGATCTGCCCCCTGCTTGTCTTTTTAAGAGATAAAGTATTTAAAAGAAACAGCCTGTGTCGGGCTGGAAGCTGAACAGCTGGATGGTTTGGCAGCACACCTGCGCCTTTTCACCTGTCGTAGTATTCCCACTCAGAAACAGCAGTCGCTTTCAATATCATTGTCAGCAAAACCAGTCAAAAATCTCACAGATTGTCGTGTGATTGAATCACACTCACATCATTCGTTTTTTCCCCGGCTGTCGTGTCGTGGAAATCTTGTCCTTAGTGCCTGCTGCGTAAAGCCTTTTCCTCAGGCAAATAAATGACTGCGTCTGCTTCTCTCCGCGGCGGTGAGAGTGCAGCGAGCAGCTCCGTGATCCTCTGCTGGGCTGCTGCCCTGCCTCTTTAAGCCTGGTTTATGGTTCTGCGTTAAATCGACGCAGAGCCCTCGGCGACAGGTACACGGCGACGCGCACCGTACCGCGCGCAACGCCGCGTACCTACGCCGAAATCTGCGTTAGTGTAACGCGGAACCATAAATCAGCCTTTACAGCTGCCTCGGTGCGCAGCTGGAAAAAACACTCAACAACGCCCTCTGCAGGCCTGACAACGCTCAATGAACCAAATTCGAGCAAAAAAAATAGAGGTCAGCTTCAGCCTTTAGTCTTGGGTGAGGTATCAGTACGGAAAAGTATTAGGGCTAGGCAGGAGAAAAATACAAATAATATTTTAGAGGAGGAAGATTATTTTTTCATTATACACTATATTTTCATTATACATTATACAGAAAAAAGTCGAAATGTCAAGAAAAAAGTCGAAATGTCGAGAATATTGTTGAAGTATAATTTCGAGAAAAAAGTCGAAATGTTGAGAAAAAAGTCAAAATTTCATGAATAAAGTTGGAAAAAAAAGGCGAAATTTCGACTTTATTCACGAAATTTCGACTTTTTTCTTGAAATTGTATTTCAACATTAATCACGACATTTCAACATTTTTCTCGACATTATGACTTTTTTCTCAAAGTGCACAATAAAAAAAAATCTTCCACTCTCAAATTTTTTTTCTCTTGCATGGCCCTAATACTCTTCCGTATATTAGGGACAGCCAGAACAAGAAGGATTTGAAGCTGTGACCTCATTCATACTATTGTAACAAACAATGCTGCTGAAATCGTTGAATCGTTCTTTCATTTAAAGAATGCCATTTTTTTTTCTTTTTTACTAATTATGAATGCAGTTAATTATAATAGTCAAAGATGGACGCTTGTAGTACTTCTGTCCATTTTTTGTAGGTAAGGGAGCAGGTCAACTTTGAGTGAGACATATGATGAAAGGTGAACTTACCTGTGTTTGAAATTTGATGGTTTGAACTGATTAACAGCTCAAAAATTCCTACCTGAAACAAAGTTTTCACTTTTACTGTTTTTTTTTTAACCACTTAGATTGGAAAACATGTCATTTAGTGAATTCATAATAATGGATTTGATTTATATTGCATTTTTCTTGGACACTCAACGTGTTCACATCATTCATTCATACTCAGTGACGGTAAACTACACGTGTAGCCACAGCTGCCCTGGGGCAGACTGATGGAAACATGTCAGCCGAACTGCCCAAATGGCCTCTCGGACCACCACCATAACGTTCATACAGCATTCACACACCAGCGATGCCCTCACTGGAGGCTCAACCACCTGAGTTGCCCCATTTTTTATATTAGCAGGTTATCATGACATCACATACACAGATCAGAGTGGAAATATGCAGATACCCCATCTTTATGTACAGTACATCCACTTTTGATTTTTGCTACATTTGCTGTACCCATGATGTGGTACAGTAGTACATTGCTATTACAAAGTGGTGTTACAAACCAATCAAATGAAGTTCACAGAAGAGGAAGGTGAGCGTACTTCAGGAAACTGTCAGCTTGAAAAAAAAAGGGGGCAGAATATGTCCTTTAAAAGACTTAAGAATATGATTGGGAAAAAGTAGAACATGTTATTTTCCCCAAGAGAGCTCATTGTGCCACAGTGAATCCAGATTTAACATCATGATGTTGCCTTTACCATGAAATCATATTGATATTTGATTTCCAGACATTTGATCAGTGTGTGCTGGGCACATTGGCTTTAATGTATCTACTGTACATTTCCATTGCTGTTTAAGCTCATTTGTTTGTGTTTAATCAGTATTAAACGTCTGCATTTTCAAGTCTGAATTCAATGATACGCTCTATCGCGTTAAGCTGCAGTTTAATGTCACACTTCTACAGTTTCATTTTGCAACTTATTCGTGGATTTTGACACTGCACCATCTCTCCTCACACCAGGAAGAAAATTAAACCCTCTGTCTCCCCCTGCTGTCTGTCTGAGTGAAGAGGCAGCTGGAGAGACTGAACCAGAGCAAGACTGCAGATCCAGATAGTGTCAGCCCCAAGATCCTGTATGTCTATGCAACCCAGCTGTGTCAGAGTCCAGGGCATTGTTTCAACCTTACGCTGAGCCAGGAGAAGGTTCCAGTCCTGCAGAGCACATTCTAACTTCTTCCAGCACTTAAAAAAATAATAAATTGATCCACCTGCCCACAATGACCCAACAACAGTTGCTCAAACATCTCACAAAAGATACAAAAGTCCTGAAGAGACAGCCTCACCAATATAAGTAGGCATCTTTCAGGGACTATGTGGAATGTGATTGGGTTGGAGATGCAGATGCAATCATCCACAAGTTTCAGTGATCCTATAAGCTTATCTGGATAAATACACCTAGCACTGTAAAAAATCATGTTTTTTAAATGTCTCCAGTTTTTTTTATTCACACAATTCAGCTGCTCTTTGAGAAACTCCATAAAAAAACACATATGGAGGCCTCCACAATTATCTGGATAACTGACTACCTCAAAAACAGGCCACAGTTTGTGAGATTGAACATCAACAGCACAGCAGGAATGGTTTTGGTTGTCAGCAGTTCAGCATCACCACAGGAGACCGTATTCTACAATTTCTAATCACTCAGTGTTAAATTCCAGTACATCCTCTCATCTCCAGATGTTCTCAAATAACACTGCGTTGATGGGGTGTATCAGTTTTGAGTAAGAAGCTGTGCACAGGGAAATGATGGGTCACATAGTGAAAAAACAATCACCCCATCTTGATCGTGAACAAAAGAAGAATAGTGACCGTGGTTTAAAGAGGGCCAGTAATATGCCAAACATTATTTCCACTCTGGGAAACGGGGTGAAAGTGGGGGAGGCAAGGCAATGCTGGTCAGTTCAGAAGGATGCAGGACAACTTGGCTGCAGGAGCCGGCTGTTCTGGGGCTGCCAGAAGAAGCCAACGAGCTACAAGCCTTCACCAGTTAGCCAAAGAAACCAACTGGTTCATTCATAAATGAAGGTGGTTTCTTACAACTGACAAGTCATCCACCTGGTTCAGCAGCGGATTTATCAGTCTTACAAATCTGACAAAGTCAGCCCGCCGATATCAAGATTCTGCAGCACACCTGCAAACTACAGTCGGTTTGAAAACTTTTGGGGACACAAGAGTTGATCTTCGGCTAGATGAGCAGCCCTGGAATCATACTACGGCCCAAAACAACAAGGTCAAGCAGAACAGAGAGATCCTGAAACTTCCCCAACTCTGAGTTTCAGAGCCTTGCGTAAAACTACGGGCTGCATTTTGACCTCCCCAGGCTCAAAACTGAACTGACGGTCATGAACAGCATGGCAAACTTTGAGGCAAGGAGCCCACCAGACCTGCTGCACTTTCTGACTCTGAAAGAGCTGACTGAGAGCATATTGCAGCTGTATCACCTCCCCTGCCTGGTGCTGACCATCCCCGTGTCCACCTCCTCCGGAGGGGTCAGGGGACTAACTAAACAAAACACTGACGAAAGGAGAAAGAGACCCCTGAGACCTGACATTGTTGCTCACAGGTATATAGTCAAGTTATGCCGAGGCCTTCACTGAGTGCTAATCCTTTTTGGAGCACAACTTTTCTTATGTTTATTTCAATATATTTTAATTATCTATACATTCCATTCTTTTCAGGGACTGATAAAGGAGATTTGAATTGAACTGAATTCAATTGAACTGAATTGAGTTGAATTGAATTGAATTGAATAAGGATAGTGCAAAGCAAGTTTTGTATGAAGTATCCCTGTGACAGTACTGAGTGTCATCTTTGTGAACTACACAAATGATTTACTTACACAAATACAATTGCCTCAAGATTTGGTGTGGACGACCCAAAATCAGGAGTAGGAAACAGAGTCCTTTATTAAACCAAAATCACAGCACACAGCAGGATATCCAAAAGAAAAGAAAAGTACATCGGCATTCCCCAGGGAGCTAAACATCTGAAGGACAATGGACTAACAGGGGAAGGAGGAAAGTCAGGATAATATATACTCACTAAGGTTTGAGGAAACAATCAGGAAAGACAACAAGACGCCAATAATCAGAGGTTACAGCAGGAGGAAGAAGCAAACAGGAAAGGACGCAACTAAACACAGAATAGACCTTACCAAGAACAGAAGAAGACCAAACATCTTTACAAATAACAGATCAAGAAAACATAAACCCTGAAATGAGAACAGCAGAATAACAAAACACAGAACAGAAGTTTGAAAGAAAAAACACAACCATGACAAATAAACAATGAAGCATTTAGATGTTATTTAAGTGGTATATTTTGGCTAATCTAAATACCCACAAGCGTGAGAGTTAATATGAATAATTGCATGTAAACAGATTTAAAAGAAAGAAAGAAAGCTTAGTTACAGCTCAGAACAAACATAAACAATAAAACTGTTCTTCTCCAGCAGTGAGGAGATGTCTCATGGTGTCACTGTAGCAAATACCCCATGTGTACTTTTCATACTGCCCACCTTTTTAAAAAAGAATAAAAATAAAAATAAAAGAAGAAAATAAAAGAAAACAGGCAGATTTATATTTCAAAAGGTTTAAAATTAGAGATTGGAGCCAAGTTGATGAATTTATAAAAAGTATAAATAAAAGGTCTCTATGTAATAGAGGGAATAAAGAAAAACATCCATTGCTATTCTTTGATTTGTTTCCAGCATTTTAAGATGGGCTGGAGAAGGGTTTGATGAGCCCAAGCTCCATGGCTTTAACAAGGCATGTGCGTGCCACATCAATGGGGTCCTGCTTCTTGGGATTGTCCTCCGACTTTCCAATAACTGTGAGGATTTCCAGCACCTCACTCTCCATCAGCTTCTTGGCCAGCTCATTGTCGTCTGAGTTGAGCATGTTGTAGACGATCACGAGACCACGGTGCTGGATCTTAATGTTGGTATTGAGACACAACCTCTGCAGGATCTCAAGCCACTGGATGGTCTGTTGGGAGAGATTAATAACATGTAACTCTTTTTCTTGTCATTCCGGATGTTGTAAAATTCATATTATTCATATAATATTTGTATACATACCACCAGAGTCATTTTGGTGCAGAGCTTCTTCTGAGACGATGTGAGCATGGCCAGGGCCCCAGCTGCAGCTATCTGGAGACCGTCATCGTCTTCTCCGCATAGCAACACCAGCAGCTTCAGCTTATCATTTCCATCCTGCAGGTACCGCTCTTGAACCTAAAAACACATATAGAGTTCATTTTCTGTTAAAAAAATCACATTCAGCCAGACTTTTCATTCACCTACTGAGCGTAGTCTTTAATAAGGTAATGTTTTAGCATTTCTCACCTCTTTACACGTCACTAGGTTGCACATGCACTCAGTGGCAGCCAGTCTGATCTTATCATTCGGCTCAAACATGTGATTCTCAATCTCTGGCAAAGCCTTCTCTTTCACAATCTTTGTCCTGTAAATGAGAAGAAAGTTAAGATGAGAATAGGGTTGCCACCTTTCAGAAATAGAAATAAGGGACGCCCTGATTTCAGCAGCGCAGGAGCCAAAAGAAAAAAGCCCCCAAACTTCTAAACTGAATAAAAATGTGTTTATTTTTATATAAAATTTTTATATAAAAAAAACAAAATGCTTTGATTTCAAGTTTAAAGTGCTTTAATAGCATTGAACTTGCATGACTGTATAGACAGCCAACCATACGCAACTGAAATATCCTCCTATTCTATGTATGTCCACATCAGCCCAAATGTATAATATAGCCTACAGGTGAAGACTATGGTGTAAAAGTGAATTTATTTCAATAATCCAACTAGAATATGGTGTAAAAGTTAATTTATTTCAATAATTCAACTAGAATATGGTGTAAAAGTTAACTTATTTCAATAATTCAACTAGACTATGGTGTAAAAGTTAATTTATTTCAATAATTCAACTAGAATATGGTGTAAAAGTTAATTTATTTCAATAATTCAACTAGAATATGGTGTAAAAGTTAACTTATTTCAATAATTCAACTAGAATATGGTGTAAAAGTTAATTTATTTCAATAATTCAACTAGAATATGGTGTAAAAGTTAACTTATTTCAATAATTCAACTATAATATGGTGTAAAAGTTAATTTATTTCAATAATTCAACTAGACTATGGTGTAAAAGTTAATTTATTTCAATAATTCAACTAGAATATGGTGTAAAAGTTAATTTATTTCAATAATTCAACTAGAATATGGTGTAAAAGTTAATGAAAATACAGTACAAATCGCGTCCCGTATTAGTTCAATACGGGACGCAACATTTTTTTCTCAAATAAAGGACAATTCCGTATTTTACGGGACGGGTGGCAACCCTAGATGAGAAGCCACAACAACTGCAGTGAACTCACCACCACACAGTTTTAAGGTTTAATACATCACCTTAGTTTTTCACTGAAGGCAGCCAGATTAGTTAGGCTTCTCAGAGCCTCGTAGTTCTGTTGTCCTTCTTTGTCTGTGTGGAGCAGGCTGACTAAAGGCCGCACCACCTCATACACCTGCCAACAAAGACAGGATTGAAATGAGATTTTTTTTAAAGGTCACTTGAGAGGTTCAATGCCATAACAATTCGGGTGTTTGTGTGTAAACATAGAGACAAGGGATGAATGAGGCGGCTGTATGTTTTCAGTTCTTACCAATCACACAAACACTAAAGTAAATAAAGTATCCGTAACGGAACGTACCCTCTCACCAGGGAAGGCGATTTCTGGGTTGGAAATACTTGCAATCCTGGCAAGGGCATGGCTGGCTTTCACCTTTCCACCATCTGTACCTTCCAGTGCAAGTGGTATCAGAGCCTGAGGGCACAAGACCAAAGAAAGACATGCTTAAATAACAGCCATGAACAACAGCTGGGGATTTTGAAATCAAGAAAAACTGGTTTATCTGGGTAGTATGAACCATTTAAGTTCCTGTGCTCCACCTTTCTGTTCCAAGAAGTTCTTTTGGGAACCAGGTGGTTCAATGTCTTATGATACAGTACGTCATCTCACTGTTATTTTATTAAATGTTGTTGATTTAAGTATTACAGTATTTTCAAGAACCATGACTTACCTTTCCTCCACCTTGGGCAACAATAGTACCATGGTCTTTGGGATCCTCTGACAATGCCAAAAAAACCCTAAAGATAATAAAAAAAAATATTTATTTCTGTGAATGCTTAACTTTAACACATTTTTACAAGATTTTGGATGCATTTGTTTGTAATTCAGCTTGTTCTTTCCTCAGCTAGAAAGAACAGGAAACAAAAGTAATCGTCTGAGATCTTAAACCTAATATTTCAAAAAATGCAGTGACAAAGTAGTTTTGGAAGAATTTCTGAAAAAAAAGTTTTGTGACGTGTTTAAAATGCTTTATTCAACACATACTAAACCCTAACCTTGCCAGCATCTCCTTGCTCTGGTCAGTCAGGATTGAATTGTCTACTTTGACCATGACAGCAAGCGCTGAAATGACTCCAGCCTTCAGCATCCTTTTCACTCTCTTCACTATGAAGTCTTTCTTGTCCTGAAAAGAAAGAGATACATATAC
The DNA here is from genome assembly GCF_033807715.1 of Cololabis saira. Taxonomy (NCBI): domain Eukaryota; kingdom Metazoa; phylum Chordata; class Actinopteri; order Beloniformes; family Belonidae; genus Cololabis; species Cololabis saira. The sequence continues at coordinate 28,189,354 of NC_084595.1, forward strand.
AGTGCAATGTACATACTGAATGTGTAAATGCATGCATGCGTGCAACTTCATCAGCCCTTACTGCCCTTTATTATGGACCATCATCATCTGTTACCTTAGGGTGCTGTTCAGGAACATGTTGTTTTGAGAACTTGGCCAGCTGAACCAGCTCAGGCATGATCTCCTTCTTATCGTAGGAATTGGTGCAGTTGACGAGGATGCAAGCTACTGCGTACAGGATAGTCTTATCTGTTGACTAAAACCACAGAGAAAAACAGGACATCACTGCATACTCAAATATATTGTATGCAAAGAGTACTTGACTGCACTTGGGTTCTCAGTGGTTTGGGAATCACACATATTTATTTATCAATTTTATTGATTTCCCTTACCATCAAATAAGATATGATGGGAAAATGCATTATATTTCATAGTAAACCTCTCGTAAGTTAATTTTTACAGAAATTGTTATTTATTTTATTTGGATAAAGAATAATGAGCAAACTCACGATGCCATGCACTGATCATCTTTTATCAGCGACTGTCTGTTATTTCCATACCTTAGCCAGTTCAAACATGGCTTTCATTGCAGGCTCGTCCTCCACAAAGTCATCTTTCACATCAGCATCGTTGGTCAGATAAGCGAGACCCTCAATAGCCCACTTCCTTGTTTTAGTATCGATCTGGGGATTACAGAGCCACCTAAAGTAGAAAACAAAAATATAACAGTGTGTTTGGTGAAAATGTGATGTGCCAACAACTGCAATGGCACCCTGGTGTTGTCTATCTGTTTATAGGGGTCACATGTGTGCAGGACATATTTTGGCTGGTATTCCCTTCATTTTATAATTTCCTGTTATGGCTCGTAGAAACAAAGCAAAGTCATTTTAACTATTGTGTGTGAGAACTCACTTTCTGCACTGCTTGGCCAGCTTCTCTGTGGAGCCCTCAGCAAATTGCCTTAAGCTGTAATCATCACCTCCAGCTGAACCCAGTTTACAGAGACCCTGCAGACGATGTGGACATGAGTACGTGTGCAGATCACACCACTAATAATCTTTTGACATTTCTTGACCATTAAAGATCTACTCTGTCCTATGTTTGGTATGCTTACCACTAGAGCACGAATTTTAATCCTTTCATTCTTGGTCTTCTTGTAGATGTCCTTGAGCAGGGACACACCATTGGTGATAATGAAGCTGGCGCGGCTCATCTTTGTGGAGGAGTGGATCAGCGCTTCCACGGCAACCATCTGGTCCACCTCACGTTCAGAGCCGCAGAGCGCCACAATCATCTCCATGACACCTTGATGTCCCACGAGAGCATTGCCAACTTCAAAGGGACCCTGCAGCAGCCCTGAGATAGTGTTGATGGCGTGAAGGGTCTTATCCATGTTATTAGGGTCAATTTTGGCTCTGTGGGAAGTAAGGGCAGAATATGGAAATGGAAAAAGTTCATAAGGCTGGGTCTTTATGGAGAATACTTTAATTCTAACGTGTCTTTTTTTATGGACATACTTGATGTATTCATCACAAATTTCTCTGAAGTTGTTTCTCTCTGGATCACATTTGAGATCATCGTAGATCAGGTTAAGGAGCACGCTAGCAATCAGTTGTGTGTTTTCTGTGAGGGGCATCTGGTCTGGCAGTTCAGCAACCTGACCACACACCTTGAGGATCTTCTTCAGACCTGGAGTACAAAATACATATATGACATAATGAAATCTGAAATGAAGCGGTAGATCGTAATGAGTGACCTGATGGAGCTCTCTTGCTGACCGTGATCAATAGTGAAGAGACTCCTGGAGTGGTCGCCCTCTTTCTTGTTTTTGCGGGGTACGTTCTTGGTTAGGAGGTTCAGTGCCTGGTCTCTGCCATGGCCAGATACCTTGGCGTTGGAAACCATCTCCAGCAGAGCAAGAAGAATTGTTTTCAGGTCTTTAGATGCATCTGCAGAGAGATTTTATGTAAGATCACATTTCAAAGTCTGAGTTGATCTTCAAAAAATACCACCAGCAGAATAGCCGTCTTTGATACGTGGTTGTTTGGGATTTGATCAAGGATTAAACGTAAATTGTAAAACGTAAATGATGAGTAAAACAGTCCATAATACTATATATTGATTAACTCTATAATAATCTGCTTTTTAAATTACAAATTATAGTTTTCTCACCCAAAACCAAGGATGCTTCTTTCCCATAATCCCTTTTATCTGCACCAGTGAGGGAGTCATTGATACACTGGAAGAGGTTGCACGTTGCTAGTGCAATTTCTTCATTGTCGACTGCCATGATGCTGCAGAGCTTATCAACACCCACAAGATTAACAATAGCCATGGCCTGTTAAGAATAAATAAAATAAAAATATTAGAGGGAAAGCCAATCAAACAACATTATTTTCATGAAGTGTATTGTATTTTATATGTATTTTCTGAAACTGCTGCTGATTTCATTTGGATTTTCCCTTTTTCCCTTTGCCTGCACTTTGACTCACCCGAGCTTTGTGTCCTGTGCACATTCCTGACAGAGCGCGAACAGCAGCCAGGATCATCTCTGGTTTGCCCGTTTCTATCATTTTGAGTAGGATAGACACTCCATTATTCTGGAAGATTCTTTCGGCTCCGGCATCTTCTCTGGACAACACAATCAAGTTGTTGGCAGCCTGGAAGATTAAACAGGAGGTGTAGCTGCATCAGAACTGAAAATGGAGTGTTCATCTACATACTGAATATTAGTCAAAACAGGGAGTTTGTTTAATCCCTTCATCTGTTTGCAAAAAGCTAAAAATGCCCACTTTTTCCTTCTTTTCCTTGCCAATTTCTTCATCGAAGAGAATGTCAAACATCTTCTGCACCCTTGAATCCGTAGAAAATGTTGTTTTCAGCTGTGGAGACAGCAGTAAATCTTGTAAATGACAATTGTACTGTAAACGACACCAACATGCTGCAATGATATGCAATGTTGTCTACTATGTTGTGGTTTAATGTATCTATTGTCTTTTCTTTGTGTGCAAACCCATGTAAAACTTTTCAAATAAAGCAAAATAGCTAGAAGATTTTTGGTGAACACATTCGATGATGAGTATTTCAATTGTGGTGTTCTCAGTGATGGTATATAGCATATGTGCACAATGCTGACCTTGGCCTGGATTTTTGCTCCAAGTCTGCGGAGCGTGTCCAGGAAGGTCTTGTTCTTTGGTTCCAGGGTGGCACATCTCTGCGCATCTTTAAAGGCCATGTCAAGTTTTTCAAGCTTCTCCAGAGCTTGGCAACGACGGTACAAGGCTTTGATGTCTGCTGCATCTACATCAATTGCTATGTAAAGGTAAAAAAAAAATGTAATTAAATCCATAATGATAATGAGACTGTTTGTTTGTGGTCAGGTTTATCAATTTATTTATTTTGGAGGGATGTTGTTCCTTGTTAATAGTTGCCTAAATTATTTAATCTCTTTACCTTTTGATGCATCAGATGCCGCATTGGCATAGTTTTCCTGTAAAAAAAAAAAGTTTATATTTCCTTATTGTGAAAAAACATAATACTCTCAAAGTCTATGAATGTAAAGTTAGTTTTTCATCAAATTGCTTACCTTTTTTAGATGACATGCAGATCTGTTCCTGTAAATTACAGCCAACACTTTTTTGTCCTTGCACACCTTAACGGCATTGGTGTAGCACTCGATGGCTTTGTCATTATCTCCTGCCTGAAAGAATTTGTTTCCCTCATCTTTTAACTGGATAGGGTCTCCCATCTGGATGAAAATGAGATTAGCAGATATAACATTACAGATCATAATCATTTGTCTTTTCATGTGAGCCTCAATCAACTCTCCCTTGGGCTGATCACATTTTGTGTCATGCTCTCCAGTCATGTAAAAGTGTAACAAATTTAAGACCATCATTCAGTCAAATGAAAATGTACCATTTAGACTGCTGTGAAGTTACAAAGCAATTCAGATAAGTACGATTTCTATATGAGAACAAATACTTCAAAGAAGTTAAAACAGTTAAAACATGTATGTTTAACATGCTATAAATTGTTATTTCAAATGTAACTAGAAAAGGAATAAAAGTGCATAGGCAGTCCAAATCCTATACTATCAGGCACAGTACAAGCTCTTACTTCAAATTCAGATGGGTAATATTTATAATCTATAGAATCATTCATGTTTTTTTCCTCACCGCTGCAAAGCACCGTCGTGCTGATCTGAGTCTTTTGAAGCAAATGGCTTTGCACGTGTTATCTCCAACTTTAAATGGCCTCCTGTCAGGCCTTATTTGGAAATGGCCTCATACCCCAGATACCCCAGACTGAGCCTTACTACTAATGCCACTGTCCCATATGACATATGACCTTACATATCTGTTTTGTTTTGTGTGGGGTTTTTTTCAGAATCAGAATCAGAATCATCTTTATTGGCCAGGTTCGAACATTGTCCAACAAGGAATTTGACTCCGGTAATTTTGCTCTTTGGTGATAAAATAAAATACACAATAAAACAAATGTGGAATTTCTATGATACAGAATAAACAGTATAAACATTTAAGGTGCAGCAGTTTGAGGTAGAGAGAGAAAAGAAAAGAAAAAGAAAAGAAAAGAAAAGAAAAGAAAAGAAAAGAAAAGAAAAGAAAAGGGGACAGTTCTGAATAAAAATAAACATAACCTATTTACAATTTTACAGGGCAATTATACAAAAAAAATACAAAAAGATTATACAAATTATACAAAGAAATACACAGTGAGGGGTGCAGCTGAGTGTATTTCTCTGTATAATTTGTATAATCTTTTTGTATTTTTTTTGTTTTGTTTTGTGTGGGTTTTTTTTAGCCTGAGTCCCCTCAACAAACCTAACTGTCAATCATTGAAGCAAAGGTCTATGTGGAGGCTGCATTGTACCTTTAGATGACGCGTATTATTTTATCCCCTTCTTTCTTCGTTGTGTCTTGTAAGTTTTTCTCCTTTAGCCACTAGTGTGTCCAACAGACTTTCTTCTATCTCTTGTAACCTTCCCCCCACTAATGCCTCAGTTTTTATATATAGGGGATCTTGATGAGGTGGGACAGCTCAAGGTGGACCACCCAGGACATGAAGGGGGTTCCTCTCTAAATATGTAAAAGTCATGAAGAAAGACTTTTTCAATACAGGTTTTGGAAATACTGACTACTTCAGCTGCAATCAATATCCTCTACTGTTGGTAAATAATCCTAGGGTTTATGAACGAAACACTGAAATACTGTAGGTAAAGTCTGAGAGACCCCTTAAAAGTAGTCTGTCCCTGATAAGGTCTATTTAGGGCACAGACAGCTGAGAACTCACCAGCAAATGCTTGATGTGCTGTGAAGGGGGGCTAGGAGTGACCATGTGGATACACTGGTGGGGGGGCTGGCAACTGTATGACCATGAGAACCTGGTAGCTTCTGGAAAGATCTGAACTCACAGCTTGTGAGTTGAAGTTAAACAATAAGTTGTGGTTGAAGGGTCATATGTTGCAAAATTTGATTATACCTTAGAAGTAGACTTTGTAATAACAAATACAAAACTTCTCAGATAGTTTGACTCTGTTCTCCTCAGTTATCTGCCGAACTTTAAAACTATGTTGTTTTTTTTATTCACTGCATGCAGCCACATCTTTTATAAAGATAGTCTAGATTGTTGACTTGGATACCATCCAACCAGAAGGTTTCCAGATTGATCTCCAGCCCTGGCTTGTGCCAGTGTCAGCCGCTCTTAGTGCTGGTTCCATGCCTGGATAGACGAGGAGGATTGTGTCAGGAACATCTACAAATCAGCACAATACTCTGCTGTTGCATCACCTGAAAACAAGGAAAATGTTACCAAATGTTTTTATGATATTTTATATGACTTTATTTAGAAATTATGTGCTTGACACCATTCACCATTCTTGACACCACTAATCAATTTTGTGTATTTATTTTAATTTCCATTCTTTGCTGAGATCCTTCTCTTTAAAAAAAAAGTGTAAAATGATTACGGTACATTGGTGAATTGTATTTTCATACCTTTCTGCTTTCTATATTAATGTATTAATTTCTGAATTATTGTTCCCAAAATTACTAGGCATGTTTAGATCTGTCTGGTCTAATACAACGATACAACAACAATAAAACATAACACAAGTGTATTCTTTATCTTTCTATCATTCTTGTTGTTATGTGTTGAAAGTGTGTGTTGAAGTGATTTAATTGATCACACAGACTTCTAAACCTTTGTCTTGGATTTCTTCAGGTACTCCTGTTTTCTCCGACAGTCTAAAAACAGACATTACTAGGTGAGTTGATGAGATAGATTGTATTAAAGGAGGGGTAGGGACAGTTCTTGACATCTTGGATTGCTGCAAAACTGGACTTTATTGCCACCAGGTGGTACCAACCACTCAACCATTCATTGTTTTTAAGTTTCTGTACCGCCTGCCAGAAGGCGACAGCTCAAACGGCTGAGTACTGGGATGTGCGGTGTCCCTGGTGATGTTGCGAGCTCTGCTGAGGCCCCAGGTGGAGTAGATGTCCATCAGGGAGAGGAGAAGACAGCCAAAGATAATCTGTGCTGTTTTTTTTGTCCTCTGAAGCTTCATTTTGTCTGCTTCAGTGCAGCTCCCGTACCAGGTGGAGACAGAGCACATCAGCAGGCTCTCAATGGACGAGCGGTAGAAGGCCAACAGCTGCTTACCGTCCAGATTGTTCCTCATGAGGACTCTGAGACTCTGCTGAGCCTTCTTTATGACAGCTGTGTGGTTGTGTGTCCAGGAGAGGTCATCAGAGATCAGGACAGGACAGATTGTTATTTTCCCCCCTCTCTCTCTCTCTCTCTCTCTCTCTCTCTCTCTCTCTCTCTCTCTCTCTCTCTCTCTCTCTCTCTCTCTCTCTCTCTCTCTCTCTATATATATATATATATATATATATATATATATATATATATATATATATATATATACATTTATGTATATATGTAACACATCGAACTGTTATTGCAGGCTTAAAATATTTTTTTTAATAAATATATATATATATATATAATTTAGATTAATATGAACATGAATACATCTTATTATGTATTAGTGAATAGCAGTCATAACAGTTAATTGATGTTGTTTAGATTAACTACTATACATAACGATTGTCTCGTTCATCACATGACATTGTGTTTGATATGTTGCACCTGATAAATAATGCTAGGATCACTTTAGAATCAAGGATTGTTTTTTTGTTTTTTCTCTCAGAAAGAGAGATTTGCTGCTACTTTTTTCTGTCAGTCATGGATTCAGGAGATATCATATTCATCATTTAGTTTTTGCAGTCCCTACACCCTACACCTATTGGATATTGTACTGTGTGCTGAAATTCATCTTAAGCCTTAAAACACATACTCACTTTTCAATTTGAATGCTTCTGTGTTCTCACTTGTCATATTTGCATTTAGGAAACAATTCTGTCTGTTCTCATCTTATCATAGAGGTGCAGTAGATCCTCAACAACTAATGGCAGTTATTGCTTTTAGGTTTAGTACTTCAAAGCTATATTGCTAATTACTGTCCCAAAAGCCTTCGTTGAACTGGAAAGGAAATGATCAAAACGTGATGCTCCTTGTACCTGAAAGTAGCACCAAGATCAGTCAAACTTTATGCATTGTTGTTTCCTTAAATTAACTAAAATACATATAAACTACTTAGATTAAGGCACATGCAACAGCATATATGAACAACTATTCTGCTCCTGTTGTAGGCCTGAAATAACAGTTTAAAATACATCATTATGTTTTATGCCTCTTTATTTTTTAATATTCAGTATATATGCAATACATGTTTCTTTTATAACATACATATGATTATTTTGTATATATTTACCTATGTATGTATATTTATTGCTGATGTGCAGAGGTGTCAAGTAACGAAGCACAAATACTTCGTTACCTTACTTAAGTAGAAATTTTGGTTATCTATACTTTACTGGAGTAATTATTTTTCAGACGACTTTTTAATTTTACTCCTTACATTTTCACGCAATTATCTGTACTTTTTAGTCCTTACATTTTAAAAACAGCCTCGTTACTCTATTTAATTTCTGCCTTTAAAAAAAAAACTATCCAGTTAAATTGCACCATCTGGATAGAGTGAATTTGGTTGTGGTTGTGGCACAATGAAGGATGTTCTTGTCCAGTTTTGTTCTTACATCCGTTGCCCTCAGATTCCTGCAACTAAACTTGGATGTACATTCCAATAAAGGTTAGGATAAATGATAACATGCTTCTGAAGTTTGACTTTTTGCACCATTACAATACTTATAGGCAACTAGTCATCATATCTCCTGCTCTCTGAAACACATGTTAATGCTCAATAGTACACATATATGCTTCTTTAATATATTTGCATTATACTAAGATACATTCATTTTCAATGGCTTTTGTCCTTAATGGCTTTTCCCCCCTTACATTACTTTTAGTTTTATACTTTGTAGTTTTGAAACCAGTACTTGTATACTTTTACTTGAGTAAAAAACTTGAGTTGATACTTCAACTTCTACAGGAGTATTTTTAAACTCTAGTATCTATACTTCTACCTGAGTAATGAATGTGAATACTTTTGACACCTCTGCTGATGTGTTACTGTAAGTCCTAGAGTAGAAACTCACACCTAACGAGGTTTTATGAATTTACAGTATTGATATGCAAGGTGACATGACTGTATGTAAACACAAGTACCAGGAAACCTACGAATCCCTGAATATTTAGAGTTCAGACGTTAAGTGTGCGAAAAAAGTAGTTTCGAGTCCAACCGTTCACCAAGCCGAATGTAGCCCCTCCATCTGAGTTCATCTGTCAACCCGTCCATAAGCATGAGACAAAAAAGGGGGGCCCAGGTAGGGTTGCCACCTTTCAGAAATAGAAATAAAGGACGCCCCAATTTCAGCAGCGCAGGAGCCAAAAAAAGCCCCAAAACTTCTAAACTGCATAAAAATGTGTTTATTTTATATGAAAAAACGTGTTCTTTAATAGCATTGAACTTGCATGACTGTACAGACAGCCAACCATATAGCAGCTGAAACTATGCTCTGTATGTCCACATCAGCCAAGGTGTAGAATATTGCTTCAGGTGAAGAATATGGTGTAAAAGTTAACTTATTTCAATAATTCAACTAGAATATGGTGTAAAAGTTAATCTATTTCAATAATTCAACTAGAATTTGGTGTAAAAGTTAATCTATTTCAATAATTCAACTTAAAAGGTGAAACTAATATATTACCTAGTCTTATAACAGACACAAAGTGTCGCCATGGACTGTATACTTTTAAAAATGATGCAGTCGATGGTGCAGACAAATTGTATTCATAGTTTTATTTTGAAAATCCCGGAAGTGCAGTTTTATTCTCTTAGCTCTGTAACCACTTCATTATTCTGTCGCTGCATCTTCCTCCAAACCAAACCAAAGAGGCTGCATCCACCCGGCTTATAATAAGTCTCTAGTCTTGTGTTGTTTTTTTTTTATTATTATTCATAAGTTATGTAGGATGGCGTCGTGTTTTGGAAAAATAGTGGTCGGTACTTATGTGGAGATAAAGCGGAGTGATGGTGAGTTTTAGGATTATTCCTCTTTTCTCGTAGACTGTGTAAGTTGTTTGGTTATCTTTGTTGCCGGGGTGTTCCTGAATATAGCAACCGTTGTTCTGACAGCGGGGCATCTCGCCGGCAGCACCGATATGCTGGTTTTTATCTGTAAAGAGAGTTGTGATGTGGCCCCAACGTTTCAATGGATGCTTACCTTTTGTTAGCAAGCTTTAAGTCATTTTGTCGCCAGCTATGTATTATTATCGCCCAGCAACACCATGCACAGCTCGTTGTAAAATAACCGAGCACAACGACACATTAAACGTAGTGTCATATCATTGGCTGTGTTATTTATTTAAACTACAAACAGTATATTTATATTAGCCCGGCTAGCTGACGCTAGCATTAGCTGCGGCCAACGCCGCTGTTTCCCGGCTAAAGCCTGATTTATGGTTCTGCGTTAAATCGACGCAGAGCCTACGGCGTAGGGGACGCGGCGACGCGCATCGTACGCGTACGCGGAACCATAAATCAGCCTTCAAGCAGCTTCAGCCTGGAAGCGCAGCCTTCACTCAACGAGTTCTTGGCTCTTTGACTGTGATTTGATCTCATCTTATCTTCAGTTTTGCGCCCCATAATGTATTTTATGAGCCGTGACATTAGTTTTTATTGAATTATTCACTGTAGGATATACAGAACGTGTTTCTAAAGGTCATTTTGTCCTGATAAGCGGTGTTACGACCACAGACAGGCGTGTCCCTCAATTACACTGCCTTACATCAAAAACAGGTAATATAATGCTAAAGTAACGATGCGTAAAGCTGAATCTAATGAAATTGACCCATATTAGTATGTTTGCTGGGTATAGAAGTACTGCATAATGTTGCTGTACTAATCCAGGAAGAAAATGGGATTACAATACAACTCACTTGTGCTTCATTTTGTTTAAGGTTCACAGATGAGCAGACATACATCAGAAGTAGGGCTGTGAACATTACCTGTCACATAGTTTTGAGAACATAACATTCAAAATCAATACTTTATTTAGAACAATTCTTGTTTTAGTACTGAAGAGCACTAACCTCAGTATCAGTTCAAGTCAGCCATGTTTCAAGAAAGCAGATGTAAGATGGGAAGCTAAATTAAGTGTGTATAACATGTATATAGTTATTGTGTTAAATATAGAAAATAAATAAATATAGAAGCTACTGTTTACAGTATCCTGTTGCATTATACAGAATTACTAATTTTGTATTCTGTCATTTATTTATTTATTTCAAGACAGGGACAGTGCATATTTAAAACATTAATCGTGTACAACAAGAGAATATGCATTGTGCAAGGTATAGCAGATTACTATTTTCCACCTGTAGTCCCTGGGCAGTTTGATGTAATGGCACATACAAAATTAGTATAGGGAAAAAATAAATAAATAAAAAGAGAAAAGAAATGATTAGGTAAAAACAGAATAAGGCCAATAATGATAAAGAGACAATATATAAAATAGATAAATAGAGGCAAGGAAGCAGATTCAACAAGACAGGTCAGACTGCCCCCCAACACGCACACACACACAAATTCAACAATTCATAAATGTGTACACGCTTGTCTTGACAGTAGCCAACACCTTGCGAAATGTGAGAAGGCATGGGGAGTTCTCCATGAAATAATGTCTGGCAGAGTATTTCATTGAGTCATGGCAGTCAAGAAAATGATGACTGCCCAAATGCAGTTTTGTGATGGGGTACACTACATTCACCTCTTGTAACAAATCTTGTTCTTGTTGACCTCTCAGAGCAGAGTGCAACATTTTTTCAAGGGGGGGCTGTAACATTGTGAATCATTTTAAGAAGTAAGCAGACATTTGAGTGCTTTATCAGATTCTCAAAGTTTAAAATTTCATATTGAGTATATGACAGTGATAGTAGCTCTTTGGCTTTTTATTGTGGATTTGGAGGGCACTTTTGTGTTATGATTCAAGTGGTTTTAGAACTGTTTTGTTTGACTGAGACCAGCTTGTAATACAATATTTAAAAATGTGTTATAATCATAGCTTTCAGATACACACTGGAACCCTTAACTGTAGGTAGGTAGTAGGTTTAGACTATGCATTTGTGGCATTGTTTTTTCATCAATACAAAACAAACTATGTAAAATTCCATGGTAAACTAATGCAGTGTAGAATATGTAGGGGATAATGCCTGACGAGGTGTACATTATCAGAAATATATGGACGACGCAGGGGCGTGAACCGTCCGACGCGAAGCAGGTTTGCCTCCGCGAAGTCCATATGTTTCTGATAATGTACACCTCGAATGGCACTATCCCGCTTATACACCGGTCACTTACCAAAAAACATAACTATTGAATAAGTTATTCATGCTTTAATGTGTTTTCAGTTGAAATCATTCGTTTTATAACAAACCGCGGCTGAGCGGACTATTTAATCTCTCGTCTGCAGCCGTTGTAACCTGGTAAATTACAAAGTTTTTTAACAAACCATAACTCAGTTTCCTTGGTAACGGGAGATATTGTGGTGTAGGTTATAAGTAGAGGTGTAACAATATATCGTGCCACGAAATTTCACGATACAAAAACGTCACAATACGTGTCGTGGAGGTGACAAACTGTATTGCGATATTGGGTTATTAATATTAATCTATTCTTGTGTTGACTAGTAACGCGCAGCGTATTGGTGCCGACCACGCCTCGACCCGTGGACGAAAATCTTACTCCGCTCAGAAGAAACTAGTACTGTTTTGCGGTCCCGATCACGGGACTCTTGCAGGGTTTTGAACTCTGAACTTTTACTTATGTAAGGCTGGTGTAGAGTTAAGCCGTACCTTTATTAAATTAAACCTTTTTCGGGTCATGAGTAGGATAAACACGGGGACAACTTCTGCTGAGTTCGAGTGTACTTTAATGTCCGCTCAACAGTGTAGGATTTTAGAACATCAACACAGCACCTAGTGCCGTACTGTGGCGTATCACTCCGCCCAATCTAGAACATACTAATCACTACAGATAAACTGACTAGTGTCATTATAGTCCCTGATTTACATCAGAATATAAAGAATATATTAAATAAAATAATGATCCCTGAATTACCAAAATAACCTTAACAAAAATAAATCTCCTCTTACACTTATAAGGTGTACTGTATTGTGAGATTAGTGTATCGTTACACCCCTAGTTATAAGTCAATACATTAAGCGTCCTTGACTTAAAGCTTTTCATCTTTTGAATAATGGAGATATGGATTTTTTTAATTGTCGAAGTATTCTTTCACTCTCAAATTCATGGTACACGTTGTAGGTCTTGAGATTAAACAGAAAGAGGCTTTTTTGTTTCTTTTAGTTTTTACAAAAAGTTTTGTTTGTCAGATGGCTGTTTCAGAATTTTACTCTGGGTGATTGCAGGGCAGATTTGCAGTTTTTATGAAGTATTTGACTTTCACTCTGCAAAACCTTGCACATTCAGTGGTTCACATCCATCTGTTTCTTACCTGGTAGACTATAGAACCCAAATGAGATGGACTTGCCTTCACCAAAGACTGGTTGTATTTCCTGCTTAAGTTCTTGCTACTCTGTATTGACTACCAACTTCTGTGGACAGACAATTTTTGAAATATTTCTGGCTCATATAAGATGCCATTACTACAGAAGCGTGCGTGCGTCTCTGTGTGTGTAATAATTGATTTGTTTAAATTCATATCTGTTTTTTTTCTTTTTTAACAACTGTCTGCATAAACATCAATGGTTAGTACCATGACTTAGTAAAACCTTCTTATATATGCATTATGATCATGCAGCAGTTGTTAGCTTTCTTAAAGTGCATGGGTGTGTGTGAAATTGAGGGTCCTTCACCAGCCCTCCTTTTCAGTCATATTTTATTAACGTTTTAATTCCTTATTTTGACAGAGGACCAAAATGACCGATGTGAAACATGAAAGGACAAGACTGATGGACAGGAGTGTGCGTGCGTGTGTGCGTGCGCGTGCGCGCGTGCTGCATGCATATAAAATACTTGCATGCAAGTATTTTGAATGTCTGTTACATCCATACTTGTATGATCATACATCCACATTTGAGAGAAGCAGCTAAAGATAACTGTGAACTGTGTGTGATTATCAAAAGGACACTGCCTTTCATAAATAAACCCTTAAACCGCAAATAGACTTTAGAATGGAGTACTTTAAGTTCCCATCTCCTAAGGCGTTTGTTTGGAGACTGAATTCAAATGTGAAGGTGTGAATTAATGCACAGCAGGCCCAGAGAGGGAAGCTGTTTTGTCTGTCGGTTTTGCTGTTGTATCTCAAGCAGGGATTGCCCTCCCTCTGGGGGTTAGTGGCAGAGCTGGTCCAGATTCAAGCCAGATTCAGGCTATTAGCTTCTACCCCATCTGTTGCAGCCATCTCGTTCAATTCTGACATGACTCTCACTTACTCTCCCCTGTCTTTTTTTTTTCTTTTTCTTTTTTCCATTTCTCAACCGTTGCTGTTAAACACATGATCTCTTTAATAGATTACAGCCATTCATTAGCTCAGCCCCTGCACAACAGCTTGTCTACACTCTTTCTACATTAGTTAACGTTTGGCTTTTTGCATGTTTATATCTTGTGGTATCTATGTTATATATTGACATACACATGCATTGACATGCTTTCTTAAATGGGTGCCTGGTTTTGTAGAGAAAGTGATGCTCTGAAGGCTTTGTTACAAGCTTAACAAAGCTTTGAGCACCCCATCTTAAGCCCCTCTAGTTACTGGGAGGTGTCTACATACCCATTCAGCAAGGTTTTAATGTAAAAGTGGGACACTATGGATGATCCTTTCAATTAAAGAAAATCTTTTATCTACCACAGTAAGAGAAGTCATTCTGCGACTTAACATTTCAACTAGTAAGGAAGAGGTTGGCTGCATCTAGAGCTTGTAGGTTCATTCAGTGTCGGCTGAAAAACATGGTCATGTTCTGGGTCTCTGGAAAGCGTCTAGAAACAACTTCCGTTGTAATAGACACTATATTTCAACTGAATTCAATTGAATATGCTGTTCTTTCAATCTGTCAAAAAACTTTAAACTTATGCTAAAAGGATTGATTTTGAAATTTATAATTAGACTTTCAGTTTACAAAACGTTCACATCAAATATGTGACAGTCACTCATTCTTTTTCTCTCCACTTAAAGCACAATGAGACAGATGTCGTGTGAATGTATTACTGTAATGATAGCCCTAGAAATAAAAATCATTTTGAGAGTAAAATTAAAGCAGCCTGTTACTCCTAATGTAGAGTAAATTAAACCATAAAGTATTAATGGGCAAACATATCGATGGGCAGTTGCATCTTAAAGTACCAACAAATGTTTCATTTTAATGATTCTACATTTGTAGCTACTGGCTATTATCAGGAAGGAGCACTGATTTGGAGGACCTAGTAAGACTATGCATTTATAAGTCATCTTATGGCACGTTCCACTAGTACCTACTCAACTTGGCCCGGTTTCTTTTCCATAACAATTCAGCTGGAGCAGAAGTGGGCGGGTTGGAGAGAAGCTGCTGTAACGTATTTGATTGTGTGATCTTCTAAACGAAGAAGACAACACTAAAGATGTAGAACCTGGAGGAGATGATAGATGTGCTGCTGGATATGTGGCTTGTGTTCGATATCAAGTTAAAAAATGAGAGCGAGAGAAGCTTCAAGCGGCGATGCTTTTTTTTTGTTTGTTTGTTTGTTTGTCTCAGCGCTGCTGAAAAGTCAGCTGGGAACCGCGAGCAGCTATGAAGTGACAGAGCTCCTGCTGGATCTTGTTGTTTCTTATCGCCCGTCTACATCCCTTTTTAACTCTCTCCTCAGCCATCAGGTTTATGAACATCTGCGCCTCAGAGTTGGATCACGAAACAGACTTCTGCGCTACCATTGCTGGTCGAATAAAATTAACAAGAAGCCGCCGTCAGAGTCGCTCTTTCGCTGATGTCACATCCTGACTCAGACGTCTGACTCCTAACCCCCCGACCAATCTGTGGCGTATAGTGTGATGACGTCAGATGCAGCCCGCCTCAGCCGCTTAGAACCTCGGCAGAGTAGTTACAGAAAAAGTATCTACTCAGCACTCCTCGACCCCTAGTGGAAATTGGCGAGCCGAGTCAGGCTGAGTAGGTACTAGTGGAAAATAGGGGTGGGTTAAAAATATTGATATATCGATAATTTATCAATATACATGTGTAGGAACGATTATCGATACATAAATCCAAGTATCGATTTAAAATTATTTTTATTTTTATTTTTTTTTTTTAATCCCGATTTTTTTTTTTCGCCCGTTTTATCACCCAGTGCTCCTTGCTAAGTCAGTCCTGGGAATTGCTCCCTCTACCAACCCCGGGAGGCCCTACACTGAGCTCAAGTCTCCTCCTTAACCTGAGGAGTGAGCAGGCTGCTTCTTTCCACCAGTCAGGGTGAGGCTTCTCTGGCCGGACGTAGCGATGGAAGGATCACGTTATTCCATTATTGTAATTAGAATATCGATATCGTATCGGAAATCGTATCGTCTTGGGACCTAGTGTATCGGAATCGTATCGTATCGGGAGGTCAGTGATGATACCCAGCTCTAGTGGAAAAGCGCCATTAGAAATAATTAAAATACATCTGTATCAATGACTGCAATACTAATGGTCCCTGCAGATGTTGCTCGCTTTCCAGAAGCAACGCGTCCTGTAGATGTCACCAATAGCAGGAAGTAAAGCTCCGATAATGTGCTGGGCTGTTTTTACCACCTTCTGAATAGAGATGCACTGATGGATCAGCAACCGGTCGGGATCGGCCGATATTGCCCCTATCGGTTTTGATTCTCAAAATAGTTCAAAGCAGGCCGATCCGATGACCTTTACAACAACAAACTGCAGCCAATGCGTGCACATCCCACATCTCAGACCCAGGTCTCCCAAGGGGACATGGCAGTCTCTACAAAACATCAATACTGAAAATGGCGTTGCCGGTGTGGGAGTTTTATAATGTCCGAAAAAGACAACAAATTTGCGGTCTCCTCATTTTTACACCTAATAATACAATGCCAGTTGTTGTCATGAGACATTTATAAATTTTACGCTGTGATCGGTGATTGGCAATATCGGGATCGGCAGATATTCAGTCAGCAGCAGTGGAGTTCCCATACTCCACTGTTATGAAGTTGGTGAGGGTGAGGGTGAGGCTCTCGATGGTACAGTGGTAGAAATTTACCGGGATACCTGGGGGACAGGATTTGAGATCTATCAGGACCAGTTGTTCCAGACACCTGCTGATGATGGTGGTGAGGGAGGGCTACCGGGTGGAAGTCGTTGAGACTTGATAGATTGGATTGTTTGGGAATGGGCACAATAGAGGTGGACTCAAGCGGGTTGGTATGACCGCCCGAGGCAGGGACAGGTTGAAATCGTCCGTGATGACCCCAGCTAGCTCCCATGAAGGCACAAATAATGCTAGAAGGGCCCACTAATGGCAGACAACGCACATATTGTATCGGCTCATCCCTTCTTAATGCCCTCACACCGGATCAATACAAGCCCACCCACTGGAAGAACACTTCTCTTTAAAGGGAAAGTTCGTTTTTTTACAACCTGGACCTTATTTCTGGCATTTTTTATGGTCGTATACTCACCCAGAGGTGTTTGGTGTCATTTGGAGTCCTTCGGAAGATATTAGGAGTTTTTTGCGAGCCGCTTCTCCTTATAACGGTAGCGCATAGGGCACTCGCGGGACACAGACGATGCAGCGTCTAAATAACACATGATTGCCGCGAAACTCTTCATTTCTTTTATGAATCACTAGATCTACTTCCAGGACCTGTTGTAACATTGTGGCGCTGTCTGTGTAATAAACAAATCCGTTTGTAAACAAGACCTCTGAACTCATGACGTCATCGCGAGTGCGCGCACTCTGTCCTCCGTTCAGTGAGCTCTTCAGCCGTATACTCCGGCTCAAAACGGTAAGGACGTCCATCATATTCAAAGTCGTCGTCCACAACCTCAGAATTTGACAAATATTCAGACATGTTTCAAATAACTAACAGTAAACTAACGGTAGGAACTCCAGCTGTACACAGAGCTGTGTTGTGGATGCGCGCACAGAGATGACGTCATGAGTTCAGAGGTCTCGTTTACAAACTGATTTATTTATTTTATTTATTACACAGACAGCCCCACAATGTTACAAAAGGTCCTGGAAGCAGATCTAGTGATTCATAAAAGAAATGAAGAGTTTCGCGGCAATCATGTGTTATTTAGACGCTGCATCGTCTGTGTCCCGCTGTGCCCCGTTCACTACCGTTATATGGAGAAGAGGCTCGCAAAAAACCCCCTAATATCTTCCGAAGGACTCCAAATGACACCAAACACCTCTGGGTGAGTATACAACCATAAAAAATGCCAGAAATTAGGTCCAGGTTGTAAAAAACCGAACTTTCCCTTTAAGGCCTTTAATTGCTTCTGTTGTGATGTGAATAACAATAAGTGCTAACAAGTATAGAGTAATTCTGTAAGACTGATCACAAAGTTAAAAAGGTAAAGCCACAAGGACAATTGTGGAATTCCTGGCACTAGGGGATGAGACAAAGATACACAAAACTGGGCAGGAGATGGCTTGCCAATGCTGTATCACCAGAACTTTTTAATACTACACACATCTGCTAAAAGCAGTCTGGGGAAACAACTTGCCCCATTCTGTGATAAACTTTTCCATCCTGAGATTAGTAAAATGAGAGAAAAAGATTAAGGACCTGTAATCTGATGCATAAAGGGGAAAAGACTGTAATTCCTTTTCTGTGGGATTTTGAGGATATCCGTCTTTCCCAAAACCCTGAGCACTTAATTTTTTTTGAATTTACAGTGACAGAGGGAGAAGACCTGTACACTGCTGAATATGTGTACAAAATGTTCAATTCAATTTAAAGGAGTCAATTTATTTTGTAGTTGAATGTTTGTTTTGTTGGGTTTTTTTTCCCCCTTTTTTATTTATTTTTTAATCACCCAGTGCTCCTACCTAAGTGACAGTGCATTAGCTACCCAAGGGAACACAGAGAGAACATGCAAACTCCTCACAGAAAGGCCCTTTCACCAACCCCACCCAGGGTGTGGATGCTGAAGTCATGGGGGAACTTAACAAGCACTCAGCGCCCACAGCGTCCCCGGCGGGAATTGAACCCAGGACCTTCTAGCTGTAAGACGGCTGCTACCAGCTGCACCACCTCTTTGTAGTTGAATGTTAAATTCCAGCATCCAGGTCATTTATGTTTTTGTTTTTAAAGAAAATCAGAATCTCCCAAAATGGGAATCAACAAGTCGAACCTTTTAAAAATTCTTACAAATTTCAAGTTGTTGCATCCATACTGGCTGTGTCCGTTCACTTTAGCTCCCGCCTCCCACTATATAAAAACAATAAATCTAGTTTTCCTGAGTTGTAAGATGTCGGCGTAAAACCATTGCATGTTAAATGGTTCAAAGATTCAGCACCTAAGAAGGCTGAAAGCATCCCTGCCTCCTGGCTTCTTGTGTCTCTGAATAATGGATACTGGAACATGGTGTTTACTTTGGCGACGATGGGAACTTACAGCATGAAGTCAAATCCACACAGCAAATATGAGAGGACAAAAAAATGCCACTGTTATTATAATGCAGACAGATGGGTGGAGACAAGTCTGTATAATAGCTGCAGCTGTGACTGTAATGGCCATTATGGAACACAATGGTCAAAACTTAACTGAGATTAGCCCCATCCTATATCCTAGTCCCCATGTGAGACTTTATGGATTTGTTGACCCATATGCATTACAGCTGTTAAATGGCACACACCTTATTAAAAAACATGAATAATAACGTTGTAACAAAACAGTTAATACAGATGTATTATTAAATACGGATGTATTATTAAAAACACTCTACTATTTTCAGCGTCTTCCACATTAAAACAGCTTTATTCAAACAGGACAACATTAATCTGATTGTATCATCCTTGTTTGATTGGATGAATTAACATAAGATATGTTGTCTGGCCTATATAGAAGGTTGAGTGTGTGACTTATGGGTGAAAGGAAAGGTTTAAAAATAAAATGATGACTAAGTTACTTTTCTATACTTTTGCAGGACGGATACATCAGGCAATGGTTACCTCACTGAATGAGGACAATGAGAGCGTCACAGTGGAGTGGATCGAAAATGGAGACACAAAAGGAAAAGAGGTAAACTACCATTCACAGCATTAATTGCCTTTCGAAGCACATGTGCTCATATTTCCAACAGGAATGAATAATGCATCTTTAGATATTTTAAAGTTGCTGTGATTATGTAACTTGCGTGCACGTCCCACCAGACATCACCCTCTGTGACCTGACCTGCATGAGCCTACAGCCTGTTACTTAGATCACATGTGTCATTATATGAAACCAAACATTATATTCCAGGGTTCACATTTATAGTAATCGAGACCAATAAACACCTAGAGGCTAGGATTTTAAGACAACCTCCTTTGCTGTCATTTAGCTCATGTGTCTTCATTTATAGTGACAAACCGGATAGCGTCCACTGATTTAAATTTAAAAAAAAAAACATTTCATACCAGCTGCTGGAGGTAGTGCACCATTTAGGCTGTTTGAAAATCACTAATAATTAGAAGAAGAAAAAGGTGGAAAAGAAGAAAAAACATACTAGAATTGGAATTACGAGATGCAAATTGAAGGAGCTGAGATGGTTGTTGTTTGTTTTCAGTTTGCATGCACTGTATGGTGGCTATAAATGAGAATAGACAAGTGGTACTTGAATGGACTGAGACAGCCAAACATCCTCTCCTGTCTACTGCATAGCTATTCACCACCAAATAAACACAGTCCCCCAGTCCAGCAGCTTTTAAAGGCTGCTCTTAGGACGGGTTTTCTTGGGGAACATTAAACTGAGGGGTGATGAGGAGCTAGTTCTCCAAGTGGTTTGTTTCAAATGTCAGGAGACGGAAATCCCTTACCCAGTTGTCAAGGGGTTTAGCTTCAGTTATATATTGAATGATTACTTTTTTGTATTAAATAAAGTGTTAATTCTTAATAGTTTTAACAATTAATGTTAATAGTTTTTTTTTTTTGTAAGGCTAAATATATGTTATTGCTTTTCATTTAGTTGAATAAATGCTATTCTGTTTCTGGACAGATTGATTTGGAGAGTATATTTGCACTTAATCCAGATGTGGCTCCAGAGGAGGAGACTGCCCCTAGCCCAGAGACTCCACCCCCTCCTACACCCACTTGTATAAAAGTCAACAAAATTGCAAAGGTGAGTAGACTGCCATGCCACCTTGTCAACAGCTAACAAATTGAATTGTCTTTTTTTTATGTTATTTTGGTTTAGCCGTTCAATTGCCTTATTTAACGTTATAGTCAGAATGCATATTATTTATTGAGCTTAGGTAGATGTGGTGGAGCACAAGCTGCATTTATTTTGGAAATCCCATAATATTTCTTGGCAAAAGACTCACTGTCATGCTGCCCTTGTGCTGTTTGTATAGATAAAGTTAAAGTTAGCATTATGGTAACCCAGCATTCTCCTGTAAATGCATATGGCGACATCACTGTGCTTCAGTCTGTATTTGTTTCAAAACAAAAGCGATCTGCATCCACAGTAGCATTTTAGCTAAAATGCTCGTCCATAGTTCCATCATCATTGGGCGTGCATGCACAAGTAAAAACAGGATAAAAACTATGAAATAGAGACCATGGCTGCATAACAGATGACTCCAGGGCCAACAAAGTCAGCAGCGATTGCTGCTCCAAATCTACCTTGTTATTTACATCATTGTTAAGGCGTGTCTCTGTGGTAGCTTTTGGTGTTGGTCAAGGTTAAAAATTACCCTAAAGAGGAAATGATGATGCAAAGTGGTGCAACTATGTCATTTACATTTTAGCCTATCCTTATTACACCAGAACAGTTGCTGAGCACCCCAGTGTCTGCGTTCTACACCTCTTTGAATTCTCTCCTCAGCCACCAGGTTTATGAACATCTGCACCTCAGACTTGGACCACAGAACAGACTTTTGTGCTCCTATTGCTGGTCAAATAGAATGAACAAAAAGTCAGAGTAGCAGTCAGAGTAGCTCTTCAAATGATCTCCACATCCTTACTCAGACGTCTGACTGGCCAACCCCTGACCAATCTAAGCCCGACTCAGCCCGCTTACAACCTCGGCAGAGTAGTTACAGAAAAGTATCTACTCGGCACGGGTAGACCCGTCGTGGAAAAGTCCCAAAACCAAGTTGATCCGAGCCAGTTCTCTAGCTAACGTATAATTAATACCTATGTATATTGTATTTTATACCTTTTGACAATATGCCCCTCTCCTCTCTGTTCTTCATTCTCTCTTTCTCTATCTCTTTCACCAGAGCCGTGTGGATTTCAGGCATAATCCTAACCAAATTTTTTTTTAAAAACGTATTAAAGTAGATGTAGCCTGTGAGTTCTTACTTTTTGTATACAGAGCTCACCTCTGTTTTTTTTTTCCTCTTTTTTGTGGATTGGAAGTATCAGATCGGTACTCTTTATCAGCTGACACTCAAAATAAAATGTCCTGGACTTGGACTCGGGGGGCAAAAATATGTGATTAGGACATCCCTATTTACTAATCTGACTCTTTGTGATTGATCTTTTTCTGTAGCTCTACATTTAGAGCGGCTATGGCAAGAAAAGTTAAAAACTTTTAAACTTTTGTTACTTTTAATTTTTTTTTCAACTGCATCTAAACAAAAATGTGTTTTCTATGGGACACCTCTGGGATAAAAAAATAAGCTAAGTTTGGATTCGCTAAAGCATTTTGTTTCTTTGCAGAATCGACGGACTATAGCACCTAGTAAGAATGAAACTCCGTCCAAAGACAATAGAGGTTTGTTCCACACTGAGTTAATCTGCATTTAGAACTGGCCTGCACATACAAACCTAATTTGTGATACATTTTATGAGATATTACTTACTATCCATTCAACATATTTTGCTAAAAATCTGTTAGACAGTTTTAATAAGTAGACCTGAGTTGAATATCAAAGTGTTACAGGGGACTGTACCAATCAGCCATGAAGGAACAGAATTTAGTACATTGTGAGCCCAATACCTTTGAACTTTTATATCTGTTTTAATACTGAGTTCAAAAATTGCTTCTCCGTGAGATCTGGACCAACAGGTCTTCTTAATCAAATGTTTTGTTCTCAGCAATTCCAACCCGGGCCAGACCATCACAGCCTCAGCAACCAGAACCTGCTCCACCTCCACCAGTACCGCAGCCCACACAGCCCACTCAAGCCCAAACAAAGCAGGAACTGGCGAATGGTATGAATAAATAAAAATCTGTTTTGTTAAATTAAATTATTATTTTGATAGTTATTACATTTTTTTTTTGTTATTACATTATTTTTGTCGAAAGAAATCCAAAAGTGCCAACGCTCTTGGATGGTTGTGGGCGTGCTTGTGTGTGCGTCCGCTCAAAATATCTTATCCAATGTTTTGTTGACCACATGTTCGTCACAGAATCCTCACATCACCTGATATCCAGAAAGGAGTTTGGACAGCTTTGTATGTATCACCTGCATGTTACCCCTACCCTCGGTGCTTTATGGTGATTTTAATAGATTTCCTGGTAGACTGTGAGAGTTCTTGTCTAATGAGAATATTGTATGCAAACACAAATATCTGCCATCTGCATTTAGAGCTTTGGTGTTGAGATGAAGCTGTGTGAATGCAATCCATCCAAAAGACAGGCTTTCTGAGTATTAGGGGGAGGGTCATTTGTGCTGCTGTTTGGCTCCACTGCCTTTCCTGGTCTAATTTCTGCTGAGTCACGCAGAAGTAAACACATGGAAAAGCCTGTTGTACTGCACTGTGTGTTATTCAGACGGAAAAAGGAACCTCATTCACTCAAAGCACTCGATTTCACTTGATGGGCAGAGTACCGGTAGTAAAGAAACCCCCTTGCCCCCCCACTGACTCCCCTTTAGTCTGAATAACCCACAAGCAGTGATGGTGCTGCATTTCTCCTGTTCCTCCTTGTCCTGGTACTGACCCAACTCATCATCTTCTCTCAGATTAGAGCAGATTATTAATCTTTCTGCTCTCATACAAGAGCCAGCAGGAGGGATGTTGTGGCTGTAGCAGCAAGCAAGGGCTAATCACACAACGCTGGTTTTATTATATCTGCAAGAAATCAGAGGTGGCTTTCACTCACAGTTTGATAATGTGTTTTAATGCAGTTACTAATAGTTTGTGATTGACTAATCAGTGGGTGTGCTGTGCTGGGAGCTGTGGTGTAACTGGTTGATTGCTAGTTTATTTTACCAGTTCTTGTTTCATTTAAAACTACCTTGAATCAAATAGTTCAATGAAAACAATCTATATTATGTGTTTTCACTCAACTTTACGTCATTTAAATGACACTTTTCAAACACAAATGCATTCCAAAGTTCTTTACAGAGTAAAACAAGACAAATATTGACGTAAAACAGAATTTAACAGGCCCTAGTCCTGATGAGTTTGAAATTGACGAGATACTTAAGAGTAGCAGGCATTTTAAGATGCTGAAAGGGTCTTTTGTTTGTCCTGAAGAGAAAGCAGCTAGTGTTATGCTGAGAACACTGTGTGCCAGCCGCTGCATCCTGGTCTGTGGTTTCATTATCGCTGCTCTGCTTCTTTGCCAAAGTCCCAATGGTTGCCTTCTGTTTGGGGGAGAGACTGAAAGCAATAAGGAAACCAAAGGAAGATACAGAGGAAGTAGAAGAAACTGGTTGTTTAAAAGAAAGAAAAAATATTAAGCGTTTTGGTATATTCTACAAAGTGTGAAGAAGTTACAGTTGTTTCATTTTATTTATTTATTTATTTATTCATTTACTTGTATATTTGAATGGCAGCAAGGAGGAAGTCAAACTGTGTGAAGGAAGTGGAGAAATTGCAGGAGAAAAGAGAAAGGCGACGGCTTCAACAACAGGAGCTCAGGGAGAGGAGAGCTCAGGTAAAGCTACCGTAACTTAATTCAGCTTTTTCTGTTTGTAATTAACTGAATAAATGTATAGGATGTTGTTTTCGGATGTTGCAGATATTGATTTAGCCTCTCCTTGTTGTTCTTAAGGAGGTGGATACCACCATCCCTAACTATGAGATCATGTACATGATCAGAGATTTCCGAGCCAGTCTAGACTACCGGCCTCTGACCACGGCAGATGTGGTGAGTGGATAAGGAAAACTGTCCCTCTGTTTGGAAATTATTGGCTCTCAATAACTATATCACATTTTTGCCCTTCATGCATTGTGAAGATTGAAGAGCACAGAATATGTGTTTGTGTGAGGAAACGTCCACTCAACAAGAAAGGTAACTACTTTTATCATTAATGTTTTGTTTTCCACTCAAGTAGCTTCATCAATCTGAGTGTTTCTTCTGCTTTGCTGCAGAGCTGGCCATGAAAGACTTGGATGTGATCACCATTCCCAGTAAAGATGTAGTGATGGTTCATGAACCTAAACAAAAAGTGGACCTGACCCGCTACCTAGAGAACCAGACCTTCCGCTTTGACTACGCCTTTGATGACAGCACAACGAACGAGATGGTTTACAGGTTTGAAACATAGTCTTCAACAAACTAATAACATTAGACCAGCGTGCTTTAGGTTTGTTTTTCAAGTTTTACAGAAGTTAAATGCTATTTATTTGTAGCACTAAATTATAGGATAGGCTGTCTCAAGATATTACGCATAGTCCACATGATATTATTCCATCAATAAGCCCACCACCAGCAAACTCTTACATTACAGTAGACTACAAATAATCAGTAAAGACTGCATTTATTTAAATAAAAATTGTATTTTATGTTTAAAAAAAAAAAGGAAGAAGAAGAAGGAGGAAATAATTTGTTTTCCCTCCCTTGTATGCTACTGTTTATATCTGTTTATACACATGAACTTTGATAAGAAGCTGTCTGATCCTTCCAGGTTCACTGCCCGACCTTTAGTTGAGACCATTTTTGAGCGAGGCATGGCCACCTGCTTTGCCTACGGGCAAACAGGCAGTGGGAAAACACATGTGAGTTGGATGCATTTAGTGTCTCTTTAGGCAACACTTCATCCTGAGTATTTCATTTTTGACAGTTTTGCTATACTTTATAAATGCTGAATATAATTGAAATGTGCATCTTAACCTACACTGTATTTTAGACAATGGGTGGAGATTTCTCTGGGAAAAACCAAGACTGTGCTAAGGGGGTTTATGCATTAGCTGGTAAGCAAATGAGCGATCATTTCTACAGTAATTTTAATGTGTGCTGGTTTCAAAACATGTTTAGTATTTTGTAAGAGTTTCATGTTCATACGGTGGAATTTGTAGAGAACTTATCTTTTTTGTGCAGCTCGGGATGTATTTGTCATGTCGAAGAAACCCGTCTACAAGAAGTTAGATCTGCAAGTGTATTCAACTTTCTTTGAAATCTACAGTGGAAAGGCAAGTTACAAATACGTTTTTTCTATTGATGCCTCCAAATGCAGCCGTCTTCAGTGCTGACTGTGTGCTTCATGTATTAATAGGTGTTTGACCTGCTGAATCATAAAGCTAAACTAAGGGTGCTGGAAGACGGGAAACAGCAAGTGCAAGTTGTGGGACTTCAGGAGAAAGAGGTCAAGTGCACAGAGGATGTGTTGAAACTTATCGAAATGGGAAATAGCTGCAGGTATCCCAGCAGAATCTTTGTCACTTTAATCATTAGTGGCTCAGTCACAAGATATTGAATCTCATTTGTTCACTACATGTTCAGATGTCTTGGGATATGTTAAGATATTGTACTAGTCATATTCTTTTCACACCAGATTCATAGCAGACCCAGGAAGATTTTATTGTACTGCAGTTGTTCTTGTCTAACTCTGCTAATCTGTATTCTTATATCTCCCCCCTTTCTCTCCTAGAACATCAGGACAGACCTCAGCCAACGCTCACTCATCTCGGAGCCACGCCGTATTCCAGATCATCCTTCGGAGGAAGGGGAAGATGCATGGGAAGTTCTCCCTCATTGACCTTGCAGGGAACGAGAGAGGGGCTGACACATCAAGTGCCGACCGGCAGACTCGGCTGGAGGGAGCTGAGATCAACAAAAGCCTATTGGCCCTCAAGGTCTGCGGGCGGCAGAGATTACTTCAGTGTTGTGTTTTTGTTGAAAAAAAAAATACAAGTTGTTGTGTTTTTTTTGTTTTTTTTTTTCTACAGGAATGTATCAGAGCTCTTGGTCGTAACAAGCCTCATACTCCGTTCAGGGCCAGCAAGCTTACCCAGGTCCTGAGAGACTCGTTCATCGGGGAAAATTCACGCACATGCATGGTCAGTTATGCGTTTCATGCATCTACACTTCTAATCTGTGCACTGTTGTCATTTGATATGTTTAAATGGAAATGGTCCTCTCTTTCTCCATCAGATTGCAACCATCTCTCCTGGCATGACATCCTGTGAGAACACACTCAACACTCTACGCTACGCCAACAGGTGGGAATATGGCAACTTACTACAGCCAGTGGTTTGGACAGTGTAAAATCATGTGGAATTATAGTTTCTTTATTTCCTCTATAATGCTCAGTGGTTTTGGTTTAGATGTACATTAGCTACCAATAGTACAATTGTTAATTTCTGTGCTTACTCTCGTTAGTTCTCTCTTACCTTCTTTGTACACCATCTTATTCCTCTTCTTTCCTGCTTTGTTTCCTCTCTGTCTCCTCCTGCTCCCTGTGCATTGGTGTGGGTGGTGACACCATGCAGAGTGAAGGAGTTTGGGATTAGTCCGTCAGACATCCCCTTCTCCCAGGGCGGTCAGGGAAGTCGCCCTGAGCACTCGCCCACCAATACCTTTGAGTTCGATGACTTTGCTGCTACTTCTCCCAGCAGGTCGAGCACTCCCCCAAGCATAACACTGCACACACACATTAATACACACACACAGTGCACGCGCTTCCTTATGTTGAAACTAATGTCCATGATTTCATTATCGTTCATTTTCATCAGGCGATCACTGTGAAATATCTTTTTATTTTTTCTTCACACTTTTTATTTTACTCTCTATGGTGTGGCCATTCATTCTCTTCATCCCTGCTTTAACACATGCTTCTTCTAATGAGGCGTTAGACGAAGACGAAGTGTCCTTTCACTTAGCTACTAGAACACTACTCTGTCCTTGTAAATGTCTTCTTGTTTTGTGTGATGTCATCAGTTGTGATAGCTTCATGTGACTGTGATGAGTAAGGATGAACACAAGGTCTTTCCCTGACTTGACTCTAGCTATCAGCAAACACATCAAGGATGAGCTTTTGTTTGAGCTAATTCTTAGCAGGAAATCCTTCTTACACTCCAAGTCCTAATTAATTAGCGCTGTACTTGGGACATGGCAGCGATCTGTAGTCACCTTTGTGACGCGACATTAAACACAAGCTCTAACCATCCAGACTTCAGTTAACATAACTGATATCTTCAGATCAGTCATCTTTTTCCTGGCTTGAGGAGCATGCGATTCTCTGATGTCATTCATGATGCTGTCATGTTTAAATCATAAATGCTTTTGTTCAACAGTTAACTCCACACACCACATGTAATAACATGCTCAGAGCATGTGACCTGAACTCGACCTGACCAGTTTATTGTCCTTGTCTGGTCTTCAGGGTGAAGGAGCTGACAGTGGACCCCAACCAGGTGATAGATGGGGTACGACCCAACATCCACGCTGTCAACCAGGTGGAGCTTCTGGACGATGAGTGGCTGAGCATGTCGCCACAACGGGATGACCTCAAACTGCTCTGTGAGCAAAATGTAAGTACAGAAACATGTGCTGCTCTTATTGGAAAGGTTTAAAATGTTGTCAATAATATTTGAAATATTGTCACTATAACTTTTAACAAATCATTCAAAAGAAACTAAGAAGAAATGTGCAAAAGTGTCCCTATTTTGTTATTTTTATAAACTAGAGTCATTACAATCGTTTTAGACATGGTTATACATGTAGATATTCAACAAACTCTTAACTCATGGTTTTCCCAGAATAAAAGCTCTTAAAGCGTATTACAGCTTTATACAGGTACGTCGGTTTAGTTGCATTAGTCACTCGTTTTGAAGTGGATGAGCAAAAAGGATTGTATGTTGTGTTCTGTCTTGTTTTTTTTAGAAATTAATTTTTCTTTTTTTTGTTCTTGTGTGTTATTTTTAGGAGGAGGAAGTGTCTCCTCAGCTCTTCACCTTCCACGAGGCCGTGTCTCAGTTAGTGGAGATGGAGGAGCAGGTTCTTGAGGACCACCGAGCCGTGTTCCAGGTATGAAATGCAAAGACGATGCACAAGCACACACAGACAAACATACCTCACCTAAAACGGTGCATGCTGCCAATATTTTTCTTCTCTATTCTGACAGACAATAAAAACACTGAAAGATTGTCCATTAATTTTTAGCCTCAATCTGAAGGACACAGAAATGATGCAGGTTGTTTGGTTTCTGCAGTTGATTGTTATTCAAATGTATTTCTCCTCTGAACAGGAGTCTATCCGGTGGTTGGAAGATGAGAAGGTGCTTTTGGAGATGACCGAGGAAGTGGACTATGATGTGGAGTCGTATGCCACGCAGTTGGAGCAGATCCTTGACCAGAAGATAGAAATTCTTATTGAGCTCCGAGGTATGACCAAAGCATAGACTAACAGGAGAAACAAGTGTGAGACTACAAATAAACGGGGCGGATATGACATATTCTGGTCACCTTTTAACTGTAGATTCAAAGAAAGATATTTTTTTTTTGTAAATTATTTTTATTTCCAAAATTCTGCAAAGCTCCTGCAGGGGCTGAAGCTGCTGGAAAACCAAACACAACCCAAATATTTATGTTGTGTTTAGTCTTAGGTTCTGTTACTCATCTCAATCAAGAAGCCAGGATTTCAAGGTTTCTCTCAAAATCCTGAAACGGATGTTGGTTAAAAGCTGTTTTAACAGCCTAAAGCCATATTTTTGTCTATTGAGCATCACCTCACCTCTGAGCTCCATGTCAGTTTTTTCCCCCACTCCATAAGACTTTTAAATAAACAGTACCCGTTTCCTGTCTACCCTCGACAACGACTGCCTACAGTACTGCAAGCAGCGTTTTAGTTTTTAGCCTAGTGTCCTTATCTTTTAGTATTTAGAGTTTTTATTGTTATAATTGTTTTTATTGCTTTCTTTGAGCCAGTGGCAACGAAATTTCGTTCCACTTGTACTTGGTCTTTTGGTATGACAATAAAGTGAACCTTTGTTCAAACCTCCTGCTTTGTATTATAGGTCAAAGATGCTTTTACACCGGCAGTAAACTGCAATCAGATTGTGCTTAATGTTGGCGAAAGTTTCACAGTTGTTTGCACGCATTCAATTATGTTAATAAACAAGCTTAAACCTTGAGAAGATAAAAATTTAACTCATTTTTCAAATGGGTTTTTATAAAAGACATAAAAAAAGAAGATGGGTAGACCAAGAGCATGTTTTCTTTTACTTGGCATGTTGAGGTGTGCATTGGTTTGTTGGTTGTAATTTGTATTTAGTCAATATGAAATGTTCTCCATTAAAATCCAAAACCTTTTGATAAATTGAATATTAAATCTGCAAAATTTTAGTCCCCAAAAGTATAGACTATTAAACTAGAAAAATGTTTAGGAATGTGTGGTTTCATAGTGCAGACAAGTTATTAATAAGTTGGTTTATTTGCTGATGTCTGTCTTCAAACTCAGTCAAGCTGAAGCTCTTCTTTGAAATCTCCATTAGATGTTTGACTTCCACCTGATGTTCCTCTTGAAAATACATTAAACAGTGACTCATTGCATCTTTTCTCTCCGAAACAGATAAAGTGAAGTCATTCCGTTCGACGCTGCAGGAGGAGGAGCAAGCCAGTAAGCAGATCAACCCCAAGAGGCCACGTGCTCTTTAGAGGCTGGAGGGGGAAGAGATTTAGGTGGTACATACGGAAGAATAACCCCTAGATGTTTGGCACAACTCTAGCTGTCACTAGCAGCTGTGAGAACACCAGTAAAAAGACTGTCTAACAAATCAACAAACAAAGGAATTGCATTTGTTATAATCCCCTCCTAACAGATTCTCTCACTCACTCTGTTCTTGTTAGAAGTCTCTCGAAGGAAAATCATTTCCTTCCATTTTAGCTGATTTTTTTTTTTTTGTTTCCTCCTGGAGAATAGTTTACTTTTGCTGTTCTTAAATTATTTTTATTTTATACTTGTTTATACTTATTTTAGCAGAATAGGTTTGAACTGAAGACGAAATTGAAGATGTTCAAAGTTTACCACACAACCAGTATTTTGGTTTCTGGTATGTCTGGCCGACGTTTCTGCATGTGCACTCTGTGATAGCTTAAGTACAACCGCAGTTTAGGACTCCTCCGTGGCGTTGTGAAGTCATATTCCTTTGTACTTGGTCTCTTCTCTTTTGCTTCCTTGATTTTTTTACCAGTTTGGAAGAAGTCTTGAACTACATTGTTTTTCTTTCCTCGTTTCCCGGAGAGGTTTTTACATGTAGTTTGTTTCGGTTTGTGCCATGTCAGTTTGGCAACTCTTACTTCATTCAAAACATGTTTTCCACCCATTTAACTCTTTGCTATAAAAAAAAAGAAAGAAGAAACTAGAAAAGCTATTAATAAATGTATAGTGAAGATCACTGACCTAATGTTGTTTTTCAGTGTTTGCACCAGATGTAATGCTGGATGAAGTAATAAAAAAATGTTTCATTTGAATGACTTCTGTGACCATCTATTTACCTAATAAATGGTTTCACTCATGACCTTGGAGGATTGGAATCTCTCCCATTTTTAACACATTTGAAAAACTGCAATAAAACCAATTCCATTCATTTAATCTAAAATCATTCTTTTATGCCTTTTATACCTTAACATGAAATCTTCAAAGGTGACCACGGACACAGATTTGGAAAAGCATGTTTTTCTAATTCTGAGCCAGAAGTGTGAAGCTGTCCATCTTCCTTGACTGAGGATTGTCTTTCGCCCTCTGGCGGCCTCTTTGAGTACTGAATAAAAAAATGGTGCATGACCAATTGCATTTTTACTGCCATGATGTAGTGCGATAATTCATTATTTTTCCCATAGCCTAGTTCCTCTTCAGTGTGACAGGAGGTGCTGGAGCCATCCTAGCTCTGTCTCTGGTTGAGAGTAAGGATGCAGCCTGTACACATAGCCGGTCGCCGTCATGGTGACTCAAATATGGAACAGGGTGGCGTTAAAACAGCAGCTTTTTTATTCTGTTTTTTCCTATTAAGATTTACCTTTCAAATATATAGTTTAGATTCTACTCATTTACTTAGAACCCACAGTTGTATGAAGGATTTCATTTGGAACTATCTATATATATATATAAATACACACACACACAATACAAGATATTACTGCAGACAGCTCAAGCTCCAAGGGAGATTGGAAAAGCTAATCTCTTTCAAATCTGGGCAGACAAACACCAGTAGCAACAATTCTGATGATGACCTTCATTATTTGTCTTTTATAGAAGAAAAATGAAATGGAAAGGTTTATTTGGCTGGTTAAATTGGCTCGCTGCCCTATTTATGTACGGTAGTATCTTTTTCCACTTGTCATAATTAGAAAGCCATTTAAGAACAAAAGTCAACTATTAATGAAAGTTGCATTTTGTGCATTTGTCTTTTTAAGAGCATTGAAGATTAGTGTGATACATCTTAGGTTTTTACAATAATATTTGTTATTTCCCATTGTATTGCATTCCTGTACTTCTGATTGAATACCTTGCTCTTGTTTACCTATTTATTTTGGTCAGGATAACTACACGGCTAAAAAAAAAAGATGGAGAAAAGCAGGGGGTGCTTTAGGGGCTCAATTCTGTGCTGTTCCGTCAAATAGGCTACATTCAGCATCTCCATTGTTATGAAAAACTAAAAAAACTCACATGAGAAAATAAATAGGAGCTGGTTTGCTGCATCTGTGCAGGTACAACGAAAACTCAAAACTATCACAGCATTCTCGAGGGAACTCTGACACCCAGTGTCAGAAAGCTTGGTCTCAGTTGCAGGCCATGGGTCCTTAAACAGGATAATGACCCGAAACATACTAAAAACATTGAATAATGGCCAAAATAAAACACTGAACTATTCTGAAGCGTCCTTCTACGAGCCCTGGTGTAAATCCTATTGTCTTGGCCAGTTCCATAAGTCCTTTTCTATGATTCTGTTGAACAATAATTGAAGATCAAATATCTGATTTTCACTAGTCAATGGGCAATAAATGATTATTTTTGGCAGTTTTAAGTTATTTCACTGACCAGTGTAGTTTTTTCTGTTAATAAAAGGAACCCAACTACTGTGTCCACGTGTGGATTTGCTGGATGAACATGTGTGTACGTGACTATTCTAATCACTTTTAAAGAAAAATCCCTATAAAGCACTTTGTATTGCACAAGTCTTATAAAGTGTGCTCACAAAATGTGTTTGGTAGAGAGAAAAGGCTTTTGCATTTTATTTTCAAAGATTATGTTTAATGAACACTGTAGATTACAATAAGTGTTATTCTGCTAGAGGTCGATCATTTCCACTGTACACAAGGTTACAAAGCACTCAATATGAGCTTCTTCTTCTTCCTTTTTCTTTTTAAATACATCTGAACATTTCATTACTGTAAATTCAGCTCCTCTAAGCTGACTTCTAGATGAGGTAAGAGGACACAAAGCTGGGTCTCCTCCACTCCCTCTGCCACTCATGAAAAGTGTATCCCTGCAGCGTTGAATGCATGCAGCAACCTGAAAATGAATAAGATGCCCATGACTTAAACATGTCAACTTAGTGGTACTTCAGTAAAACCGTCCCCTAATGAGGGATCAAAGACATTTCAAATCATAGATGTTCAACTTACACCATGAAATCATCAATATCCATGGACCTCGCCCTCTTCTCACTGAAATCAGCCTCCTGCAGGACACTCTCGATCTTCTTGGTGATGCTGAAGTCCGCTGGGACGTCCTGGGAAGATCGGAGCAGAACGTTTTAGACACAAACTGGTCAACAAAGCAAAGCTTTCAGGTGGATTCATTCACGTCTGATTTCACGAGCTTCCCTCACCACGTTGTGAAGAGAGCAGTGAATCCTGTAATTCTTTTCCAGCAGTTGCTCCACTGCAGCAGACCTGGATAATGAAAAACAAACATTATGACCTTCTATGACAGAGTCTCTGGTTGTTTGTATTTGGTTTTAGCAGCAGACAGAAACCTACTTGAAGGATGCGTTGAGGGTTTTGTTTTTCCGTACGAAGGCTATTCTGACTAGACCGTCCCACTCCTGTTAGAGAAATTAGAAAATGTTAAAACAACCACCTGATATTTCCTTCACAGCATCAACCACCAACGATCAAACCTCACCTGGAAATTAACCGGAGGAGGAGGATTTTTCGGCTCTATCCTGACAACGCTGGACTCCACTTTAGGAGGAGGACGGAAGTTGTTTTTCCCAACCTGTTAACAGCAGAAATATCTCAGAGATAGCTCCCGGTTCGAGGGGAGAACATTGATGCAAATTAACAGTCTGCTGACGCTGCAGTGATGCAGTGTCACATCCCAGAGTGAAAACCAACCTTCATGAGGTGGTCTACGCGAGCCAGCAGCTGTGTGTTGATGGACAGCCTGCAGTAGAGTTTGTCTCCAGGTTTAGCAACCA
The DNA here is from genome assembly GCF_033807715.1 of Cololabis saira. Lineage (NCBI taxonomy): Eukaryota > Metazoa > Chordata > Actinopteri > Beloniformes > Belonidae > Cololabis > Cololabis saira. Next base: position 28,223,612 of record NC_084595.1, read on the forward strand.
GTCGCATGGCGAACTCTCTCTGGAACATCAGGACAGCACATCTGAGCAAAAATAAAAAACAAAGACGGACTAAACCCTCATGGCAGACCTCAGAGAACACTACATGGCCTCAGTGAACCTCCACCCATTTCTAACCTGAAGAAAGGTCTGTGCAGCAGCAGCTTGAAGACAAATGGGGAAGAAATCTGCACAATTGAAAACAATTTTTTTTTTAGTTTACAATAAAAATACATGACATTGAATGAATTTTGTGAAATGTAAAAAAACAACTGGTCTTTACCTGGTAAGGTAAGTTAGCCACACAGGCGTCAAAAAAAGGCAGATCTGTTTTTAATACATCTCCAACTAATATCTGAAGTTTGCTCTGCAAAGGTCTGTTCAGGGGAACAATGTCTGCATTAGATCAGATGTTGAGTTTCTGGTCACCAACTACTGCTGGTCATAAAAGTAGAAAGTAAAAGGGCGCTGCTGTCTTCACTTACGTGCACTGAACTCTTTTCTGAAGCTCAGCCACCAACCTGCCGTCCAACTCACAGGCCACCACCTGCAGAAACAGAAATTACTGTTTGGATTTCGCAGGTAAAAGCTGTGTTCACAGCAGCTTTTCACAAGTGTAAAATACACAGTCGACTAAAGAAAAACAAAACAAATTGCAGAAAATCTGCATGATGTAAGACACATTTCACATGTACAGCACAAACACTACATGATTGATCAACTTCCTTGACTTATATCGACTAGTGCATCATCTGTCAGGTAAGAAGATGCACCAAAGTCAGACACTTCTCAAAAAAGAAAAAAAAAAAAAAATGCTCTGAAACTCAGATTTTGGTCAAAACAGCCAGACTTCTGATCAAGTAGCAATTAATATGCCACAAATGCACACTGATGGGTCTGAAGGTTTATGTACATTAAACAAGTAGAAAAAGGAGGACAAGATCATCATCATTACAAATCTGCATATTAAATACTTTATAAACGTTTACTCTAGAGCAGTGTTCTCCAGAATCCATTCAGTTGAGTTATTACTGCAAACTTTATCTTCTGTTGGAAAATAAAAAGGACTAAATCTAAGCATTGAACATTTTAAGTTACAAGTAATCGGTGTGCAAAACAAAACTACTTGAAAAAAGTCACCTTCTTTGCTTTTTCCAGTAGTTTCACTGTCATGTTACCGGTACCGGGTCCAACCTCCAGAACCACGTCCGTCGGCCTCAAAGCAGCCTGAAAAAATGTGACGTATACCACAGATTATTCTTAGACAACTCAGGACACTGCTGTTTCTTATACTAATTTTAGATGTTTGCTATTTACTACTGTTTAGTTGCTGTTTTTTTAACTTCTATGCAAATAATTAGCAGTTGACCAACAGCTTTCACTTTCTTTCCCACCATCCCCCCATTTAATGTTGCAGTTTTAGTTCATAGCCTCCAACTGAAACTCTTGGAATCATGTACAGCAAGTATAAAGAAAACACATGCCCTACATTTGTCAGTTGTTTACAACTTCTTGTTCCTTAAATACATTTTAAAAAAGCCAATGAAAAAGCGAGAAATGAGGAAAGTTGAAGAGTTTTAATGTCTACAACCTTCCTCCATTTGGATGTGAATATTTGTTGATTAAACATGAGATTCTGCACTTCTAAGATCACAAACAGTCAGGAAATATTTCTGAACATATTTACATATATAATATTTACAAAGGAATCCTCTCAGAACCAGAGTGAACCGTCACACACACCTTTTCAATTATTCCATTGACGATCAGAGGATTCTTCAGGATGTGCTGACCAATGCCAGTGTTGAACATGATGCCTTCAACAAACAAACAAACGGTCTTTCATACTGGGTATTTATCATGTAAAAGTGTCATTAAAAGGACATTTTTATAGATTACATTTTTCCTGTCATATTATTTAATTTTCAAAGTCTTATTTCTTGATTTTAAACGGAAGAAAGTGACTATTGTTTCAGCTATTGCTTAGGAATTCCTAAAGTGGTATCATATTCCACTGATGGAGAGACCTGCCAGTCAGTGGAGTGAGATAATGGTTAAATGGATCAGTTTCATAACAAATCAAACTATATTTTCTTTGGACCTTTGGGTTATCGGACCCTCACAACACCTAACGACCAACAACATCTTAAAACACTCATGCATGTGTGCTGTTTTCACTCTGGGCCACATCTGGATGCTCACTGAGCTTTAAAGCCTAAATTATGGTCCGCGTTAAATCGACGCAGAGCCTACGGCGTAGGGTACGGCGTAGGGTATGCGGAGACGCGCACCCTACGCCGTAAGGTCTGCGTTGGTGTAACGCGGAACCATAAATCAGCCTTTAAGTGCCAATAGTATAACAGATGAGGCTGTTATCCAGAGCAGTGGCGTTTTTAGCTATGGGCTTCCGAGGCTGGAGCCCCGAACCTAAAACACACCCAAAAAAATAAATAAATAAATATTTTTTTTTTTTAGGACTTAGGCGCTCGGGATTTATCATAGGTGGTGGGAAGATCGGGTTAGGCGGCCGCCCAAATTTTCTCTATGTAGGAAAAAGGACTATACTATACTCTAGCTATAAAAGCCTGATGGACTAAAACATGAATGCATCTGTCTTCACTGGGGGAGTTGTAACTTAATATCAACAGTGCTTTTGACATCGGGTGATCCGAGTCACTGCTACGTGCCAACGAGCTACAGCAGAATGACCCTATTTTTCAAATATAAACGAGTTATTTTTCATAAACTTTTTTATTAACATCACACAATCTTGTCACCTCTCTCTTTACCTTATAGTTTGCAGGTCTGATTGTTTGTCTGATTATGTTTGGCGAACCCAAATGGGCCCCATGGGCTATCCTAATGGGCCCCTGCGAAAAACATTTGTACACCCCTGTTCAGCTGTTTACTGCTGTGTCTCAGCCAGAGGCGTCACCAGACCCTTTTTATTGGGTCACATGACCCAGTAAAAATCATTAGTGACCCAGTAAAAAATGTCACCAGAATTGTTTTTCTTCTGGTTTTAAATCTCATATTTTCGGTCATTGATTAACTGTAGGCCTGCTGGCAACAAGAAATAATCTACAATATTGTCAAAGCATGCAATTTATTACTAAAATACCATGCAAACACATTATGATCCTAGATCCTTGTCTGTGCTTGAATGTGCTGCAGTTATGCGTGAGCTGCGAGATCACCACCACCTGAAATCTCCACTGTCTGTGATAGTCTAAATTAGATTAAGGTTAGGCAAAGGGCATGCATCAGTTCATTCAGGTGATTAATTAAAGATCCAGTCAATAAAATACATGTATTTGTACAGTTTAAAGCATTATTTATGCGTTTTTCATCATAAAAAAAGAGCAAAAAAATAATAATAATGCCGATTTCAGCCCCTGATCATTTCTCATTAGCCCCTGATGTCTTTGGATCCTAAAAACGCCCCTGATCCAGAGTCACTTTACTGGAAACAGTTTCTAAATTAACTGGTAGTTTGGTTAGCGTTTCACGAGATTAAATTACCAGACAACTTTTAATAGTTTTCCAGTACCTCAGACGATACTGATATAACAAAACATTTCTACATAAGGTTTGGCGATGACCTCAATGTGCGAAGCTCCCACCAACAAAGTCTGACAGTAGCACCACTTAACACATAAATGTGATATGCATTTAATGTGTGCGATGTTGTTTCGGAATATCTTTTTGTTTTTGAGTTTAAGGATAAACGCGTCCTGATGCTAATGTTTGCTGGCATGCTAAAACCAAGGGGAAAACGTACCTTGGTTTTTAACCTCCTGGTGCTGCCGACTTTTCTTCTCTGCCCTGACTTTTGGCATTTTCCCTTTACTTTAGTTAAATAGCTAGGGACTCAAAATTTAAACAAGTTCCAATTTTTTAGTGACTAGTCTTGTAAACACGTGTTTTCTTTCTCCCTCACTGGCATAATGTCCAGTAGATTTAAAATCTTCTCACCGGCGGTGTCGCCCTCTAGTGGGAGCTGCTGTTGTTGATTTATTTCAAATCAACAACAAAGGACATAAACAAATGTTTTATTACTGATTTTTTTATTAGACAATAAGGGATGAAAAATAAAATTAATAAGGGGTGAAAAAAATAAATAAATCAACTCCTTTTTTAGTCAGAGATGGGAAACTCCTCCAACGTCATGACAATGTCTCGAAGTTTGGGGTCGTTCAACCAGTTGACTTTACAGGCCAAAAGAATACCCTAAAGAGGAAGAAAACATATCAATACTCTAGGTGCTGATTTTATTTTGTGAATAAACACATATATAATGAGACAATCATGCATTTCCAATTTACCCTGAAGACATTCTGTGTCATGACAGTCATCTTTTTATATTTCTCCAGGTTCGTTTGGCCCTTCTCCAATGCAGCTTTGAACTTTTCTGTATCAGGGTGCTCCTTTCTGGACATCAAGTCTTCCATTTCTTTCATTTTTTCATGTGTGAGCCGCTTCATCTCTGCACAAAAAGGTAATCAATTGTCAAAGAGTTTGCCGAATGAGTGCAAAGGTCTGACCATTTTACATTGAGATGGTAAAAATAAAAATCCCTCAAAAGTTATGTGTTGATACAGAAGAATGACTGATACTATAACAACTGATGATGGAGTGTCATGTGCTGGTACTATCGGCCACTTCAGAGGAGCAGGAGTATCCTTCAGATCAGTCTACCACTTCAACTTTGACCACTTTCCAGCATCAAGGACCACTTGGCAGTTGCCCACTAATATTCATCCATGCATCCACTTCATTTGATCAGGTTTAGGTCATAGGGCAGCACAAGGAGAGATCAGAGTCCCTTGCCCAGACTAGCAACACTGGGGACCCTCTTTGGAGCCAGGCATCAGCCTGCCATAGATATATATATATATATATATATATATCAAAATAATATACAAGCACACATATATCAACTCTAATATAACTGTCAATAAGGAGATTTTTTTTTTTTCATTTTCATTCTATACTTTTGACAGTGATGCAAGATGACGTTTAAAAAAAAAAAAAAATGTGAACATGACAATGCTCCTTTACGTTTCTCAGTTATATGGTTTTGAAATATATGATTGTAATGCATCTTTTCTTCTTTTGTATTTTCTTATCACTGATGGTTGCTATTTTTCTGTCTGCACTTAAGTCCATGACCAATTTCCTAAAGGGGATAATAAATTACATTTTATTCGATTCTTATTCAACTTGCTTTTCAAGCAGTAGGTTGTTTTATTCGAGTAAGACTGTGCTGTCCTATTAATGGATAGATTAACCCCAATAATAACTCAGATCGAGATCCCAAACTGGTCAAACCAATTTGTAGTTGATTTCCACCCACTGGAAAGCCGTATAAGTGATGAAAATACAAGTGGTATAATGACCCTGCTAGAATCATCATATGCTACGACATCAAAAGCAGCATACCATCAGAGAGCTTCTTTTTTTTTTTTGGCCATTTCAAAAATATTACAACATACCAAGTCTGTTCTTCTGCATTTCCGTAATTTCATCTTGAAGATGTCTGGTCTCCTGTTTAAAAACAAGAAGAATTTGGGTCTGACATCGTTTCTGTTTAGAGCAATTGCTCCCAAAATGAGTGTCAGGACCTTGAGAGGGTTGCAAGGTGATTTCAGCATTAGCAAATATCTTTTAAGAAGAAAAAAAATAAATCTCAAAAACAGATAACATATTTTAGACTGGGGGACTACATATACATTACCAATGTATTTGTAGTGATATAAATCAGTCTTACACTCTACTTGTGAGTCTAATTAGTGTGTGCATGCCAGCACGAGTCTTTAACTGGACTTAAAAATAAATAAATAAAATCAGGCCAAGAACTCTGACCGACCTGATTATTCATGGAGGTCAAAAGCCTGAAAGCCACTGGGTTCACTTCACACTTCCATTTTTCAGGCATCTTAAATTGTGTAAGTCAGAGATCAACTTCTATCTTCAAATATCAATAATTTCATGCACATCTGCCTTAATCTGCGTTTGTTGGACAATAATCATTGGGATACATACTGCAAATGAATTGGTACATGCACGTACATTTGTAAGATGCACAAACATCTTTACAGTTGGACCATACTGAGCAAGATCAGTGACTGTGGATTCAGAAACGCTGCAATTTAAATAAACAGCGCCATGAAACGAGGGAACGTAAACATGCCCGTGTTTGTTGCTAACAGGTTCAGACTTCAACATCATGGGAAGGATCTCCACAGATGAAATCATCTGCTTACATTTAAGTTCAGCGTCATCCCTTTATTTGCCTGTTATTTGAGCAGGATGGCACGATGTGATGTGTTAACCACAATTACACTTATTTTAACACCCTCAGCCATCCTCTCCATCTTTACCTCCACGCAACTTCACATCATTCTGCATCCTGAATGACAGGTTTCAAAAGGGCCACAAAAAGGCTTTAGAAAGCTGTAGCTCATGTACTGTGCAACATTATAGCTAACAATTTAAGGGCAGATGCTTTTGCTCTCCCGCATGTAAACTGTTATGTTCCTGCACCAGATTTCACGATGAGGCTCTTCCTTCAGCACAGACCTCCTGCGTAATAGAGCCTGTCCATTACACACATAAACACTGCAACGGATGAGTGTGCTATGCTCATGAGCTAGTTACCGTGGCGTTGATCTGCATTAGATTGTAAAAATATTTATGCTCATGAACCATCTACACAATGATACATATGGAGTTACGGCCTTCAGTGGAAAACCCGGGAATTTTCCTTTAGTTCATAGCGTCTGTCATGTGACAATTATCTCATTACAAACCCCACAGCTGACCAAAAACAATCCATCACACAAGTATCATGCACCCCGCTATCTGATCTAATGTTATACAACACGGCAAGACAATTTCTTTTTTTAAATGACAAGAACATGTTGATCATGGCAGACAAACACCTGGAATGATACGTACTTGCTGAAGTTGTTTTATGCGGGAACACAAAGCCATGCAGCGATCACTCACGCCTTTCAGGAAGCTGAGGAAAAACAGGTGTTTGACATTAAATCAGGATAAACAGTTGGCGGTTATTTCAGTATGCGATGAATTGACTTACGCCGTGTCTCCATCACTTTGCTTCATTTTCTCTTCTAAAGCTTTCCACATCTGCATTCTGTAAGACACCGGTTAAAATCAGTGACGACACAGATACAGTTTACACAATCTATGATATTCTATTGTTCATCGTCTGTTTACCTGTGCAGAGCCAGTGTCATGTTAAAGTGTAGCGTCTTGACTTTTTCCAGCTCGCTGATGTAGTCTGGCCTGCAGCATTTACGGTTAAATCATGTGTTAAAAACATCATATTTGATTTACATTTTAAATTTACATGACATTTCTAATACCCACAAGTGTCTCTCTGCTTCAGAAGGGCTCCATGATCTTTTACTTTTCCCTGTAATGACAAACCTAAAGTGAATTCCTCGTGTCCGTGAATAAAATAACATTTCATGGAAATAAAAGACTGTTATATACAGTACCTGCACTGAGCTGTACTGCCATCTCAAAGCACTGGTTTGACATCTGCTGCTTTATTCTGAAAGAAAATAATTACAAGTAATGAGATAAGTGATGGAGCTGAGGTTTTTGGAATGTGATCCCTCATGAGTGGGACATGTTACGAGCAAGGAACCCTAACCTGAGCATGTCTGCAGACAAAATCTCCTTCTGTCCAACAGAGCTTTCAGCAGCAGGACCTTCTCTCAGTGCCACGCTCTCCACCTTGTGACTCAGGCCCCCAACGTTGTCCGATGGCTCCATGTGTGGAAGGAAAACCCAACAGCGACCACAGGGACGGCAGGTGTGAAATCACCTGCATTTGATCAGATGTACAGATATTCATATGTTATGTCCATGCAAATACATGCAGGTGAAAGAAGTGGTCCATTAAGTTACAGCAGGCTGGGATGACAGCAATCAGAAACTTCTGAATATTTATTCATATGTTTGGGTCAGAAAGTGTTACCGTAACTATCCAGGTAACACAAATCTCTATGACCCTCTCACCAGAAGACTAAAATCAAATTCAAACATTGATCAAATTAAAGAGTGGATGTGCCAGAACTTTCTTCAGTCAAATGAAGACAAAATAGAAATAATAGTGTTTGGAGCCAAGGGGGAAAGCTCAAAAGTCAGCACTCAAGCTTCAAGCAGTTAAGCTACAAACAAACGGCCAAGCCAGAAATCTGGGAGTGGTTCTGGATTCAGACCTGAATTTTAACAGCCACGTTAAGACAGTAGTGAAGTCAGCCTATTATCACCGAATGAACATGTCAAGGATTACAGGACTGATGTCTCAGCAGGATTTATACAAGTGATGAGAGTTCATCAGGGCAACAGCTTGGGGGAAGAAACTGTCCTTGTGTCTGGAGGTTTTAGCGTACAGAGCTCTGTAGCGCCGTCCAGAGGGCAGGAGTTCAACCAGACTGTGTCCTGGGTGTAGGGCTGCACGATTAATCGTTAAAAAAATCGCGATCTCGATTCATGCTTGAACACGATCTCATTTCCGAATGACGACGATTTAATTTTAATTTTTTTTTTAAAGATGGCTGCATAAAAAAAGGACTAGGCCTATGTTCTAGGTTGTTGTAGTCCTGTCATGGTCAACTATCATGTTGTCATGTTTGTTATATTTTGTTAATGATTGTGGATTACATTTGGAGAAACATCTACCTTTCTCATCACCTGACACATATTGCACATAAATATTGTTAAAATTGTTATTGTTAAAATTATTTAAAGACAAGAGAGATGTTTATTGTTTTTATGTTCAATGTCAGCTATTACAGCAAAAAGCAGCCAGAGGAATAATTTGTTGCCTCAGAACTACAGGATATGTTACAAGTCCCCTTTCTGAAAGGGTGTTCAACTCAGGGAGGAACAAATATTGTTAAATTGTTATTATTGTTTAAATTATTTAAAGACAAGAGAGATGTTTATTGTTTTTATGTTCAATGTCAGCTGTTACAAAGTTGATGCCAGTCTTTTATCAGGCACCATCATATTTTTTGTAACGTTTACCTTTTGTATCGGCAGCTTCTTAATAGCAGCAAAAGGCAATGGGGGGTTCATCCCAGCCAGAGGAATAATTTGTTGCCTCAGAACTACAGGATCTGTTACAAGTCCCCTTTCTGAAAGGGTGTTCAACTCAGGGAGGAACAAATATTGTTCAAAATTGTTATTATTGTTTAAATTATTCAAAGGTTTGTGTAAAGAAGACAAGAGATGTTTATTGTTATTATATTTTTGTTCAGCTGTTGCAAAGTTAAAGTAATAAGTGCAATAAATTTTATATTGGAAAAAAATCGTGAGAGAATCGTGATCTCAATTCTAAGCAAAAAAATCGTGATTCTCATTTTGTCCAGAATCGTGCAGCCCTACCTGGGTGTGAGGGGTCTGCAGAGATGCTACCTTCCCGTTTCCTGGTCCTGGACCAGTACAGGTCCTGGATAGATGACCGGACTACTGTAACGCTGTTCTCAAGGGTCTCCCTAAAATATCCATCAAACAGCTGCAGTTGGTTCAGAACTCCAGGTCTTAGATGTTTACACTGGCTTCCTGTCTGACACAGAAACAGAATAGATTTTAAAATCCTGTTCTCTCACACCTACCTTCTGTACCCAGTTCGATCCAAACACGGTGAGGCAGCAATCAGCTTTTATGCTCCTCACCTGTGGAACAAATTCCCAGAATGCATCAGGGCTGCTGAAACTCTCTGTGGCATCAAGTCAGGCAGAAAACCTTTTTATTAACTGCTGCATTTCAGTAATCTACCACGAAATCCTTTATTAGTCCGTGGGCCAGAGCCCAAATTTTCACTGGTCAGTACCACTCAAAGTGACAAAACTTACTTATGAGTTTTGAAAAGATCCATGTCTATAGAGGATATTTTGGTATGATAACCTTTCCTGAGTGGCAGCTGTATCATAGTTTTCAGCTCATAAAGTAGTAATTGCCTTCGGTATCATTTTAATGGGGATCTTTTAAGCATTCATTCAAGCTAAGATGTGAATCTTTCTGACCAACATAGAGGTCACTGCAGCTCTTTAAACTATAAACAACACACATTTTTACACAATATTCGCCTAAATGATATACTATCCTTTATGCCTGTGTCATCTAGGAACAACAGAGACACAAAATACAAAAACTGGAATACTCAAAGGACCATAAGGATTCAGGAAATGTATAATATACCCCATAATATATCATTGTTGCAGGTCATTGTGAGCCTTAAACTAGAAGAGCCTCATTAGGCTCCTATGAAACTATAACAGCCACTAGGCTGATGTCACAAACTGGTCTTTATTTGCAAATACAGGACATAAAGACACCACAATGAGATAAGGAACCAGCTTAGTTAACAAGCATCTAAAATGTAATTTTCTGAAGGGGGTGGGTGATTTCATGAGCTGATAACTATGATACAGCTGCCACTCGGGAAGGGTTATCATACCAAAATATAATCTATAAACATGGATATTTTCAAAAATTACAATCAAGTTTTGTCACCTTGAATGGTACTGATATCTGGTCTGGCCCATGGACTATTATTTCTTCCATCTCATTTGTTTAAATTCCTTTTAAAATTGTATCTGCCTTCAATTCTGCTTTTAAACTATTTTGCTGTTTAATGCATTTTTCAAAAAGTGTTTATGTAAAGCACTTTGTCTTGTACTATACAAATAAACTTGCCTTGCAAGGCTGTTATAAATTTAGCCATGCGCTTTATGAACAGAATAAATACATGCTAGTCCAGACGTATTGGCAGCAACCCCAGTTGAAACATTTATTTCAAATAATGTATATTATGCTTGTTGAATCGAATAACAGCGAGTTATTTTAGACGAAGCAACGTAGCGGTGGAGGAATTGAGACAACCATATGTTGCTATTTGAAAGCAAGTCATTATTATCTACTATAACCACGTTACTAGGACTGGCAAAAAATAAATCTGCATATAGATCAAACGATCTTACCTTCTTCTTATGGGTAAATATTCACTCCTTTTCCAGATTAATGCTTTTTTTCTGATTTACGTTCAACTTCCTCGTTGATGATAATGTAAGATTTGTCACTTTTTAGGACCATTCACCGAAACAAACGCTTAACCGAAGTTTAAACCGGATGCTGCATTTGCGAGCGTCGGATGTGGGACTACCAACTTCCTAAACACTTATATATATATGCTCCCGGGCTATGGATTATTACCGTTTTACTATCCTAATGTAAAAGAATGATACACATTCTGTGAATCATAATGTAATGTATTCTGGTCAAATATGCTTTCACCATTTTGCTGTTTTAAGAACCAATGGCCAGAATTCCAACTGATCATGAACGCGGCTTCACTTTTCAGATCCCGCCAGGAAGTGACGTCATGACGGCACCAAAACAACACGTGGGCGTGTTTCAGCCGGCTTCTTTCTTACTTTAGTTTTATTAAGCAATCCTTCCCCCTACCTTCAACCATACTCCAAAACTTCTGACAGATTACCATGACATCTCTTTTAGTTTTTGCTTAATAATGCTTAGAGGGGTTCCTGTTCGTGAGATATTTAATTTTGATTGGAAGTTGCTACCCCATACAGACATACTCATACACATCTAGTTAACCCACTGCGCCCTCTCTGGAGTGTAGTGTGAGTGTTGTGTTGCCATCAGCTGTTTTCATCTGTGTCCCACCACTCCGGTCATTTGACACTAGACTGACTGCAAGTTAAGCACCTTTCCATTGCACTAAAAAGTAAAAATAAAAAAACTAAGGATTGTTCCCTGAATTAAGTAAAGGCACAAGATAGATGTGCTTACATTTAGCCACCATGTACCAGAAGACATGTCTGTGCTTAACAAGGTCCATGAACACACTTTTTAATTGCCATTTTTTAAATCTATTTTGCAGTGAATTATCAGACTAATAACAATTTTGAAGTTGTTTTAAGCAATCATTACAACCCAAAACCATGAGGTTTCACCGAGATTTGAACTCGGATCGCTGGATTCAAAGTCCAGAGTGCTAACCATTACACCATGAAACCTTTCTCTGTTGCAACACAGACCATCACAACTCCTTCGTCATATAGTCAGACTCAAACTTATCCTGGCCTTCCACTGGCTTAAACACATCTTGTTAATACATGCAGAGTTTTATCAATCTGATTTCAACTGTTGTTATCTTTATTTTACTCTGAAATGTGTTTTTACTAATAGCCTATACATCTTAGAACACACATATTTATGGATAAAAGTAGCTATCTTCTACAGTTGTACAGAAATAACAATCAAAGGAATATCCCAGTGTTAAAACAAATATTTTGGTATAAGGATTTTGAACTTTCTTTAGGAACTACAATAAGGTGAAATGAAACAGTTTAGGCTGAAAATGAAATAAGTGTTTGCAGCAAAAAAAATAAATGAATCTTAGCAGAGAGGGTAGCGGAGCTAAAATAAATGAGGCCACTGAGCTGAAGCTTTGGTCCTCTGCCAGGAATGACTGGCTGACCTGTGGCCAGGAGTCTGAGCCATCAACCCAGGTCATGTTGGATCCAACTTTGTGTGACTGCTTCAGGTGAGCCACCCGGGCTCATGTCATTCAATAGTCAAGGGCACAGTTCAGCTTTTGCTGTTGTGTGTCAATTGCTCTGCAGGAGCCATCCTGATGGGCCAAGACCAGCGGATGGATGCTCCAACAAGCTCATAGAGATATTGTAGTTTTCATAGTATAAGGAAGTTACACTATAAAAGGGAAATAAACTCATCTTCTTGCATTACTTTATACAGAAATTTGTAAGAGGTATGTTTGGCTTTGTTTATGCTATTCGTATTTTTTTGGTGTTATTGTACTATAAATTCTCACCCTATACCACGTCTTATCCGTCCAACAAAACCACTTTCTACTGCTTTTTTTAAATACAGATGATCATAGGCCTTTTAGAATTTGTACAAAAAATATAACAAAGAATATCTTTGTTAAAAACCACCTAATTGGCAAGAGACATCAGGGATTTACCTAACAATGAAGCTCATGTATCCGTTATCATCAAGGTTGAGGCTCATTAGGTACAGTGTGATGAAATCCATCACACATGTCTCTGAGTATCATTACAAGTAATTAGAAGTACAACAGCTCATAGCTCAACTAAGTGGCCACAAGCTTGTTTAAAAAAAATGCATGAACCACATTTGCAGAGCATATATTTTCAGGATTACTTAAAAGGTTTTTGAATCACGGGCAGCACCTGGCTTAGTGGTTAGCACTGTTGCCTCACAGCAAGAAGTTCCCCGGTTCCACTCCCAGGCCCGGCAGGGTCTTGCTGTGTGGGACTGGGCCCTCGTTAATTTTTTTTTTGTATTTATTTATTTTTATTCTCATTAAATTATGGAATCATTTTTCAAACTGTTTCTATATATGGCTATTTGTGGAAAAAATATGTAGTATTTGAGTTACATAAAAGCTTGTTATTTGTTTTCTTCCTAATTGTCCTTGAAATAGCGGTCAAGAACCCCCAACACCCCCAACACAAAAATGTATTGGCCACTGATCAAAATTTGATGTTATCATTTAATTCAATTGAATGTTCAAAATGTCCGGTCAGCACAAATCCGGTGCTCAGAAAAGAAGAGAAAAGAGAAGAAGAAAATAGAGGCCTCAGAGATTCTCTACACAAATATTTTAAAAAGGGTGGTGACGGTGAAGCTGGAATTAATAAAGTCAGCGTAGAGCAAGGTAAGAAACCTGTAGTGGGTTCAAAAGTGATTAAAGGTTAATCTGATCATAATGCATTCTGTTTTTGACCTGTTAGCTGAGGCAGACCCTCCATCCCCACCCTTACCCCCTTCTTCTTCTTCTTCTATTCTATTCCATAATTGTAGGGGATTGAACCCTGGATTGAACACATTGACTGGATAGTGATAGCATCAACTTAGCCATAATGCTGCATGATTGTGGCCACTTGTATTTATTAAAAATATTTTATTTACAATGTTTGCAATTCAGTGATGTTTTTGATAATGTTTTAGATCAATTTTCAGATATGACTGGAAAACATCCCACAATTACTGGACCACTGACGTCAGCGCGTCCTTACGTGCACTGCTCAAGATGAGACTCTCATGTTGCCTTCAATGCCTGTAAGACAGATTGGTAAAAAGTGCTATTCACTTTCTTTTCAAGAATACAGCTAAATTATTCTTAAGTATATTTTTATTCAGGTGGCATTTAGTAATAAACAACAATAATAAGTTGTAGTTTTATATTTTGATATATAGTAAGTCTACACAAATGCAGCCACATGAGTTAGTAGGCTATCATTTATTTATTTATTTATTATTTATTGGATCCCCATTAGTCCGCATAAATACGAAGACTATTCTTCCTGGGGTCCACATTAAATCATACAATTAATCAACAATACAGCATTTGTACAGAGTTACATAGATCAATTAACCTGAAAATATTAACATAAATTTCTCAGTGCATATGAACAAATACTAATAATAATAATAATAATAATATGAACATTGAAAAATTAACATGAATGGATTCCTTTAACGTAGTTTTCTAATAGACTATTGTAACAGAATATTATGTCGAAACACATAATCATATTAGATATGGGTTAAATACAACTTTTCCGAAATCACTTGAAGGCAGCATTGTTTTGCGTTCTTTTGGGGAAAATTATGAAGAAAAAACACGGTTATTGTTGTAAGTTTGACACGATGCCGATACTTCCGACTTGTTTTGCTTATGCATCCCCTCAAGGTTTTGTTTTGGAGCTGCTGCTTCAGGACCAGTCTGTTACTTCATAGGGAGGGAGGTCGGGCCGGAGGATAGCGGCACAGCTGATCCTGTAAACACACGACGCTCGTCTGTTGTGTGTCAGAGTCGAGTCAAACAACAAAGCTGACTGCTGCAGGAGGCTGGGATAAGGCTGGAAGCAGGTGCATGGCCAGAGATGGGAGATGACACCGCAGTGCTTGGGATAACAGCGTTATTATAACAGCGTAACAACACGGGGCGCAGCTGCTGCAGCAGCAGCGTCAGGGCTGATCATCACTGCAGAAATGTCTTTCACCATGGAGGACACTTTAGAGTCTGGCTGGGTAGCCGTTCGCCCCAATGCATTTGAGGAAAAAGAAAAGCATAAATTCGTTTTTATCGTCGCTTGGAATGACGTTGAAGGTAAATTTGCCATTACGTGCCACGACAGGACGGTTCAGAGGAGAAGCCTCGGCAGGGATCCTCTGATGAGCCAGGATGGGGACAAAACAAAATGGCCCGAAAGTCCCTTAAGGGATAAAGTATCTCGCAGCCCAGCAAGCAAAGGAGGCGCTGAAGCTGCGGATAAAAACAAGTCTTTAGTTTTAGCACCAAGTCCTGCCAAAACTCAAGCAGTCAACCAGAAATGTGCAGATTCTCCTCCCGAGGTGTCGGGGGAGGACGAGCTGCCTCCATCCCTGTCCGGCCTGCAGCTGGAGGAGCTGGAGCACTGCAGCTGGGCCGGGCTCTTCTCCTCCCAGGACCTGCGGGCCGCTCACCGGCAGCTGTGCGCGGTGAGCGCCGCTCTGCAGCGCTGCCTGCCGGCGCTGCCCGAGCAGCCCGCCGGGGTGTGGACGCTGCTGTTCGGCCCGGCCGAGGATGCGGGCACGGAGACGGACATGGACCAGCTGTGCTGCAGTCTGCAGGTGTACCTCGGACACGCGCTCGACACCTGTGGGTGGAAGATCCTCTCGCAGGTTTTGTTCACGGAAAACGACGACCCTGACGAGTACTACGAGAGCCTGAGCGAGCTGAGGCACTCCGGGTACGAAGAGGCTCTTAACCGGGCATCACTGCAGCTGCAAGAGGTGAGAGTAAGGTTGCCACCTTTCAGAAATAGAAATAAGGGACACTCGATTTCAGCAGCGCAGGAGCCAAAAAAAAAAAGCCCCAAAACTTCTAAACTGCATAAAAAAGTGTTTACTTTATGAAAAAACAAAATGCTTTGATTTAAAGTTTAAAGTGCTTTAATAGCATTGAACTTGCATGACTGTACAGACAGCCAACCATACTAGTAACTGAAATATCCTCCTATTCTATGTATGTCCACATCAGCCCAGATGTAGAATATAGATACAGGTGAAGAATATGGTGTAAAAGTTAAATTATTTCAATAATTCAACTTGAATATGGTGTAAAAGTTAATTTATTTCAATCATTCAACTAGAAAATAGTGTAAAAGTTAATTTATTTCAATCATTCAACTAGAAAATAGTGTAAAAGTAAATTTATTTCAATCATTCAACTAGAAAATAGTGTAAAAGTTAATTTATTTCAATAATTCAACTAGAATATGGTGTAAATGTTAACTTATTTCAATAATTCAACTATAATATACAGAGCGCAGCAGGTCCTGTTGTCCCGCCACAAAGATTTTGCTGGCCTTAATGTTTCCTGTGTTTTATTTTGTTCATTATTGGTAAATTTAGTGTTGATGTGTGTGTGACAGACTTGTCTATGGGGCTTTAATGAAAATACAGGACAAATCGCGTCCCGTATTTCAATACGGGACAAAAATATTTTTTCTCAAATAAAGGACAATTCCGTATTTTACGGGACGGGTGGCAACCCTAGGTGAGAGCTGTTGTGACGCTCCTGCAGTCTCCGGGAGGATTTTGTATGGAATCTGCACATCACAAAACACAAAGTGTGCCTTGTGTTTCCCCATTCAGACTTAACTGTCTGCTGCAATATGCTTCAGTAATCCAAGATGTATTAAGTTATTAACCATCAATCTGAGGTTGACAAGTAATCAAAAGGAAGTCTTGATATTACAAAATACAGTTTACAAAACAATACAAAAATTAAAGCTGCAAGCAGCGATGAACAGGTCCGACGGTAAAAATCTAACCTTTCCGTGCAAATTATGTCCACTTCCGCTGAGAAAACAAGTCTGAGCGTCTGCCTCGTCAACTTCAAATTTGAAACGTCATGTGGAGTATAAGCATCCGTCCAGTGGGAGAAAATATCTGCGAGTCCTTAAAGGTATTGTGACATCATTTTTAACATGCTTTTAACACTATTAAAAGTCTTGGGCAACATCCCTCAAATGTGTCTAAAAGAGTGTAACAAGAAAAACTTCACTCTAGTAATCTTTTCCTGGCTTTTTATTACAGTGTTTTTTTGCGCCGTGAAAAATGCTTCCTTTCCCCCCTTTCCTGTCGATCATTGCTCCGCTCCTCCTCCAAACCTCCTCCTCCTCCAGCCATACGCTCACAGCGGCGTCGGAGCGACAGGCGACGCATGCACGGAAAAGCAGGAGGGCGAACCACAGCAAACAATCATAAAAATAAAGGCATGCAAGCAGCACTGTCCCCTTATCTTAAGTCCAGTCAGTGGCCGCGGGTCTTATTAGCAGTTTTCCTCCGGTGATTAGAACAAAAGAGGCGTGTTAAGCCTCATTTATGGTTCCGCGTTAAATCGACGCAGAGCCTACGCCGTAGGGTTCAGCGTATGGTGCGCGTCGCCGCGTAACCCTACGCCGTAGGGTCTGCGTCGGTGTAACGCGGAACCATAAATCAACCCTTTATGGTGCGCTGGAGAGGAGAGGAGGCAGGGAGCTGGGTGGAGGGGGCGGTGATTTAGCGGATCGTTACGTAACGATCCGCCACCAAACCACATGCGCCGTTTTTGCACAGTTATGCGGAAAATCCCAGAAAGCACACAATACACTGAATGTTAAAAGTTCGTTGTTTTTTGGGTGTAATTGATGTCAAGACACCCAACAAAACACAAAAAATCAAGAAAAATGTGTTTTTCATGTCACAATCCCTTTAACAATCAAAAAAGTTCCCAGAAAGTCCAAGAGGACCCAACAGCCCCGAACGACCCCAGTCACACTTCTGCAGCCTTCAGGGGGTTGATTTCCCAGCAACAGGTAGACACATTGATAATGGACTACATTGTTGGAGATTTACAGCTTGAGTAAAGTTGAAAAGCCACCAGGACAATACATGATTGTATACAGCAGGGGTCTTCAACCCTGGTCCTCGGGACCCCCTGTCCTGCATGTTTTAGATGTTTCCTTGCATCATCACACCTGATTCTAATTAATGGTCGTCATCAGCTTGTCATCCAGGTCTGCACAAGTCTGTTAATGACAGTCATTTTTATCAGGGTTCTGAGGGGAAATATCTAAAACATGCAGGACAGGGGGTCCTGAGGACCAGGCTTGAAGACCACTGGTATACGGTGAACAGTTTTAGGATGGGGGGCGTTTCATTCATACTTCTCACCTAAAAATATTGAAATGAACTGAATTGGAACTAGTTCAAAATGAAAATAGTGAACTATGAACGTGAACTGTTCATTTTTAAACTATGTGAACTGAACTTTGAACTAGTTCATGAGAAGTAAGAACTTGCACAACACTGCATCATGGATACTGCTTACCATACAACTGCGAGAGTGGAGTGGTCACCTACAAAATCCAGTTCAACTAACATCTTTCTAAATTAGCGTCTTGAAGTAATGTCATCTTCTGTGATGACCCTTCTGATACGTGACTTTAATTGATAGTAGTCTTTAACTGGAGCAACAATGTTAAAACGACTGACAGGTGAAACAGATGGCTCTGATCATTTCTTTAAGATGCATTTATCTTTTGGTAAACCTGGAGTCATGGTGTAAATATGGGTATTGATTTGGCATGTGCCACCCACATGAACAGATGCAGACCAAGTACAACCTCATGACAAGTACCGGCTTTCCCTAACACAGAAGGCCTCACCAACAGGACAGTGCAGTGTGCACACACTATTTTAAAAGGCAATGTTCAGCGATATCTCAAGGAGTTTGTCTAAGATTAAAACCATCCCATTCAGAATCCATAGGCTGTACATCAATAACACGCTTGTATTTTTCCCCATTTTGCAAGATCTGCCATAGTGGATCATCACATTGCACACATTCATTTGGCATAAAAGTTTATGTTAGATTCTCTTCCTGAGAGAACAATAATGTTCATCCATCCCAGTAGTGGAACCAGCACTATAAGTTGTTGGTGCAAACTGGGGTTCAGTATCCTGCCCATGTGATAAGCATTGATCTGGAAATCTTCAGGGTGAAGGGGGATGGATCCTACTCACTACGGCAAGGCCCGATTCCTCTGCTCAGGAAGCTAAACGATCTGCATTTAACATACTCTCATACTCCATGGTCCATCTCTCAGTATGTCAGTAAACTTTAACAAATATTTAAGGCTTTGATTTCCATTTATAATTAGAATAAAACTTTAGATATTGTGGCAGGGTGGAGGGGCAGCCACTCAGCTGATTGGGCACAGGTGTGCCCAATCAACCTCTCCACCCTGCCTGGCTACATAAAAAGCGGCTGCACAGCAGCAATAGGGCTCTGCTGGGAGGAAGGAGAGCTGCTGAAGGTGCTGGCATGTGTGTCTGGGTGCAAATAAAACAATCTCAATTTCTGCACTAAACCCTGTGTCCTCTGTCCTGTCGGTCGGCCCCAGTGGCAACGAGCTTGCTACAGATATGCATTGCATTACTTCTAAATATTAATTACAATGCAGGGGTCAACCCTCTCTTTATCCTATGGGGGTGATCCCCCTGTGTGCCAGTGACTTACACCTGTGTCAGAGCTAGAACCCCAATGAATGACAAAGTGAACACTGCTGTTGTGGTGGTTTCTTGGCATGGCTCGAGGTTGGCTTGTTGATACCGCAGTGCTACAAATGCCCTACAGTGCCCCAAAAGGTGGTAAATAAGAGGTTGTGCCAAGGATTGCTCGAAATGCAAGAGCCTGATGAGGTAGTACATTGTTTCACTGAACCTTCACTCCAAAATCCAGTTTATATTATGATGACTTTTAGCCCACACGAGAAAAGGTTTGATAAGAGAGAGACAGATGTAGAATTAAATGAGAGAAGTGCCCTTGAAGACTAATATATTTTCTCCCCTTTGCTCTTTTTTTTCTTTTAACACATGACCATTCAAACAGTAAAGACATAGGTCCTGTAATTGAATTTTAACTCAGGAGATATGACAAGGAATCAAGTATTTTACATCAGACTCATTTTTGTTTCAAAAAAAAATTGCTAAACCATATTATAACAGCCCTTTCATGCTTAATTTTTATCTCTGGAAATATGAAAGTGGCTTCCATGAAACACTTCTAAAAAGCATGATTAAAACCTTTTACTAAATGGAAATTCTGTGTCTCTTGGACACAGGCTCTGTGACTCTGACGAACAGAAGAGACAGACTGGGCTCCAGACAATACACACTCATGTTACAACCCAGCAGCAGTTAGCGATTGATTTGTTTCTCTTTAAACAGACATTATGTTCATGCTCATTGCTTCTCACTTTGTCCTCCCAATCAATGGAGGTAGATTAATGCATCCTTGACTTGTGTAACCATGCGCAAGAAGTCCTCTGAGAGAGGAGGTGAAAGAAGGCATTTTATTTCTTGTTGTCTTTTTATCGTCAAAGCAAAAGTGGAGAATTAAAAGTCTCAATGTTTTAATACTGATATGTGTGTGTATGATTGTCTGGTCAAGGCGTTTCCTCTCTGCTTTACTTTTGGCCTTGGGAGGAAGTGGTGCATTGCATAGACAAATAACCCACATGGCATTCCACCCAGTCGGTCCCACACCCACATGCATGTGCATAGTTCAGAAACACACACATATTCATAGTACAAAAAAATAAAATAAAACCAGACACTGGAAGCATTTCCTTACAGTCCTTCCTGTGCAAAATGAATAGGGAACACACACCCAGTAGTCAGAGTTAGTTTATGTCAGTTTTTCAAGAAACAATTTACAGTCAGATTTTCAGTTTGAAAGTACAGTGTGTTCAGACTTGGGATGGAGCAAGTGCCACTAATCTTATTTGGCTTGTTATCACAGACTGAGCTTTTCTGTCTGAAGTGACAGAGCTCTGTAGTTCATTGTGGTGTGGTTGGATTTCACACAAGCTATTGATCCTCTCACTCCATTTCAGGGCTAAGTTAATGGCTATTTTAGCATGTGCTGGTAGTCAACCGGACTGTTCAGCCTGACAAAAATGTTTGTCTATTGGTCTTCCTCGCAGCAGTACATATGACTTTGAGCCAGGGATCCCTGCACTTAAAAGCTGAACTTACAACTTTCATTATTTAGTGACAAAAAACATCTTTATAGTCTCACAGCGAGGTACATATTTTTGCTTAGTGTTGACTGACTTTTTCTCACTTCTGCATATTGATCATGAGAGTTGGAAAATAGGTAACATTACACCTGCAGATTATATTGCATTCTGTTTGCCCTTGGTCATCATGCTATTTTCATCTGAATTTCTTACCCAATCAGATACTTTCAACTGTTGTATATGGTCTGTAAACCCATGTTCCTACCATATTTAATCTGGAATATGACCAAGACCTCATTAGCAGGGTGTTACTTGTTTAAGAACTATGTTATTGTCCATGTTACAAGTATTAAAAAAGTAATAAGTGTAATTGTTGTGTTTTTGCTGCAGCTGTTGGAAAAGCACAAAACCATGGACAGCATGGTGGATCTGCTGGAGCTCTATGAGGAAGAAGACCAGGCCTATACAGGCCTGCTAGAGGCCTCCACACAGCTGTACCAGTACCTGCTGCAGCCCTTCAGAGACATGAGGGAACTAGCAATGCTCCGCAGACAGCAGATAAAGGTAAAAGTTTAAGTATTCAATCCACAATTGAAAGAGTGACATCCTTGCTTATTTTTACTTAAGAGTGTTTTCATCTAAGTAGTCTTGACTGCAATTCTTTAAGATCCCAGTCATTTGCAGAGACTTTATTGACATTTTACCAAGCCCTTTGAATCGTTACCAGTGACTCAGGGTAATAAAGAGGAAAATATAGGTTATTTTAAGGTTGAAGTAATGTTGAATAGAGTAAGTGTGACAATGCATATGGGACCGGATTCTGTATATTTTTGTATTCCTTTTTGGGCACTGATGTAGAAGGATCATAAAACACAATTGATTGTAAGGAGATTCTCACGTGTCTCAAAATAGGCCTTCCTCTCTCTGTGTGTGTTCATCAGTGTGTATGTGTAGGTTTGACTACAGTGTATTATATGAGACAAATGCTCTTTATAAGGGATGGGACATGAGATGAAACTAATTGTGAAAGGAAGAGGGGGCTGTTGAAAGGATAAATAGAGGGAAAGCTTTGTTTAGTCATTTTTGTGTTGATGGGAAATGTATACTTAGCTCCCTGACTCAAAGACAGCTGGAAGACTAAGAACACAAACGGTTTCACAGCTTATGTTGTGGACGCACTCCTTTCACTTTTGTCCATTAGCCACGTAGTTTGAAATCCTAAAAGGATATGGCATATGGGGCCTGAGTGACATGTTGTCAGCTGGGAAGCATCTCGAGTTCCTCACAGCCTCAGTGAGACATGAATAAATCATGTTCTGTCTGGTTCTATAGGTTTACTGCAGACACAGGCTGGTGCCGACACACTTGACCTACCATGTCTGCAGCAGGTCACAGTTGATCTATCTGGTCTATTTGCTCACACTCGAGAATTACTGATACGCTGCTAAGTTGTTTTTATCACAGAGGACAGTTCTAACCTGCCTCTCTGCTATTATCCTCATCGGTTTCCACTAGTGGGAGTTCCAGGTAGATTTTTTGAGGCCAGATCACTGGCGCGTCTCCAATATCAGGTAGGGCCCTGAAAAAGTGGCTTTCAGGAACCTTTATGGGGCGAAAAACATCCCTCTAGTAGCTACTGCAATTGTGGCTCAGTGTGTTCACAGGCGTGTCAGCGACATGGATTTGGGAACATACCCGCCGCATGTCGATCAAGGTTAGCTTTGCTCTCATCTCCTTGACCTGATACTCGCAGAAATATGTGCAGAGCTGCCATCAGATGTGTACAGCAGGATATCCATTTAACAGGTTGAATCAACGACGAAATCAAAAATGACAATCGTGTTTAGCCATCGCTGGGTTAATAAAAAATGCTGGCTACTTTGCTGTTAGAGGTTCCTGACAGTGGGGTTTACCCCAAATTCCTGCTAGTCAAATTGTGGCTGGGTGTGTTCACAGGCGTGTCAGCCAGAGGGAGTTGGAGAAGCTTTAACAGAAGGGAGATGTCAAATTGGGTTCAAAACAGACACAGGTCCCACCGAGATTTGAACTCGGATCACTCGATTCAGAGTCCAGAGTGCTAACCATTACACCATGGAACCACTTTTCCACCCAATAAGAGAGGTACTCACGTTGGTCAACCGGACCCCCCTGACGGTCTTTGAAGCCACGTTGCTCGGCAAGCCGATGGGAACACACCCACCGCATTTCAATCAAAGTTAGCTCTGCTCCCAGCTCCTTCACTTGAAACTCTGAGAAATATGTGCAGAGCTGCCATCAGATATGTACAGCAGGATATCCATTTAAAGGCCCTGACACACCAAGCTGACTGTCGGCCGTCGGGCCGTCGATGAGCGTCGGTGCGCGTCTGTGGGGCTAATTTCCCCGGTGTGCCCCGCACGTCGCTACAGGTCGGCCACCCGTCGGCAGCTTTTCAGCCGATTCGACATGTCGAATCGCCGTCGGCCGTCGGTCAAACAGCTCACTCTGTGATTGGCTGTTCAGGTAGCGTGGAACTGAACAGGGAAAAGCCGAGCGAAATGTTTGATCTCGTTGGTTTCATTCATCTCCAGCTCTCGACACAGGTTCAGGTAAGCTCCTTGAGCCTGTCGCTGTTGTATCCATGATTTCACCCATGTAGTGCGGTTTCTTCTTATTTTTTCGCCTCCGCCTCCTCTTTTCTTCTTCCACAAGCTGAAGGCCGAGGGCTGACAACGCCAGTACCAATTCTTTATTCTTATGCATTGTGGTAGCGAGAGTGGTGTGGAAATGTTGTGTGAATATGAAGCCTATTTGTTTTGTTTACGGCTTCCCAGAGCTTCCGGTTTTCCCTTGTTTTTGAGTGAATACAGACTACCGCTGGGTGTCGTCTTTGCGGTGTGTCCAAGTACTTCTTTTTGAGCCCGACCCAGCCCGACACAGGCGACGCGAGGCGACACAGCAGTCGGCCGACAGCGGGTGACGTCGGGTTGGTGTGTCCTTGGCTTAACATGTTGAATCAACGACGAAATCAAAAATGACAATCTTGTTTAGCCATCGCTGGGTTAATAAACAATGCTGGCTACTTTGCTGTTAGAGGTTCCTGTCTGGCGGGTTTACCCAAATTCCTGCTTGTCGAATTGTGGCTCAGTGTGTTCAAAGGCGTGTCATACAGAGGGAGTTGGAGAAGCTTTAACAGAAGGGATGTTAAATTGGGTTCAAAACAGACACAGGTCCCACCGAGATTTGAACTCGGATCGCTGGATTCAGAGTCCAGAGTGCTAACCATTACACCATGGAACCACTTTTCCACCCAGTAAGAGAGGTACACACGTTGGTCAACCGGACCCTCCTGACGGTCTTTGAAGCCATGTTGCTCCGGACCCTCCTGACGGTCTTTGAAGCCATGTTGCTCGGCAAGCCGACGGGAACACACCCACCGCATTTAAATCAAAGTTAGCTTTGCTCCCAGCTCCTTCACTTGAAACTCTGAGAAATATGTGCAGAGCTGCCATCAGATATGTACAGCAGGATATCTATTTAACATGTTGAATCAACGACGAAATCAAAAAAGACAATCGTGTTTAGCCATCGCTGGGTTAATAAAAATGGTGGCTACTTTGCTGTTAGAGGTTCCTGACTGGGGGGTTTACCCCAAATTCCTGCTAGTCGAATTGTGGCTCAGTGTGTTCAAAGGCGTGTCAGCCAGAGGGAGTTGGAGAAGCTTTAACAGAAGGGAGATGTCAAATTGGGTTCAAAACAGACACAGGTCCCACCGAGATTTGAACTCGGATCGCTGGATTCAGAGTTCAGAGTGCTAACCATTACACCATGGAACCACTTTTCTGCTCAGTAAGAGAGGTACTCACGTTGGTCGACCGGACCCTCTTGACGGTCTTTGAAGCCATGTTGCTCGGCAAGCCGACCGGAACACACCCACCGCATTTCAATCAAAGATAGCTTTGCTCCCAGCTCCTTCACTTGAAACTCTCAGAAATATGTGCAGAGCTGCCATCAGATATGTACAGCAGGATATCCATTTAAAGGCCCTGACACACCAAGCTGACTGTCGGCCGTCGGGCCGTTGATGAGCGTCGGTGCGCGTCTGTGCGGCTAATTTCCCCGGTGTGCCCCGCACGTCGCTACAGGTCAGCCGCCCGTCGGCAGCTTTTCAGCCGATTCGACATGTCGAATCGGCGTCGGCCGTCGGTCAAACAGCTCACTCTGTGATTGGCTGTTCAGGTAGCGTGGAACTGAACAGGGAAAAGCCGAGCGAAATGTTTGATCTCGTTGG
Organism: Cololabis saira; assembly: GCF_033807715.1. NCBI lineage: Eukaryota > Metazoa > Chordata > Actinopteri > Beloniformes > Belonidae > Cololabis > Cololabis saira. The sequence goes on from NC_084595.1 coordinate 28,249,052, forward strand.
TTTCATTCATCTCCAGCTCTCGACACAGGTTCAGGTAAGCTCCTTGAGCCTGTCGCTGTTGTATCCATGATTTCACCCATGTAGTGCGGTTTCTTCTTATTTTTCGCCTCCGCCTCCTCTTTTCTTCTTCCACAAGCTGAAGGCCGAGGGCTGACAACGCCAGTACCAATTCTTTATTCTTACGCATTGTGGTAGTGAGAGTGGTGTGGAAATGTGGTGTGAATATGAAGCCTATTTGTTTTGTTTACGGCTTCCCAGAGCTTCCGGTTTTCCCTTGTTTTTGAGTGAATACAGACTACCGCTGGGTGTCGTCTTTGCGGTGTGTCCAAGTGCTTCTTTTTGAGCCCCACCCAGCCCGACACAGGCGACGCGAGGCGACACAGCAGTCGGCCGACAGCGGGCGACGTCGGGTTGGTGTGTCCTTGGCTTAACATGTTGAATCAACGACGAAATCAAAAATGACAATCTTGTTTAGCCATCGCTGGGTTAATAAAAATGGTGGCTACTTTGCTGTTAGAGGTTCCTGTCTGGCGGGTTTACCCAAATTCCTGCTTGTCGAATTGTGGCTCAGTGTGTTCAAAGGCGTGTCATACAGAGGGAGTTGGAGAAGCTTTAACAGAAGGGATGTTAAATTGGGTTCAAAACAGACACAGGTCCCACCGAGATTTGAACTCGGATCGCTGGATTCAGAGTCCAGAGTGCTAACCATTACACCATGGAACCACTTTTCCTCCCAGTAAGAGAGGTACACACGTTGGTCAACCGGACCCTCCTGACGGTCTTTGAAGCCATGTTGCTCCGGACCCTCCTGACGGTCTTTGAAGCCATGTTGCTCGGCAAGCCGACGGGAACACACCCACCGCATTTAAATCAAAGTTAGCTTTGCTCCCAGCTCCTTCACTTGAAACTCTGAGAAATATGTGCAGAGCTGCCATCAGATATGTACAGCAGGATATCTATTTAACATGTTGAATCAACGACGAAATCAAAAAAGACAATCGTGTTTAGCCATCGCTGGGTTAATAAAAATGGTGGCTACTTTGCTGTTAGAGGTTCCTGTCTGGCGGGTTTACCCCAAATTCCTGCTAGTCGAATTGTGGCTCAGTGTGTTCAAAGGCGTGTCAGCCAGAGGGAGTTGGAGAAGCTTTAACAGAAGGGAGATGTCAAATTGGGTTCAAAACAGACACAGGTCCCACCGAGATTTGAACTCGGATCACTGGATTCAAAGTCCAGAGTGCTAACCATTACACCATGGAACCACTTTTCCGCTCAGTAAGAGAGGTACTCACGTTGGTCGACCGTACCCTCTTGACGGTCTTTGAAGCCATGTTGCTCGGCAAGCCGACCGGAACACACCCACCGCATTTCAATCAAAGATAGCTTTGCTCCCAGCTCCTTCACTTGAAACTCTCAGAAATATGTGCAGAGCTGCCATCAGATATGTACAACAGGATATCCATTTAAAGGCCCTGACACACCAAGCTGACTGTCGGCCGTCGGGCCGTTGATGAGCGTCGGTGCGCGTCTGTGGGGCTAATTTCCCCGGTGTGCCCCGCACGTCGCTACAGGTCAGCCGCCCGTCGGCAGCTTTTCAGCCGATTCGACATGTCGAATCGGCGTCGGCCGTCGGTCAAACAGCTCACTCTGTGATTGGCTGTTCAGGTAGCGTGGAACTGAACAGGGAAAAGCCGAGCGAAATGTTTGATCTCGTTGGTTTCATTCATCTCCAGCTCTCGACACAGGTTCAGGTAAGCTCCTTGAGCCTGTCGCTGTTGTATCCATGATTTCACCCATGTAGTGCGGTTTCTTCTTATTTTTCGCCTCCGCCTCCTCTTTTCTTCTTCCACAAGCTGAAGGCCGAGGGCTGACAACGCCAGTACCAATTCTTTATTCTTACGCATTGTGGTAGTGAGAGTGGTGTGGAAATGTGGTGTGAATATGAAGCCTATTTGTTTTGTTTACGGCTTCCCAGAGCTTCCGGTTTTCCCTTGTTTTTGAGTGAATACAGACTACCGCTGGGTGTCGTCTTTGCGGTGTGTCCAAGTGCTTCTTTTTGAGCCCCACCCAGCCCGACACAGGCGACGCGAGGCGACACAGCAGTCGGCCGACAGCGGGCGACGTCGGGTTGGTGTGTCCTTGGCTTAACATGTTGAATCAACGACGAAATCAAAAATGACAATCTTGTTTAGCCATCGCTGGGTTAATAAACAATGCTGGCTACTTTGCTGTTAGAGGTTCCTGTCTGGCGGGTTTACCCAAATTCCTGCTTGTCGAATTGTGGCTCAGTGTGTTCAAAGGCGTGTCATACAGAGGGAGTTGGAGAAGCTTTAACAGAAGGGATGTTAAATTGGGTTCAAAACAGACACAGGTCCCACCGAGATTTGAACTCGGATCGCTGGATTCAGAGTCCAGAGTGCTAACCATTACACCATGGAACCACTTTTCCACCCAGTAAGAGAGGTACAAACGTTGGTCAACCGGACCCTCCTGACGGTCTTTGAAGCCATGTTGCTCCGGACCCTCCTGATGGTCTTTGAAGCCATGTTGCTCGGCAAGCCGATGGGAACACACCCACCGCATTTAAATCAAAGTTAGCTTTGCTCCCAGCTCCTTCACTTGAAACTCTGAGAAATATGTGCAGAGCTGCCATCAGATATGTACAGCAGGATATCTATTTAACATGTTGAATCAACGACGAAATCAAAAAAGACAATCGTGTTTAGCCATCGCTGGGTTAATAAAAATGGAGGCTACTTTGCTGTTAGAGGTTCCTGTCTGGCGGGTTTACCCCAAATTCCTGCTAGTCGAATTGTGGCTCAGTGTGTTAGCCAGAGGGAGTTGGAGAAGCTTTAACAGAAGGGAGATGTAAAATTGGGTTCAAAACAGACACAGGTCCCACCGAGATTTGAACTCGGATCGCTGGATTCAGAGTCCAGAGTGCTAACCATTACACCATGGAACCACTTTTCCACCAAGTAAGAGAGGTACAAACGTTGGTCAACCGGACCCTCCTGACGGTCTTTGAAGCCATGTTGCTCCGGACCCTCCTGACGGTCTTTGAAGCCATGTTGCTTGGCAAGCCGACGGGAACACACCCACCGCATTTAAATCAAAGTTAGCTTTGCTCCCAGCTCCTTCACCTGAAACTCTGAGAAATATGTGCAGAGCTGCCATCAGATATGTACAGCAGGATATCTATTTAACATGTTGAATCAACGACGAAATCAAAAAAGACAATTGTGTTTAGCCATCGCTGGGTTAATAAAAATGGTGGCTACTTTGCTGTTAGAGGTTCCTGACTGGGGCGTTTACCCCAAATTCCTGCTAGTCGAATTGTGGCTGGGTGTGTTCACAGGCGTGTCAGCCAGAGGGAGTTGGAGAAGCTTTAACAGAAGGGACGTTAAATTGGGTTCAAAACAGACACAGGTCCCACCGAGATTTGAACTCGGATCGCTGGATTCAGAGTCCAGAGTGCTAACCATTACACCATGGAACCACTTTTCCACCCAGTAAGAGAGGTACTCACGTTGGTCGACCGGACCCTCCTGACGGTCTTTGAAGCCATGTTGCTCGGCAAGCCGACCGGAACACACCCACCGCATTTCAATCAAAGTTAGCTTTGCTCCCAGCTCCTTCACTTGAAACTCTCAGAAATATGTGCAGAGCTGCCATCAGATATGTACAGCAGGATATCCATTTAAAGGCCCTGACACACCAAGCTGACTGTCGGCCGTCGGGCCGTTGATGAGCGTCGGTGCGCGTCTGTGGGGCTAATTTCCCCGGTGGGCCCCGCACGTCGCTGCAGGTCAGCCGCCCGTCGGCAGCTTTTCAGCCGATTCGACATGTCGAATCGCCGTCGGCCGTCGGTCAAACAGCTCACTCTGTGATTGGCTGTTCAGGTAGCGTGGAACTGAACAGGGAAAAGCCGAGCGAAATGTTTGATCTCGTTGGTTTCATTCATCTCCAGCTCTCGACACAGGTTCGGGTAAGCTCCTTGAGCCTGTCGCTGTTGTATCCATGATTTCACCCATGTAGTGCGGTTTCTTCTTATTTTTTCGCCTCCGCCTCCTCTTTTCTTCTTCCACAAGCTGAAGGCCGAGGGCTGACAACGCCAGTACCAATTCTTTATTCTTACGCATTGTGGTAGCGAGAGTGGTGTGGAAATGTGGTGTGAATATGAAGCCTATTTGTTTTGTTTACGGCTTCCCAGAGCTTCCGGTTTTCCCCTGTTTTTGAGTGAATACAGACTACCGCTGGGTGTCGTCTTTGCGGTGTGTCCAAGTGCTTCTTTTTGAGCCCCACCCAGCCCGACACAGGCGACTGGAGGCGACACAGCAGTCGGCCGACAGCGTGCGACGTCGGGTTGGTGTGTCCTCGGCTTAACATGTTGAATCAACGACGAAATCAAAAATGACAATCGTGTTTAGACATCGCTGGGTTAATACAAAATGGTGGTTACTTTGCTGTTACAGGTTCCTGACTGGTGGGTTTACCCCAAATTCCTGCTAGTCGAATTGTGGCTCAGTGTGTTCACAGGCGTGTCAGCCAGAGGGAGTTGGAGAAGCTTTAACAGAAGGAACGTTAAATTGGGTTCAAAACAGACACAGGTCCCACCGAGATTTGAACTCGGATCGCTGGATTCAGAGTCCAGAGTGCTAACCATTACACCATGGAACCACTTTTCCACTCTGTAAGAGAGGTACTCACGTTGGTCGACCGGACCCTCCTGACGGTCTTTGAAGCCATGTTGCTCGGCAAGCCGACGGGAACACACCCACCGCATTTCAATCAAAGTTAGCTTTGCTCCCAGCTCCTTCACTTGAAACTCTGAGAAATATGTGCAGAGCTGCCATCAGATATGTACAGCAGGATATCCATTTAACATGTTGAATCAACGACGAAATCAAAAATGAAAATCGTGTTTAGCCATCGCTGGGTTAATAAAAAAGGGTGGCTACTTTTCTGTTAGAGGTTCCTGACTGGGGGGTTTACCTCAAATTCCTGCTAGTCGAATTGTGGCTGGGTGTGTTCACAGGCGTGTCAGCCAGAGGGAGTTGGAGAAGCTTTAACAGAAGGGAGATGTCAAATTGGGTTCAAAACAGACACAGGTCCCACCGAGATTTGAACTCGGATCACTGGATTCAAAGTCCAGAGTGCTAACCATTACACCATGGAACCAGTTTTCCATCCAGTAAGAGAGGTACTCACGTTGGTCGACCGGACCCTCCTGACGGTCTTTGAAGCCATGTTGCTCGGCAAGCCGACGGGAACACACCCACCGCATTTCAATCAAAGTTAGCTTTGCTCCCAGCTCCTTCACCTGAAACTCTGAGAAATATGTGCAGAGCTGCCATCAGATATGTACAGCAGGATATCTATTTAACATGTTGAATCAACGACGAAATCAAAAAAGACAATCGTGTTTAGCCATCGCTGGGTTAATAAAAATGGTGGCTACTTTGCTGTTAGAGGTTCCTGACTGGGGGGTTTACCCCAAATTCCTGCTAGTCGAATTGTGGCTGGGTGTGTTCACAGGCGTGTCAGCCAGAGGGAGTTGGAGAAGCTTTAACAGAAGGGACGTTAAATTAGGTTCAAAACAGACACAGGTCCCACCGAGATATAAACTCGGATCGCTGGATTCAGAGTCCAGAGTGCTAACCATTACACCATGGAACCACTTTTCCACTCAGTAAGAGAGGTACTCAGGTTGGTCGACCGGACCCTCCTGACAGTCTTTGAAGCCATGTTGCTCGGCAAGCCGACGGGAACACACCCACCGCTTTTCAATCAAAGTTAGCTTTGCTCCCAGCTCCTTCACTTGAAACTCTGAGAAATATGTGCAGAGCTGCCATCAGATATGTACAGCAGGATATCCATTTAAAGGCCCTGACACACCAAGCCGACTGTCGGCTAATCGGGCCGTCGATGAGCGTCGGTGTGCGTCTGTCGGGCTAGTTTCCCCGGTGTGTCCCGCACGTCGCTACAGGTCGGCCGCCCGTCGGCAGCTTTTCAGCCAAGTCGACATGTCGAATCGGCGTCGGCCGTCGGTCAAACAGCTCACTCTGTGATTGGCTGTTCAGGTAGCGTGGAACTGAACAGGGAAAAGCCGAGCGAAATGATTGATCTCGTTGGTTTCATTCATCTCCAGCTCTCGACACAGGTTCGGGTAAGCTCCTTGAGCCTGTCGCTGCTGTATCCATGATTTCACCCATGTAGTGCGGTTTCTTCTTATTTTTTCGCCTCCGCCTGCTCTTTTCTTCTTCCACAAGCTGAAGGCCGAGGGCTGACAACGCCAGTGCCAATTCTTTATTCTTACGCATTGTGGTAGCGAGAGTGGTGTGGAAATGTGGTGTGAATATGAAGCCTATTTGTTTTGTTTACGGCTTCCAGGAGCTTCCGGTTTTCCCTTGTTTTTGAGTGAATACAGACTATCGCTGGGTGTCGTCTTTGCGGTGTGTCCAAGTGCTTCTTTTTGAGCCCGACCCAGCCCGACACAGGCGACGCGAGGCGACACAGCAGTCGGCCGACAGCAGGCGACGTCCGGTTGGTGTGTCCTCGGCTTCACATGTTGAATCAACGACGAAATCAAAAATGACAATCGTGTTTAGCCATCGCTGGGTTAATAAAAAATGGTGGCTACTTTGCTGTTAGAGGTTCCTGACTGGTGGGTTTACCCCAAATTCCTGCTAGTCGAATTGTGGCTCAGTGTGTTCACAGGCGTGTCAGCCAGAGGGAGTTGGAGAAGCTTTAACAGAAGAGACCTTAAATTGGGTTCAAAACAGACACAGGTCCCACCGAGATTTGAACTCGGATCGCTGGATTCAGAGTCCAGAGTGCTAACCATTACACCATGGAACCACGTTTACACTCAGTAAGAGAGGTACTCACGTTGGTCGACCGGACCCTCCTGACGGTCTTTGAAGCCATGTTGCTCGGCAAGCCGATGGGAACACACCCACCGCATTTCAGTCAAAGTTAGCTTTGCTCCCAACTCCTTGACTTGAAACTCTGAGAAATATGTGCAGAGCTGCCATCAGATATGTACAGCAGGATATCCATTTAAATGCCCTGACACACCAAACCGACTGTCGGCCAATCGGGCTGTCGATGAGCGTTGGTGCGCGTCTGTCGGGCTAGTTTCCCCTGTGTGTCCCGCACGTCGCCACAGGTCGGCCGCCCATCGGCAGCTTTTCAGCCGATTCGACATGTCGAATCGGCGTCGGCCGTCAGCCAAACAGCTCACTCTGTGATTGGCTGTTCAGGTAGCGTGGTACTGAAAAGGGATAAGCCGAGCGAAATGTTTGATCTGGTTGTTTTCATTCATCTCCAGCTCTCGACACAGGTTCGGGTAAGCTTCTTTAGCCTGTCGCTGTTGTATCCATGATTTCACCCATGTAGTGCGGTTTCTTCTTATTTTTTCACCTCCGCCTCCTCTTTTCTTCTTCCACAAGCTGAAGGCCGAGGGCTGACAACGCCAGTGCCAATTCTTTATTCTTACGCATTGTGGTAGCGAGAGTGGTGTGGAAATGTGGTGTGAATATGAAGCCTATTTGTTTTGTTTACGGCTTCCCAGAGCTTCCGGTTTTCCCTTGTTTTTGAGTGAATACAGACTACCGCTGGGTGTCGTCTTTGCGGTGTGTCCAAGTGCTTCTTTTTGAGCCCGACCCAGCCCGACACAGGCGACGCGAGGCGACACAGCAGTCGGCCGACAGCAGGCGACGTCCGGTTGGTGTGTCCTCGGCTTCACATGTTGAATCAACGACGAAATCAAAAATGACAATCGTGTTTAGCCATCGCTGGGTTAATAAAAAATGCTGGCTACTTTGCTGTTAGAGGTTCCTGACTGGCGGGTTTACCCCAAATTCCTGCTAGTTGAATTGTGGCTCAGTGTGTTCACAGGCGTGTCAGCCAGATGGAGTTGGAGAAGCTTTAACAGAAGGGAGACGTCAATTTGGGTTCAAAGCAGACACAGGTCCCACCGAGATTTGAACTCGGATCGCTGGATTCAGAGTGCAGAGTGCTAACCATTACACCATGGAACCAATTTTCCACCCAGTAAGAGAGGTACTCACGTTGGTCAACCGGACCCTCCTGACGGTCTTTGAAGCCATGTTGCTCGGCAAGCCGATGGGAACACACCCACCGCATTTCAATCAAAGTTAGCTTTGCTCCCAGCTCCTTCACTTGAAACTCTGAGAAATATGTGCAGAGCTGCCATCAGATATGTACAGCAGGATATCCATTTAACATGTTGAATCAACGTCGAAATCAAAAATGACAACCGTGTTTAGACATCGCTGGGTTAATACATAATGGTGGCTACTTTGCTGTTAGAGGTTCCTGACTGGTGGGTTTACCCCAAATTCCTGCTAGTCGAATTGTGGCTCAGTGTGTTCACAGGCGTGTCAGCCAGAGGGAGTTGGAGAAGCTTTAACAGAAGAGACCTTAAATTGGGTTCAAAACAGACACAGGTCCCACCGAGATTTGAACTCGGATCGCTGGATTCAGAGTCCAGAGTGCTAACCATTACACCATGGAACCACGCTTATACTCAGTAAGAGAGGTACTCACGTTGGTCGACCGGACCCTCCTGACGGTCTTTGAAGCCATGTTGCTCGGCAAGCCGATGGGAACACACCCACCGCATTTCAGTCAAAGTTAGCTTTGCTCCCAGCTCCTTCACTTGAAACTCTGAGAAATATGTGCAGAGCTGCCATCAGATATGTACAGCAGGATATCCATTTAACATGTTGAATCAACGTCGAAATCAAAAATGACAACCGTGTTTAGATATCGCTGGGTTAATACATAATGGTGGCTACTTTGCTGTTAGAGGTTCCTGACTGGTGGATTTACCCCAAATTCCTGCTAGTCGAATTGTGGCTCAGTGTGTTCACAGGCGTGTCAGCCAGAGGGAGTTGGAGAAGCTTTAACAGAAGGGACATTAAATTGGGTTCAAAACAGACACAGGTCCCACCGAGATTTGAACTCGGATCGCTGGATTCAGAGTCCAGAGTGCTAACCATTACACCATGGAACCACTTTTCCACTGTACTCAGGTTGGTCGACCGGACCCTGCAGACGGTCTTTGAAGCCATGTTGCTCGGCAAGCCGACGGGAACACACCCACCGCATTTAAATCAAAGTTAGCTTTTCTCCCAGCTCCTTCACTTGAAACTCTCAGAAATATGTGCAGAGCTGCTATCAGATATGTACAGCAGGATATCCATTTAAGATGTTGAATCAGCGACGAAATCAAAATTGACAATCGTGTTTAGCCATCGCTGAGTTAATAAAAAATGACGGCTACTTTGCTGTAAGAGGTTCCTGACTGGCGGGTTTACCCCAAATTCCTGCTAGTCGAATTGTGGCTCAGTGTGTTCAAAGGCGTGTCAGCCAGAAGGAGTTGGAGAAGCTTTAACAGAAGAGTGCTAACCATTACACCATGGAACCACTTTTCCACTCAGTAAGAGAGGTACTCACGTTGGTCAACCGGACCCTCCTGACGGTCTTTGAAGCCATGTTGCTCGGCAAGCCGAAGGGAACACACCCACCGCACTTCAATCAAAGTTAGCTTTGCTCCCAGCTCCTTGACTTGAAACTCTGAGAAATGTGTGCAGAGCTGCCATCAGATATGTACAGCAGGATATCCATTTAAAGGCCCTGACACACCAAGCTGACTGTCGGCCGTCGGGCCGTTGATGAGCGTCGATGCGCGTCTGTGGGGCTATTTTCCCCGGTGTGCCCCGCACGTCGCTACAGGTCGGTCGCCCGTCGGCAGCTTTTCAGCCGATTCGACATGTCTAATCGGCGTTGGCCGTCGGTCAAACAGCTCACTCTGTGATTGGCTGTTCAGGTAGCGTGGAACTGAACAGGGAAAAGCCGAGCGAAATGTTTGATCTCGTTGTTTTCATTCATCTCCAGCTCTCGACACAGGTTTGGGTAAGCTCCTTGAGCCTGTCGCTGTTGTATGCATGATTTCATCCATGTAGTGCGGTTTCTTCTTATTTTCTCTCCTCCGCCTCCTCTTTTCTTCTTCCACAAGCTGAAGGCCGAGGGCTGACAACGCCAGTGCCAATTCTTTATTCTTACGCATTGTGGTAGCGAGAGTGGTGTGGAAATGTGGTGTGAATATGAAGCCTATTTGTTTTGTTTACGGCTTCCCAGAGCTTCTGGTTTTCCCTTGTTTTTGAGTGAATACAGACTACCGCTGGGTGTCGTCTTTGCGGTGTGTCCAAGTGCTTCTTTTTGAGCCCGACCCAGCCCGACACAGGCGACGCGAGGCGACACAGCAGTCGGCCGACAGCAGGCGACGTCCGGTTGGTGTGTCCTCGGCTTAACATGTTGAATCAACGACGAAATCAAAAATGACAATCGTGTTTAGCCATTGCTGGGTTAATAAAAAATGCTGGCTACTTTGCTGTTAGAGGTTCCTGACTGGCGGGTTTACCCCAAATTCCTGCTAGTCGAATTGTGGCTCAGTGTGTTCACAGTGCGGTTTCTTCTTATTTTTTCGCCTCCGCCTCCTCTTTTCTTCTTCCACAAGCTGAAGGCCGAGGGCTGACAACGCCAGTGCCAATTCTTTATTCTTACGCATTGTGGTAGCGAGAGTGGTGTGGAAATGTGGTGTGAATATGAAGCCTATTTGTTTTGTTTACGGCTTCCAGGAGCTTCCGGTTTTCCCTTGTTTTTGAGTGAATACAGACTATCGCTGGGTGTCGTCTTTGCGGTGTGTCCAAGTGCTTCTTTTTGAGCCCGACCCAGCCCGACATAGGCGACGCGAGGCGACACAGCAGTCGGCCGACAGCAGGCGACGTCCGGTTGGTGTGTCCTCGGCTTAACATGTTGAATCAACGACGAAATCAAAAATGACAATCGTGTTTAGACATCGCTGGGTTAATAAAAAACGCTGGCTACTTTGCTGTTAGAGGTTCCTGTCTGGCAGGTTTACCCCAAATTCCTGCTAGTCGAATTGTGGCTCAGTGTGTTCACAGGCGTGTCAGCCAGAGGGAGTTGGAGAAGCTTTAACAGAAGGGACATTAAATTGGGTTCAAAACAGACACAGGTCCCACCGAGATTTGAACTCGGATCGCTGGATTCAGAGTCCAGAGTGCTAACCATTACACCATGGAACCACGTTTACACTCAGTAAGAGAGGTACTCACGTTGGTCGACCGGACCCTCCTGACGGTCTTTGAAGCCATGTTGCTCGGCAAGCCGATGGGAACACACCCACCGCATTTCAGTCAAAGTTAGCTTTGCTCCCAACTCCTTAACTTGAAACTCTGAGAAATATGTGCAGAGCTGCCATCAGATATACAGTAGGATATCCATTTAACATGTTGAATCAACAACGAAATCAAAAATGACAATCGTGTTTAGCCATCGCTGGGTTAATAAAAAATGGGGGCTACTTTGCTGTTAGAGGTTCCTGACTGGTGGGTTTACCCCAAATTCCTGCTAGTCGAATTGTGGCTCAGTGTGTTCACAGGCGTGTCAGCCAGAGGGAGTTGGAGAAGCTTTAACAGAAGGGACATTAAATTCGGTTCAAGACAGACACAGGTCCCACCGAGATTTGAACTCGGATCACTGGATTCAGAGTCCAGAGTGCTAACCATTACACCATGGAACCACTTTTCCTCTCAGTAAGAGAGGTACTCACGTTGGTCGACCGGACCCTCCAGACGGTCTTTGAAGCCATGTTGCTCGGCAAGCCGACGGGAACACACCCACCGCATTTCAATCAAAGTTAGCTTTGCTCCCAGCTCCTTCACTTGAAACTCTCAGAAATATGTGCAGAGCTGCCATCAGATATGTACAGCAGGATATCCATTTAAATGCCCTGACACACCAAGCCGACTGTCGGCCAATCGGGCCATCGATGAGCTTCGGTGCGTGTCTGTCGGGCTAGTTTCCCCGGTGTGCCCCGCACGTCGCCACAGGTCGGCCGCCCGTTGGCAGCTTTTCAGCCGATTCGACATGTCGAATCGGCGTCGGCCGTCGGTCAAACAGCTCACTCTGTGATTGGCTCTTCAGGTAGTGTGGAACTGAACAGGGAAAAGCCGAGCGAAATGTTTGATCTCGTTGTTTTCATTCATCTCCAGCTCTCGACACAGGTTCGGGTAAGCTCCTTGAGTCTGTCGCTGTTGTATCCATGATTTCATCCATGTAGTGCGGTTTCTTCTTATTTTTTCGCCTCCGCCTCCTCTTTTCTTCTTCCACAAGCTGAAGGCCGAGGGCTGACAACGCCAGTACCAATTCTTTATTCTTACGCATTGTGGTAGCGAGAGTGGTGTGGAAATGTGGTGTGAATATGAAGCCTATTTGTTTTGTTTACGGCTTCCCAGAGCTTCCGGTTTCCCCTTGTTTTTGAGTGAATACAGACTACCACTGGGTGTCGTCTTTGCGGTGTGTCCAAGTGCTTCTTTTTGAGCCCCACCCAGCCCGACACAGGCGACTGGAGGCGACACAGCAGTCGGCCGACAGCGGGCGACGTCGGGTTGGTGTGTCCTCGTCTTAATATTACCATTACACCATGGAACCACGTTTACACTCAGTAAGAGAGGTACTCACGTTGGTCGACCGGACCCTCCTGACGGTCTTTGAAGCCATGTTGCTCGGCAAGCCGATGGGAACACACCCACCGCATTTCAGTCAAAGTTAGCTTTGCTCCCAACTCCTTAACTTGAAACTCTGAGAAATATGTGCAGAGCTGCCATCAGATATACAGTAGGATATCCATTTAACATGTTGAATCAACAACGAAATCAAAAATGACAATCGTGTTTAGCCATCGCTGGGTTAATAAAAAATGGGGGCTACTTTGCTGTTAGAGGTTCCTGACTGGTGGGTTTACCCCAAATTCCTGCTAGTCGAATTGTGGCTCAGTGTGTTCACAGGCGTGTCAGCCAGAGGGAGTTGGAGAAGCTTTAACAGAAGGGACATTAAATTCGGTTCAAGACAGACACAGGTCCCACCGAGATTTGAACTCGGATCACTGGATTCAGAGTCCAGAGTGCTAACCATTACACCATGGAACCACTTTTCCTCTCAGTAAGAGAGGTACTCACGTTGGTCGACCGGACCCTCCAGACGGTCTTTGAAGCCATGTTGCTCGGCAAGCCGACGGGAACACACCCACCGCATTTCAATCAAAGTTAGCTTTGCTCCCAGCTCCTTCACTTGAAACTCTCAGAAATATGTGCAGAGCTGCCATCAGATATGTACAGCAGGATATCCATTTAAATGCCCTGACACACCAAGCCGACTGTCGGCCAATCGGGCCATCGATGAGCTTCGGTGCGTGTCTGTCGGGCTAGTTTCCCCGGTGTGCCCCGCACGTCGCCACAGGTCGGCCGCCCGTTGGCAGCTTTTCAGCCGATTCGACATGTCGAATCGGCGTCGGCCGTCGGTCAAACAGCTCACTCTGTGATTGGCTCTTCAGGTAGTGTGGAACTGAACAGGGAAAAGCCGAGCGAAATGTTTGATCTCGTTGTTTTCATTCATCTCCAGCTCTCGACACAGGTTCGGGTAAGCTCCTTGAGTCTGTCGCTGTTGTATCCATGATTTCATCCATGTAGTGCGGTTTCTTCTTATTTTTTCGCCTCCGCCTCCTCTTTTCTTCTTCCACAAGCTGAAGGCCGAGGGCTGACAACGCCAGTACCAATTCTTTATTCTTACGCATTGTGGTAGCGAGAGTGGTGTGGAAATGTGGTGTGAATATGAAGCCTATTTGTTTTGTTTACGGCTTCCCAGAGCTTCCGGTTTCCCCTTGTTTTTGAGTGAATACAGACTACCACTGGGTGTCGTCTTTGCGGTGTGTCCAAGTGCTTCTTTTTGAGCCCCACCCAGCCCGACACAGGCGACTGGAGGCGACACAGCAGTCGGCCGACAGCGGGCGACGTCTGGTTGGTGTGTCCTCGTCTTAATATGTTGAATCAACGACGAAATCAAAAATGACAATCGTGTTTAGACATCGCTGGGTTAATAAAAAACGCTGGCTACTTTGCTGTTAGAGGTTCCTGACTGGTGGGTTTACCCCAAATTCCTGCTAGTCGAATTGTGGCTCATTCGGTTAAATTCGGTTCAAAACAGACACAGGTCCCACCGAGATTTGAACTCGGATCGCTGGATTCAGAGTCCAGAGTGCTAACCATTACACCATGGAACCACTTTTCCACCCAGTAAGAGAGGTACTCACGTTGGTCGACCGGACCCTCCTGACGGTCTTTGAAGCCATGTTGCTCGGCAAGCCGACGGGAACACACCCACCACATTTAAATCAAAGTTAGCTTTGCTCCCAGCTCCTTAACTTGAAACTCTGAGAAATATGTGCAGAGCTGCCATCAGATATACAGTAGGATATCCATTTAACATGTTGAATCAACGACGACATCAAAAATGACAATCGTGTTTAGCCATCGCTGGGTTAATAAAAAATGGGGGCTACTTTGCTGTTAGAGGTTCCTGACTGGTGGGTTTACCCCAAATTCCTGCTAGTCGAATTGTGGCTCAGTGTGTTCACAGGCGTGTCAGCCAGAGTGAGTTGGAGAAGCTTTAACAGAAGGGACATTAAATTCGGTTCAAAACAGACACAGGTCCCACCGAGATTTGAACTCGGATCACTGGATTCAAAGTCCAGAGTGCTAACCATTACACCATGGAACCACTTTTCCTCTCATTAAGAGAGGTACTCACTTTGGTCGACCGGACCCTCCAGACGGTCTTTGAAGCCATGTTGCTCGGCAAGCCGACGGGAACACACCCACCGCATTTAAATCAAAGTTAGCTTTTCTCCCAGCTCCTTCACTTGAAACTCTGAGAAATATGTGCAGAGCTGCCATCAGATATGTACAGCAGGATATCCATTTAACATGTTGAATCAACGTCGAAATCAAAAATGACAACCGTGTTTAGACATCGCTGGGTTAATACATAATGGTGGCTACTTTGCTGTTAGAGGTTCCTGACTGGTCGGTTTACCCCAAATTCCTGCTAGTCGAATTGTGGCTCAGTGTGTTCACAGGCGTGTCAGCCAGAGGGAGTTGGAGAAGCTTTAACAGAAGGGACATTAAATTGGGTTGAAAACAGACACAGGTCCCACCGAGATTTGAACTCGGATCGCTGGATTCAGAGTCCAGAGTGCTAACCATTACACCATGGAACCACTTTTCCACTGAGAGGTACTCACGTTGGTCGACCGGACCCTCCAGACGGTCTTTGAAGCCATGTTGCTCGGCAAGCCGACGGGAACACACCCACCGCATTTCAATCAAAGTTAGCTTTGCTCCCAGCTCCTTCACTTGAAACTCTCAGAAATATGTGCAGAGCTGCCATCAGATATGTACAGCAGGATATCCATTTAAATGCCCTGACACACCAAGCCGACTGTCGGCCAATCGGGCCATCGATGAGCGTCGGTGCGTGTCTGTCGGGCTAGTTTCCCCGGTGTGCCCCGCACGTCGCCACAGGTCGGCCGCCCGTTGGCAGCTTTTCAGCCGATTCGACATGTCGAATCGGCGTCGGCCGTCGGTCAAACAGCTCACTCTGTGATTGGCTCTTCAGGTAGTGTGGAACTGAACAGGGAAAAGCCGAGCGAAATGTTTGATCTCGTTGTTTTCATTCATCTCCAGCTCTCGACACAGGTTCGGGTAAGCTCCTTGAGTCTGTCGCTGTTGTATCCATGATTTCATCCATGTAGTGCGGTTTCTTCTTATTTTTTCGCCTCCGCCTCCTCTTTTCTTCTTCCACAAGCTGAAGGCCGAGGGCTGACAACGCCAGTACCAATTCTTTATTCTTACGCATTGTGGTAGCGAGAGTGGTGTGGAAATGTGGTGTGAATATGAAGCCTATTTGTTTTGTTTACGGCTTCCCAGAGCTTCCGGTTTCCCCTTGTTTTTGAGTGAATACAGACTACCACTGGGTGTCGTCTTTGCGGTGTGTCCAAGTGCTTCTTTTTGAGCCCCACCCAGCCCGACACAGGCGACTGGAGGCGACACAGCAGTCGGCCGACAGCGGGCGACGTCGGGTTGGTGTGTCCTCGTCTTAATATGTTGAATCAACGACGAAATCAAAAATGACAATCGTGTTTAGACATCGCTGGGTTAATAAAAAATGCTGGCTACTTTGCTGTTAGAGGTTCCTGACTGGTGGGTTTCCCCGGTGTGCCCCGCACGTTGCTACAGGTCGGCCGCCCGGCGGCAGCTTTTCAGCCGATTCGACATGTCGAATCGGTGTCGGCCGTCGGTCAAACACCTCACTCTGTGATTGGCTCTTCAGGTAGTGTGGAACTGAACAGGGAAAAGCCGAGCGAAATGTTTGATGTCGTTGGTTTCATTCATCTCCAGCTCTCGACACAGGTTCGGGTAAGCTCCTTGAGCCTGTCGCTGTTGTATCCATGATTTCATCCATGTAGTGCGGTTTCTTCTTATTTTTTCGCCTCCGCCTCCTCTTTTCTTCTTCCACAAGCTGAAGGCCGAGGGCTGACAACGCCAGTACCAATTCTTTATTCTTACGCATAGTGGTAGCGAGAGTGGTGTGGAAATGTGGTGTGAATATGAAGCCTATTTGTTTTGTTTACGGCTTTCCGGTTTTCCTTTGTTTTTGAGTGAATACAGACTACCGCTGGGTGTCGTCTTTGCGGTGTGTCCAAGTGCTTCTTTTTGAGCCCCACCCAGCCCGACACAGGCGACTGGAGGCGACACAGCAGTCGGCCGACAGCGGGCGACGTCGGGTTGGTGTGTCCTCGTCTTAACATGTTGAATCAACGACGAAATCAAAAATGACAATCGTGTTTAGACATCGCTGGGTTAATAAAAAATGGCGGCTACTTTGCTGTTAGAGGTTCCTGACTGGTGGGTTTACCCCAAATTCCTGCTAGTCGAATTGTGGCTCAGTGTGTTCACAGGCGTGTCATCCAGAGGGAGTTGGAGAAGCTTTAACAGAAGGGAGATGTCAAATCGGGTTCAAAACAGACACAGGTCCCACCGAGATTTGAACTCGGATCGCTGGATTCAGAGTCCAGAGTGCTAACCATTACACCATGGAACCACTTTTCCTCTCAGTAAGAGAGGTACTCTTGGTCGATCGTTGGTCGACCGGACCCTCTAGACGGTCTTTGAAGCCATGTTGCTCGGCAAGCCGACGGGAACACATCCACCGCATTTCAATCAAAGTTAGCTTTGCTCCCAGCTCCTTCACTTGAAACTCTCAGAAATATGTGCAGAGCTGCCATCAGATATGTACAGCAGGATATCCATTTAAATGCCCTGACACACCAAGCCGACTGTCGGCCAATCGGGCCATCGATGAGCGTCGGTGCGTGTCTGTCGGGCTAGTTTCCCCGGTGTGTCCCGCACGTCGCCACAGGTCGGCCGCCCGTTGGCAGCTTTTCAGCCGATTCGACATGTCGAATCGGCGTCGGCCGTCGGTCAAACAGCTCACTCTGTGATTGGCTCTTCAGGTAGTGTGGAACTGAAAAGGGAAAAGCCGAGCGAAATGTTTGATTTCGTTGTTTTCATTCATCTCCAGCTCTCGACACAGGTTCGGGTAAGCTCCTTGAGTCTGTCGCTGTTGTATCCATGATTTCATCCATGTAGTGCGGTTTCTTCTTATTTTTTCGCCTCCGCCTCCTCTTTTCTTCTTCCACAAGCTGAAGGCCGAGGGCTGACAATGCCAGTACCAATTCTTTATTCTTACGCATTGTGGTAGTGAGAGTGGTGTGGAAATGTGGTGTGAATATGAAGCCTATTTGTTTTGTTTACGGCTTCCCAGAGCTTCCGGTTTCCCCTTGTTTTTGAGTGAATACAGACTACCACTGGGTGTCGTCTTTGCGGTGTGTCCAAGTGCTTCTTTTTGAGCCCCACCCAGCCCGACACAGGCGACTGGAGGCGACACAGCAGTCGGCCGACAGCGGGCGACGTCGGGTTGGTGTGTCCTCGTCTTAACATGTTGAATCAACGACGAAATCAAAAATGACAATCGTGTTTAGACATCGCTGGGTTAATAAAAAATGCTGGCTACTTTGCTGTTAGAGGTTCCTGACTGGTGGGTTTACCCCAAATTCCTGCTAGTCGAATTGTGGCTCAGTGTGTTCACAGGCGTGTCATCCAGAGGGAGTTGGAGAAGCTTTAACAGAAGGGAGACGTTAAATTCGGTTCAAAACAGACACAGGTCCCACCGAGATTTGAACTCAGATCGCTGGATTCAGAGTCCAGAGTGCTAACCATTACACCATGGAACCACTTTTCCTCTCAGTAAGAGAGGTACTCACGTTGGTCGACCGGACCCTCCAGACGGTCTTTGAAGCCATGTTGCTCGGCAAGCCGACGGGAACACACCCACCGCATTTCAATCAAAGTTAGCTTTGCTCCCAGCTCCTTCACTTGAAACTCTCAGAAATATGTGCAGAGCTGCCATCAGATATGTACAGCAGGATATCCATTTAAATGCCCTGACACACCAAGCCGACTGTCGGCCAATCGGGCCGTCGATGAGCGTCGGTGCGCGTCTGTGGGGCTAATCTCCCCGGTGTGCCCCGCACGTCGCTACAGGTCGGCCGCCCGTCGGCAGCTTTTCAGCCGATTCGACATGTCGAATCGGCGTTGGCCGTCGGTCAAACAGCTCACTCTGTGATTGGCTGTTCAGGTAGCGTGGAACTGAACAGGGAAAAGCCGAGCAAAATGTTTGATCTCGTTGGTTTCTTTCATCTCCAGCTCTCGACACAGGTTCGGGTAAGCTTCTTGAGCCTGTCGCTGTTGTATCCATGATTTCACCCATGTAGTGCGGTTTCTTCTTATTTTTTCGCCTCCGCCTCCTCTTTTCTTCTTCCACAAGCTGAAGGCCGAGTGCTGACAATGCCAGTACCAATTCTTTATTCTTACGCATTGTGGTAGCGAGAGTGGTGTGGAAATGTGGTGTGAATATGAAGCCTATTTGTTTTGTTTACGGCTTCCCAGAGCTTCCGGTTTTCCCTTGTTTTTGAGTGAATACAGACTACCGCTGGGTGTCGTCTTTGCGGTGTGTCCAATTGCTTCTTTTTGAGCCCCACCCAGCCCGACACAGGCGACTGGAGGCGCCTGTTCTCTCTGAGAAATATGTGCAGAGCTGCCATCAGATATACAGTAGGATATCCATTTAACATGCTGAATCAACGACGAAATCAAAAATGACAATCGTGTTTAGCCATCGCTGGGTTAATAAAAAATGGGGGCTACTTTGCTGTTAGAGGTTCCTGACTGGTGGGTTTACCCCAAATTCCTGCTAGTTGAATTGTGGCTCAGTGTGTTCACAGGCGTGTCAGCCAGAGGGAGTTGGAGAAGCTTTAACAGAAGGGAGACGTCAAATTGGGTTCAAAACAGACACAGGTCCCACCGAGATTTGAACTCGGATCGCTGGATTCAGAGTCCAGAGTGCTAACCATTACACCATGGAACCACTTTTCACCCCAGTAAGAGAGGTACTCACGTTGGTCGACCGGACCCTCCAGACGGTCTTTGAAGCCATGTTGCTCGGCAAGCCAACGGGAACACACCCACCGCATTTCAATCAAAGTTAGCTTTGCTCCCAGCTCCTTCACTTGAAACTCTCAGAAATATGTGCAGAGCTGCCATCAGATATGTACAGCAGGATATCCATTTAACATGTTGAATCAACGACGAAATCAAAAATGACAATCGTGTTTAGCCATCGCTGGGTTAATAAAAAACGGTGGCTACTTTGCTGTTAGAGGTTCCTGACTGGCGGGTTTACCCCAAATTCCTGCTAGTCGAATTGTGGCTCAGTGTGTTCACAGGTGTGTCAGTCAGAGAGAGTTGGAGAAGCTTTAACTGAAGGAACGGTAAATTGGGTTCAAAACAGACACAGGTCCCACCGAGATCTGAACTCAGATCACTGGATTCAAAGTCCAGAGTGCTAACCATTACACCATGGAACCAGTTTTCCACCCAGTAAGAGAGGTACTCACATTGGTCAACCGGACCCTCCTGACGGTCGTTGAAGCTATGTTGCTCGGCAAGCCGACGGGAACACACCCACTGCATTTCAATCAAAGTTAGCTTTGCTCCCAGCTCCTTCACTTGAAACTCTCAGAAATATGTGCAGAGCTGCCATCAGATATGTACAGCAGGATATCCATTTAAATGCCCTGACACACCAAGCCGACTGTCGGCCAATCGGGCCGTCGATGAGCGTCGGTGCGCGTCTGTGGGGCTAATTTCCCCGGTGTGCCCCGCACGTCGCTACAGGTCGGCCGCCCGTCGGCAGCTTTTCAGCCGATTCGACATGTCGAATCGGCGTTGGCCGTCGGTCAAACAGCTCACTCTGTGATTGGCTGTTCAGGTAGCGTGGAACTGAACAGGGAAAAGCCGAGCAAAATGTTTGATCTCGTTGGTTTCTTTCATCTCCAGCTCTCGACACAGGTTCGGGTAAGCTTCTTGAGCCTGTCGCTGTTGTATCCATGATTTCACCCATGTAGTGCGGTTTCTTCTTATTTTTTCGCCTCCGCCTCCTCTTTTCTTCTTCCACAAGCTGAAGGCCGAGTGCTGACAATGCCAGTACCAATTCTTTATTCTTACGCATTGTGGTAGCGAGAGTGGTGTGGAAATGTGGTGTGAATATGAAGCCTATTTGTTTTGTTTACGGCTTCCCAGAGCTTCCGGTTTTCCCTTGTTTTTGAGTGAATACAGACTACCGCTGGGTGTCGTCTTTGCGGTGTGTCCAATTGCTTCTTTTTGAGCCCCACCCAGCCCGACACAGGCGACTGGAGGCGCCTGTTCTCTCTGAGAAATATGTGCAGAGCTGCCATCAGATATACAGTAGGATATCCATTTAACATGCTGAATCAACGACGAAATCAAAAATGACAATCGTGTTTAGCCATCGCTGGGTTAATAAAAAATTGGGGCTACTTTGCTGTTAGAGGTTCCTGACTGGTGGGTTTACCCCAAATTCCTGCTAGTCGAATTGTGGCT
Source organism: Cololabis saira (assembly GCF_033807715.1). Classification (NCBI taxonomy): domain Eukaryota; kingdom Metazoa; phylum Chordata; class Actinopteri; order Beloniformes; family Belonidae; genus Cololabis; species Cololabis saira. The sequence continues at coordinate 28,270,021 of NC_084595.1, forward strand.
CAGTGTGTTCGCAGGCGTGTCAGCCAGAGGGAGTTGGAGAAGCTTTAACAGAAGGGAGATGTCAAATTGGGTTCAAAACAGACACAGGTCCCACCGAGATTTGAACTCGGATCGCTGGATTCAGAGTCCAGAGTGCTAACCATTACACCATGGAACCACTTTTCACCCCAGTAAGAGAGGTACTCACGTTGGGCGACCGGACCCTCCTGACGGTCTTTGAAGCCATGTTGCTCGGCAAGCCGACGGGAACACACCCACCGCATTTCAATCAAAGTTAGCTTTGCTCCCAGCTCCTTCACTTGAAACTCTCAGAAATATGTGCAGAGCTGCCATCAGATGTGTACAGCAGGATATCCATTTAACATGTTGAATCAACGACGAAATAAAAAATAACAATCGTGTTTAGCCATCGCTGGGTTAATAAAAAATGGTGGCTACTTTGCTGTTAGAGGTTCCTGTCTGGCGGGTTTACCCCAAATTCCATCCATCCATCCATCCATCCATCCACCGCCGCTTATCTGGAACCGGGTCACGGGGGCAGCAGTCTCAACAGAGATGCCCAGACTTCCTTCACCCCAGACACTTCCTCCAGCTCTTCCGAGGGGAGTCCGTGGCGTTCCCAGGCCAGCCAAGAGAAATAGTCTCTCCAGCGTGTCCTGGGTCTTCCTGCCATCAGATATGTACAGCAGGATATCCATTTAACATGTTTAATCAATGGCGAAATCAAAAATGACAATCGTGCTTAGCCATCACTGGGTTAATACAAAATGGTGGCTACTTTGCTGTTAGAGGTTCCTGTCTGGCGGGTTTACCCCAAATTCCTGCTAGTGGAATTTTGGCTCAGTGTGTTCACAGGCTTGTCAGCCAGAGAAGCTTTACAGGGGACCTATTATGAAAAACACATTTTTTCTTGTTTTAACATATATAAAGTGGTCTCCCCTCACCTTGCCAACACAGAAAAGATGAAATGACACGAAATTCTGCAAGGTCTGTCCCCCCCGCCTGGCCGTTCAGAATCTGCGCCTATGGTGATGTCCCCATAGGCACAGATTTCCATAGGTCAGCCTCCGCTGCCTGAAACCACGCCCACAACTAACTCCGCCGGCTGGAGCGTCCGCCATTGTTTGGAAGCGGTGTATCGTGTGACTGTTTCCACAGCGAGGGACAGTTTTTGCATCGACATTTACCCTCATAAAAGGATCAGTGCCCACAGTACGGACCCGGCAACTGCACTCGAGTCAGCAGTAAGTGACTTTATTTTTTTTATGTTATTTATGTTTGTCTACAAGTATGATCTTTGCATGGGCTAAGTATTTAGCTTAGCTCCGGAGCACCGGGGCCACTCGGGCCGGACCGGACCGGCGAGTGGCCCCGGTGGCTCCAGTGTTCCCTAACGGAGTGTTAGGTAACACCGGAGCTCTATTAGTAATACATTTTTCTTCTATTTATGGTTTCAGATCTTCCAAGCAATGCACCTGAAGCTGTTCAACGACACCTTCAGAAGACGCACGGTCTTTCCTTGAGCCAGCAATAGTGCATACATGTTATTTATATACAACTTATGTTCTTTTATTTTTTTAAAAATAAAGTTGCCATTTGTGAAAATTCAGCGTTGTGATTTCTTTATAGTTAACATGATTAATTTGTCTTGTAACATAAGAATTGAAATGATGAGGAATCAGAGTAAATAACTGTGGTGTAGAATTCAGAATTCAATTAAATCTTCCAGTGTGAATTAGTTTTAATACGAGGTGACCCGGATCCCTCTTCAGGTAACTAAAGGCTGATTTATGGTTCTGCGTCACACCAACGCCTACGGCATAGGCAGAACCGTAATTCAGGCTTAAGATCTGTTTACACTGTGTTATAACTGCATGCGAGCGTCCGACTATCGCGTCGAGCTGCGTGACATCGGACGCTCTCTGTCCACACTGAAACCGTTAAACTCGCGGCCAGTTAGGACAGTCCAATACAAAAAAAATAAAGCAATGGAATTTATTTTGTCGCGGAAGCTCCCTCACATGGGACCCGCTTTGTGTACCCAGCCGGCTCTTCTCCCCGGAGCGAGGCTTTGTTCCCTCCCATGCTACACGTCATTCAGGCAGCCAATCAGCGCAGAGCCTCATTATCATAGCCTCCCCTTCCCTCAGAATCACTCACAGAAAAGGAGGCTAGAAGCGGTAAAACTAGAGACATGGCCCACAGGCTGAATTTCTGTTTTATGTAGAAAAAACAAGCTTTAGATTGTTTTTAAGACATTCAAGGCCTGTTTAAATATACATTAAATGCCACAATAGGTCCCCTTTAACAGAAGGGGGGTTAAATAGGGTTCAAAACAGAAAGGTCCCACCGAGATTTGAACTCGGATCGCTGGATTCAGAGTCCAGAGTGCTAACCATTACACCATGGAACCACTTCTCAGCACAGTTAGAGAGGTACTCACGTTCGCCAACAGGAGCCTCCCGACAGCAGGGGGATGTGTGAGGGAAGGTTGTACTACAGAATCTAATCATAGCCCATAATGCCTGTGACTGGCATGGTATGGATTTCTCGAGCTCGTCTTCTATTTTTCAGACAGGAATCAACACTCATGTAGAACACATAATGAACTTGCACTTTCCATATAATATTTAAATACAATATATGTTTGTTTGTTTTGTTTTTCCTCTCTAATCATATTTAATTGTTTGGCCGAGTACTTTCCAACAGTTTATCTCTTGAAAACACATTTTCAAAAAGGTACAGTTTTTACAAGTGTTAAAATCACTTTGGTACGTTCTTAAAAACAAAGAGTGCTCTGGTGAAATAAGCAGCGCAAGAACGCCTGGAGGACTACAGAAGACAATAATATTAGAGATTTCAGAATACATCCAATTTTAAAGACCAAAATCCTTCACAACATAAAACCAAGTAATTCGCACCTTCAACTTGTCATTCGCACCTTCAAGGTGTCAAGAGCACATTCGTTGTAAAAGCTTCTAGTGAAGGGGTGTGGTCAAGGTATCCTAAATATAAACAGTTACTTCAAGGGGCGAACTGCTAGTGACAGAAAGATTATGAGAAAATATTTCAAAAAGTGTGTGCACTTTTGGAAGATGAAAAATAAAATTAAGATGAACTTGTATCAGGATGATGGGGGGAGAAGAGTTTAGAGAGGGAGAGAGGGGACTCATGATCCAAACCGTTTTTTAGGTATTTTGGTTGATGAGAAATTGAATTGGAAAAAACATATACATTTCATTCATAATAAAACTGTGAAGTCATTGGGCATCATCAGCAAACTGCGAAATCTCGTTAATATTTCTTGCTTATTAACTCTATATTATTCCATGATTTATCCTTATTTGATTTATCGTAATATTGTTTGGGCAAATACATACCCTTCCAGTCTTCATCAACTTTATTTAATGCAAAAAATGATTTGTAAGACTGGCAACTTTTTCTAACTCTACGGAACCCTCTACTCCTTTGTTCAGAAAACTCAAAATTCTTTCAGTATATGACATAAATATTCATCAGATATGTGTGTTTTTATACATATGTTAACATATGTTTTTGCCTTTTTCTTTACCACTATCGTTGAGTAATTTTTTCAAGTATAGTTCTCAAATATATTCATATAATACTAGACAGGTCAATCATCTTCATCTTCCTTTTTATAAAACTAAACACGGCCAGTATTCTCTCAGATATCGTGGTGTACAGATATGGAACTCCAAATCTCACATTATCAAAAGCTCTGTTTCTCTAGAGATTTTTAAAAGAATTTTATCATCTCATTCAATTCACATTTAAAAAAAGTCACAAGTTTTCTTTGTTGATTTTTTTTGTTGTTGTTGTTGATTATTTTTTGTGTGTTGATGATCATTAACTACTGTATGTAGTCTAACCTTCTTTGTTTTTTGTTTATAGTTTTAGTCGTGTTGCGTTTTTTTGTTTGTTTTTTGTAATTACTGTTTTACTTCCTAAATTGAGGGGAGGTCCGCTGTATAAGCCTGTTGGCTTTTTGACCTCTCCTGTCACTTTTGTCTTATTATTTTGATTGTAAGTGTTACTTTTATTGTGTGCAAACTAATAAAATAAAAAAAAATAAAAAAAACCTATAACATCATTTGTCATGCGTGGTGGAGGCAGTTTTGCAGCACGGGCAAGTACGACTGTCAAGAGGATCTGGGTCACTGGTGTTCAATGATGACTATTGCAAGCTGAATTAAAGAGCTATACTTGCCGAACTCAAATGCTACATAGATGGCATAGATAAGTGGCATTTTAAATGTACAGATTATAGGCGTTGCCTGTGTCCTGGTATAATCGCACACAGTAGTAAACCATCCAGCAGTCAGGGATACGGTGTTATAGGCCTAACAGTAACAGAGCCTGAAGACAGTTATCTTAGACTGATCTGTAAATTCAAATAAAACCGACAGAGTGAGCTCCAAGCTGTCTGCTATTCTGTGAAGATTTGCACATTGGGCTGTACATTGTGCATATCGCCGACACATATAGGCTGCATGGAGAGAAGAGAAACCTAGCCTGCGCATGTGTGCAGTAAATACAAATTGTGATCTGAGTAATGGGGGAGCAATGTCCCTGGTACAGATTGATAATGTACTAAAAGCTTTCATCATAAACAGGGTTATAAACATACTAAATTAGAGAAATGAAATGATCTTAAATGAGTGATCATTGATTACTTAACTTTCTGAGACAGTATTGACAAGCCAGAAATCTGGGAGTGGTTCTGGACTTAGACCTGAATTTTAACAGCCACATTAAGACAATCGTGAATTCAGCCTATTATCACCTCAAGAACATACTGTATCAAGGATCCGATTAGAACTGGGGCCTGTACTACGAAGCAAGTTCAACATATCCAGGATATCTTTTCCTTATCCAGATTCACTAAGCGGGACAATTGCAATCACGCTAAGCGGTCACACGACGGCGGTTATCAACTCGGTATATCAACCCAGGTTTCTCCAATCTGGATATGAGCGCGTGCACATAAAAGGGGCAGTGTTTTCAGCGCATGACCAATCGCAAGCATGGAGAAGTCCGCTGTCAGAGCCGCTTATTTCAGTAGCGAAGAGCAAACAATAATTTTACGGAAATATGATGAGTATAGGCATATAATACAGGCAAAAAGCAACACAGTTGCAGCTGCAAAATGCAGGAAAGACAGCTGGCAAAAGATCGCTGACTGTATAAATGCGTAAATTCATAGGGATATAAACATATATTTGAATATTCTGGGAATCTTAATCTTAAACTGTAAACCATGATCAGCAATATTAAAATAATAAAAGGCTTGCAATATTTCAGTTGATTTGTAATGAATCCAGAATGTATGACATTTTTTTGTTTTTGTGTTTGCATTACAGAAAATCACAATATTCTAATTTTCTGAGACAGTCCTGTATATATTGGTTCTATAACTATTGTTGTTGACCGATAACTTGTGCTGATGCTGTACCAAAGAATTGGTTTTTTTTATTTATTTTATTTAATTTTTTATTTTTTCAGGAGGGGGGTATTTAGTATTTTAAAGTGACTTCTCAGAATGTTCGAGGGACGAAATTGAAAATCCCTTTTTTGCTATCCCCTTACAAATGCATCTTCTTTTTGATTTCTTCTTGATTTCTTTATTTAATTGGTATTAGTTTTGGATTGACTGTACATCGGATTTTGGGTGATGATTTGTTTTATTAGGGTTAGGGTTAATTAGGTTAGGGTTGATTGATTTATTTTTTATTTTCTCCTCCACCTCTTTTTTCTTTTTTTCCTTTTTTTTTTTTTTTTTTCTGGATCGTTCATACAGGGAAAGCAAAGGGGTTTTGGTGGTCCCTGAATACGCGTTCTCTTCGGAGGGATCCTCTCACGATCCGCGCACAGAGCTCCACTGGATTCTCTTCGAAAGGGCATGCCATTTTCCAAGAGAGCTGATTGGTCAGTGGGCGGTGCTTTTATACCCGGCGATCTGTATCTCGAACATAACCTGCTCCGGAGCAGGTTAGCGGTTCAGCATAAGTTACCATGGCGATGTGTCCCGGTAAGAAGTGAACCACCGTCGTAGTCCTGAAAACCCAGGGTTAAACCTGAAGTTACCTCGCTAACCCCAAATCCCGCTTCGTAGTACAGGCCCCTGGTGTCTCAGTAGGATTCAGCAGGACTTTTAACTTGTGGATAGGACTACTGTAACGCTGCAAATCCTGCAGTTGGTTTATAAATCTCTGAATGGTCTCAGGGTCACGCCTACTTTCTGGGAGTTAGAAACAAACAGGGAACTCACCTGTGAAACCAACTCCCAGAATGCATCAGGGCTGCTGAAACTCATTTGCTCTAAGTCAGGGTGAAAACCATGCACTTAGACCATGCACTGTAATCCTAATTTGCATCTCATTTGTTTTATTCTTTTTAATTTATGTAAATCTATCTTTAATTTCTGCTTTTAAACTCTTACTTTTTAATCCATTTAAAAATATATTTTTATGTAAAGCACTTTGAATTCTCTTGTACATGCAATGTGCTATACAAATAAATTTGCCTTGCTTCATAACAAAGCTGAAAGTGGCTAGACCTGCATAAGGGCAGCACCTGAAGACAGTTAGTGTAAATGTCTGGGGAAAAAAAAGTATTTGTAAGAAGAAAACTGCATCCAATTATTTTTATGAATTCCAGTCTTTAGGCTCTCATCAACCACAAAGGACTTGAATTGCAGTATAATCTTCATAATTTTGTGTAATTCTTCTGATCTTCTGAAAATGAAGGAAGTGTGTGATTGCTGGCTGCAGTATGTAAACAAATGATTTTCATTATACCAGTAGATGTATGGCTGAAAGTCTGCCCTTCAGTCTTTTCATGTCTGATCAGTTGTTGTGGTTTAAAGAGGCAAAATCATAAGTAGTGTCCTTGTCCAAATACTAGTAGATTTGATTGTACATGTGTGTAGCTCCCTCTCCATGTCTGCTTGCCATGGATGTAGAATGTATTGTTGTTGTAATCTTTCCTATACCTACATGGACACATGTGATGGAAAGAAGCTGAACTTTCAGGTGTACCATTAGCTTATAATTCTAAGGTTCACTGGTTTTTGTGAAGGAACTCGCTCTTTCCACTACAAATAGGTAATGCTGTAATGTGATATGGGGTTCAAACCTGACAAGAAAGAAAGAAGAGTTGGTGTTGGTTGTGGAGCTACTTTTATCTGCCTCTTAGACCGTATTGGCAAGTAGGAACTACCTCAGTTAATATATACTGTATTCCCCTTGAGATCCCTTTTCTAATATCAGCGCACTTCATACTGTATTCCAAGCTTTGTTTATTTTTAAGAGCACTTTAATATATATAAATGATCTGAAAATATATGAATGTGCTCATATTTTCTCCTGTCTTTATTTGTTCCTGAATAAAACTTGTTAATCTCTTAGTGAGGGTATTTATTTATTTATTTATTTATTTATTTATTTATTTATTTATTTATTTATTTATTTATTTATTTATTTATTTTCTCTCATCAGATTTCTTTGGAGAATGACTACTTGGGCCCAAGACGGATTGAAGCTTTAAAAAAGGAAGACTCTGACTGGCAGAAGAAAGCTCAAGAGGCGGTTCTCAATATCCAAGAGTTTACCGTAAAATACTTTGAGGTCACTGCCAGAGCCCAGAAAGGTACGAACATCAATACTAAAACTGTTGCTCTCAATGTCAAGTCAATAAAGCAGCAATGGGATGATTTGGAATCACAAATACCACATGGAGACACACAAATGTGTAGTTGTGAGAGTGTGCTATTGAGCTGTCTGTGGGTTTGAACCCCAGGGCTGACATAATTTTGCATTAATGAGTTACTGCATTTGGCAACGCTCTGAACAGACCCAGCTGGAAAAGCGGGCTGCCTATTGATCAGACAGATCTGCCAGCAATTCTGTCGGATAAACACCTCACTGCATCCGTGTTTATCACAGTTTTCCTTTCACCATTGATGATTCGTGTATTATCTTACACTTATTACAACAAAATATTTCTGTTAGCTTGCCCCTTTACTGCACACTGGAAAGAAAGCAGTTGTAATACTCACCCATGTCCAGTAGATGTCTGTCTATGTTATTGTAAGAAACCTTCCGCTCTTCTGATTACTTCAGTCACCACATCACAGGAAAAGAAAAGGTGGTTGAAATGTGCCAGTTTGTGCCAGACACCATGTTAAACTTTGTGGAAATTTCACTCTGTGCATTTTTTCATGGTCTGTTTGTCTGCGCAGGGGTGTATGACCGTATGAAAGTGGACCAGCGAAAGTTTGGTAAATCTTCATGGACGGCAGCGGTGGAGCGCATGGAGAGGCTGCGTTACTGTTTTTCCAAGGAAACCCTACAGCTCCAGAGAGCACGAGAGATCTGTCTGGAGCAGAGGAAGCACACACTTAAAGAAGAGGTGTGGAGTTATACTTGACACCATATAAAACAAAATTCTTTGCTAAACAAGGTTATTGTGTAAAATACTGTTTCTTTTTTTTTTTTTTTTTTTTTTTACATCAGATGCAAAGTTTGTGTAGCGGTGATGATGCAATGGCTCTCTTAGACCACATGGAGACACAATACTATGAGCTCCAGCTCCAACTGTACGACATACAGGCTGAGATCCTACAGTGTGAGGAGCTGCTGCTCACTGCTCAGCTGGACAGCATCCACAGACAGATCACGGGTATCCTCACAAATATATGCTTACAAAATAAAATCTTGACGGAACATTGTCAGACAATTTCAAGTTTATTATCTTTTCATGTCTCATTTTAAAATTGATTATTTAAGATGTATTTTGATAAATGATTAAAGAAAGATGTGTTATTAGATAATATATACATTACCCTCCATGAACCCATTTCTACTTTGACATTGCTGAGAAAGAAAAACAATTTAATCCATTTTATGTTAATGTACATGCGCTTCCAGAGCGTCAGGATGAGGTGGTGTACTATGACACCTTTGAGAGTGCAGATGATATAACAGAGGACGATACTGCAGAGAGAGAAGAGCTACGCAGACTTCAGGTCAACGCTCGACGGCTTGAGTCAAGAAGGGGCCGGATCACCACCAAGCGCTCTTATCTAAGGAACAAACGGGTGTGTGTCCTGTACGCACTCTTATTTTTATTCCTGAGCTGTGAAATTTGCAGCAGTTATGCATGCTGATCAATGTTTACAATAAAGAGTGTATTTTGTATTTTTATATAAATTAATTATGCAACCTACCTTTAAGTTTTACTCTAAGTGTAGATCAGTTTGTCAATGTTTTCTTTTTTATCTCTTCGTAGGAGATCTGTGTATCTAACCACACCCAGAAACATCAGAGGCGCCAAACAATGCAGAAAGACTCCCAGTCCTGCCATGTCTTACAGGTAGAGCGTTTCTGTAATCATCAGCTGTTTTCGGATCAAACAGTTCTAGTGACTCCATGAGGGAAATGGGGATCAGAGAGTTCGTTGAAGGCTGACACTTTCACAACTTCTTTCTTTGGCTGTCTTCACACTTCAGATTGAAAAGCTGGAGTGATTTAACTTCCAGCTGGTGGTTTATAGACACGTCAAAATCTTGTTGTTTTAGACTTGAACCAAGACTGGATGCAGTTAACTTTAATCTGGGACACAAAAAGGAGAGGGGACCTCCTCAAATCATTATAAGATTTTTTTTCTGCAAAAGAATATCTAAATACCTCTGTATATACCTGTAAGAATATATATATAGTCACATCAGTAAGACTGAAATAATAACACCCAAGGAATTGAGACCTGGTAATGGCTGGACTTTCATTGCAGTGACCATGAGAATCGATAGTTGAACAGTTTTATCAGAGCAAAGAAAGGGGCCTTAGACAAACTAACATGTAGTTTTCATAACAAACCCTTGCAGCGTAGGACAGCTGAACCCCGCAAAATAGACATATTGCTTTGTCTGTTTTAAATGTACTTGAATGAGCTCAAATCTAGGATTTGAAAGCATCTAACTTCTTATATAAATGTCAAACATAATCTGTAAATTTTACATTTTTCAAATATTAATATTTCCCAGCTGAAAAATGAGGAGGAGGAAGATGAGGAGCTGAAGAGCAGTAGAGTATGTCAGGAGCGGCAAAAAACTCTGGACAGGCTACGGACTTTCAAACAGGTACGCGCCCTCCTGTTTAATGGAAGTGTCTTTACATATTTTTATAGTTTTCTTTCTGATTTCCCTCCATTTGGTTTTTGTGTGTCTGGTTAGCGGTACCCAGGTCAGGTGATTCTAAAATCCACTCGGCTGTCTACGGCTCACAGAAGAAGAACTCAGCGAGGCAGAAGTACGGAGATAAGCAGCGTGAGTGAGCGGGAGGAGGGTGTGGACTCTGTCAGCGTCCAGACACACGAGCAGCCGCTGTGTCTTAGCACCAGCGTGCAGACGGACCCCAGCACCACGCTCACCACTCAGCCCGTCGCAACGCTCACAGCACCGGTTCCTCCTCTGCCTGCACCCACTCCCGCAGACTCCTCCTGCTCTCCATGCTCCTTCTCCTCGCTGCTGGGATCCCCCATCTCTCCACCTCCGCCACCACCCCCGCCGCCTCCCCCTCCAACAGAGTCGTCGCCTTCAGCGAGCCCCGGCCAGCATGTGCAAAAGCCTGAGAGGAAGAGTGCAGAAGAGGAGCTTGCGCTTTCCCCACTTGGCCCATTCATCCCTCGTTTTTTTGACAGCAGCCAGCTGGTGAGTGCACGAAAAAAACTGAAGAAGACTCCAGCGTTTGACGCTCACAGCAGAAGAGGTACTGAGACTTTTTTTTTTCAATTGCAGTACTATTTTCTAATGGCTCTTTATTTATTTCCTAAGTAACCACTCATGTCCCGTCTTCCTCTTCCCTCCCCGCTCACAGGGAGCTCACCCATGGACGAGGTGCTCGCTTCCTTGAAGAGAGGCAGCTTCCATCTGAGGAAGGTCGACCAGCGCTCCCTGCTGCTTGATAAGGATGACGATGACCCCAACAGCATCTTGGCTCAAATCCGCAAGGGGGTCAAACTTAGACGTGTCCCTTTTAAAGACAGAAAAGACCTGAGGGAGTTCCCTGAATCCACCGACCCCCTGACCAGAAGCATACACGAGGCGCTGCGCCGCATCAAAGAGGCCTCACCTGAGTCTGACTCAGATGATGACGGCCCAGCGGGCCTTGACTGGGATAGTTAGGGTTCAAGATTCATTAGATATCACACACACACACAGCTGACTGCACCTTCTGACATTAGACACCCTGCACTGTGCGGTACGGTTCGGTGCTGAGCTGTACTGTAAACACACAATGACCCACTCAAGCACGCACAGCTACGTCACAAATGTACCTGCTGATTATGACAAGACCAGGCTCATACCTATAGTCACTAAATGCTCCAGCGGTTAATGATCAATCTGTTCATTTGTTATGCACGCTACATTCAATTTTTTTTTATTTCTACTGTTTGTTGCTGTTTTTTTTCCCTGTTATTCAACTGTACTGATGTCATGTTTGTTTTTTTTTTTTTTTTACTTTCTATAAAATGTACTGTTGATGTTCTGCACTTAACATTTTCAGCACTGCACTGATACTAAGTGAAACTGAAAGCTGTGTATGGGAAGTTATTACAGTGGAGAAGTGTGATAATTTCCTTCAACCAAGAGCGTTACAAATGAGAAACTGTATTTACAGCAAAGATCTGCTCTGAGGATGGTCGGTAATCTGGGGTCTTATGGGAGATTTAAAAGTGAAGAGACAAATACATAATGATTCATACTGGGATCACTGAATTTACTGTCCGGATTGCAAACCATTAAGACATCAAACATCATGTTTTTTTAAATTTTTGTATTATTAACCAGTACTTTTACTGAGCCTTATTCTGCTCTGTGGACTCTGATCTTGTTGTTTTGTCTTTCCTGCGGTTTATGGAAGAACCATTTGCTTGTCTCATTAGACAAATATTGTACATCATTCAGTCCGTGCCACCAGAATTCTGCCCCTGTCACGCTCCTGAGGTCTTCAGGCTTCTATCAGCCCCATCTTTCCAATCATATCATGTTCTGCTGCCTCAAATCTGAAGCTCATCCCTTTGGGTAATAAACGACTAGACAGGATCAGAGTTCCAGAGAGTCTTAAGTAAAGTGAAGGTACTGGTTAGCATTAGTGGTCTTTGTAAACTGGGTAGATTGGGTTGGTGTTTCCCAAACTTCATGCGTGGGATAGTCACAAAAGAGATGTTAAAGCAAGTAACGCTTCTTTGAATGATCAATGTTTTGTGGGAGACTAGATTCTCTCAGTGCCGAAGGGAGTCCCTCTGGGCTCCAGTGCAGGCAGTTGTGATTGATGCGGTTCATCCTCTCTTATTCTTTTTCATTTCTTCTCCATATTGCATATATATTGTTTCCAATCCTTCCTCTGCGCCCACTGGGCAGAATTATACTGAAGGAGTTCAGTTACTCATATTGCTTGAAGTGAAAAAACATGCACAAGCACACATGACCTCACACACCAAATTCCCAGTCAGTATGGGCAGAGACCTTTAAACGGCAAAGTGAGTTCTCTTCTTTCAAATAAAATGTTTTCAGGGATGGTTTCAGCACTTTCACGAAAGGTAATTCCTGAATGACTATGGTAACAATATTGCTTTTTTGATCACTGGTGAGACATCTGTTGTAATGTGATGCTGAAAAGCATAGAACAGCTTGTGGAATTGGACCTAAATATGTATGAGATGACTAGTGGGATGCTGAGCAGCACAAAGATTCACAAGCATGACTTGAAGCAAAACAATGTGGATTCATAAACTAAGCTCTGACTCTAAAAGAGTTTAATTGTGCACAGTGTTACACAGCTTTGATACAAGGTTTTTTTTTTCTTTTTGTCCTATTCTTTTGTTGAGAGCCAATTGTTGATTCACATTCTGAGACAGACACAAATTAAAAGAAAAACGTAATTCTTGTGACATTTCAGGCTTTGGTTTTTGCTCAACAGATGTTTTTGAAGAACTACCATCCAGTAGATTTGAGTTTTGCGAAAGTGGAGCCACATTGAGCATTTTCTGTCAGCCCGTGGTGGCCCAGCAACAAAACACGAAGTTGGAGTTTGCTTTGTCACTTTGCTGTAGAAAAATAATAGGTGAAGATATATGATACATATGACAGTAATTTCTTGTTTGTTTGTTTTCTTCCTGGCACAAAACCTTAGACACCGGTAAAGATCTACTTCAACTACCATTGCTCTTCCAACGTGCCCTCATGGAGCAGGAAATGTTACCCTGACCTGATTTGTCAAATTTAACGCAGACCTTACCTGACTTGATAAAATTGACTCTGCCCAAAATATGTTATTTATGAACTTTATCCTGTTCTAAACTTTGGGCTCAGGAGACGACGCCTTCCCTCGTCCTGTATTTCACATTTACCTATACATATAATAACTAAGCTTAATGCAGTCTGTTTGCAAACAGACAGTTTTATTGCATTTCTTTTTCTCTTTTGTACCTTGTCTTTATAGACTTGTCAACACAGCCTGACTATGTGACCCTTTGAAACAATATGCAATATCAAAATAGAGAACTACAAGAAAATAAATAAAATAGCTTTCATGATTATAATGTAATTAGATTGCCCAAAACTGGTGGACTAAATATTGCAGTGGTTTTTACATCACATTGTGCTCACAAACTGATCCAAAAATACCTTTTTGACTTTTTTCCTGCCATTTTGATTCATTCATTTCATTTTTCTTCTTTTTTTTTAACAGCAAATTTATCCTTGCATTTTAATAAAATCTCATAAAGCAGCGAAGTGCGTCTGTTGTGAGTAATTTAGTTAAAAATGTATGTTTAAAATAATGAACAAAAGCAAAATGGAAACACGGAAGTCTGTATTCAAATATAAAACAAAGCATTTGTCAGCTCTGAGCTTTGTCTGAATTCAGAAAAGAAAGATTTAGTTTGTCTGAAGCACCAATGAGTGCGTCTCGTGATCGCTTTTTAAGAGCATTCGGCAAATCCTTTTACCCACAAACACACAAATCTCACCAATCCACGGACATCGTTAGCCTGAGGTACCTCTTTAATATCATGAGTTCAAAATTACTTTAAATAGTCAAAAATATTGCCAGTCCTCTCATACCTCTAAATACAATAATAATACCTACAATTAAATACTATAAGTTACAAAACAGGAGAATGAAAAGCTTCTTGTCCACTACTGTACAAAGGCATTCATTAACAAGAGCATTAGTATTAAGGTACTCCATCGCTGTCACTCCACTTTCAAAATTACATCAGCGAGAAAATAAATAGGTAACATTCCCCTTTACAATGATTCTTATTCCAGTGTATTAACCTGTGTAACTAACTACAGAAAGCAATTTAGGTATATAATTATAGTGTGCTAGTACTAAATGCAAATCGGTTGACATATAATGGAGTTACAACAGTGTAATAACTTAGTGCAAACAGGGTGCTCAGTTGAAATAATAAGATCGGCAGCACCTCGTGAATCGCTTTTTAGAAAGGTATTCATTTTAAAAGCAGAGAATTGAAGTTTTTACCGACATAAAAGCTGCTTTTTACAATAAGAGTAAAGTGTATTACAAAATGTATAACACTGCTTGTTTACACTGTGGTGTTACACATTTTAAATGTACAGAGGAGGCTTTCAGTGTTTACCTACGGACAAAATACCCGTGGGTTAATACACAACAATAAGCCACTGCAGGGTGTTACTGCATTTGAGTCATCCATCCATTCATTTACAACGCCGGCATGAGTAAAAAGTTGTTGTTTTTTAATACAGTCATATAATTATATCATCAGCATTATATCCTGTGTAAAAAAAAAAAAAAAAAAAAGAAAGAAAGAAGAAAGAAAAATAAATGAATAGAAACTGAGTACAGTTCTGTATTCACCCATGTGGAGCGACAATCTGAGTCCAGTTTCTCTGAGGGAGGAGATTTTGGAACATGAAGATGACACTCTGCGAGCCCTTCGGGATGCACTACTCTGACCACACAGGGCTGCCACACAGTTTTGCGGTCAACAGTAGTACACTTTCTGCTGGACAGAGGGTATCAGCTTAACTGTGTTTCACTTATCTGCATGAGTCCACTGAGAAGAGTACCTGATAAAGTTGGATAGAGGTGTCAGATCGAGCCTGTCTGGTATTGCTCAGTGTATGTGTCTGTATATGTGTGTATACGGGTGTGTGTGTGTGTGTGTGTGCGTGGGTGCGTGTAGGTCTTGCTGTCCAAAAACAGGGTCTCCTTTCTGAAAAGCACAAACACTTATTATGTACAGAGACATGCCCACTTAAGTGTACTTTGAAGGCACACTTTATGTAACACCTTGTTCGAGCACACGTCACACTGAGTTTGGCAGGAAGACAGGCCAGATGTCTGTGATGGTGGAAGCAGTCTGGATACACGAATTCTCATTTCAAACATAGCAATGACACTTCTGCTTTGGCATGGAAAATGCCCCCAAAAGATGTGACACTCATCAGTCATACAGGACTTTTCCTCTCTTTTTTTTAACAGGGTGTGGATTTACAGAAGTCCTTCATTTTCTCTTAAGAAGTATCTCAGACTCTGTTTCCCAGCAGCCCTGAGTCCAGACTGAGGAGCAACAGTGAAAGCACTGCAGGTCAAAAGTTAAGACTGACTGTTTTTTTAGAGTCATCCTGCAGTTCCAAGTTACATTCTTCTGACAAGCCCGAATACAAACATGTTGGGAGGGGGGTTTCTGTTCAAATCTTCTCTGTACAGTAAGTTACTTTGGATCAAAGCATCTGCAAGTTAGAGGACAATGTTTTCGGAGGGTTTGGCAGCTTTGGCGCAGTTCTCTGAGTCTTAACAGCAATTAGTTCCACATGACTTTCAACATCACCCCCTGGAGGGGCAGTTTAGAGAGTAAGAGAAGTGTGTGTGGGTGTGAAACGTTGTGATGTCGCGAGCTGAGGCGCAGCTCTCCCGGTCAAACAGTAGATGGCACTGAGGCACAGTTCTCAAGTAAGTGAGTGTGTGCGTGCATGTTAGGGTGATTAAGGGGGGAGTTGGAGAGTGCCATGGGAGGCATCTCTACAACTGGATCGACCAGTTTTGCCAAAGTTATACCTACACCAGCCAATCACAAGGCAAGCTGAGGTAGTCCCTGTGTCATCTTGAACTACAGGAGTGCTTGTGGTTGGTAAAAACGCAATGCCTGCAAGGTAAAAACAGGGAGTCAGCTGCCCTTTGTGAGGAAAATATGAATGTGGGCAGTGCAGTGTGTCACTACTTATGTGTGTAGGGTGTATGTGGAGGGGAGGGATGGTGGGTGGGATTTGCGTGTGCGGTGGGGCTGTAAATAAATTATCATATGGCTCTGTCTGGGAGAATTAGGAAAACTCGGTCTCTAGCTGGCCTCCTCTATTAGCCGAGCCAAGGTGTCTCTGAGCTCCGTCAGCTCAAAGATCTTGCCGTCGAGCATCTCCAGCAGCGTCCTCAGACTCTTTCTGAAATTTTCCTGTTCTTCCTGGTTTTCCTCCAACCGCTGCTCTGCTCCTGCCAGCTGCTCCTCGAGCACCCGGCTCCGCAGCTCCGTCTCCTTTAGACAGTAAGAAGAGGCAGTCAGTGCGCTGCGTTGATGCAGTAAAGTCAGAAGTCACTGCTCTTTCTGTTTTTTTTCTGTCTTCAAGAGTGGCTCACCTCAAGCTTCTGAGTAAGAGTGTCCTTCTGCTCCATCAGGTCATTCATGTTTTCCAGTTCCTCTTTCAACTTTTCCATCTCCTGAAGACCAAAAAAAAAAAAAAGCATTAAAAGCTGGGAAACATAAATGTAAGATTGAGAATAGTCACTTCTCTATGTGCCCACACACAAACCTCTTCCTTCTCCCGTAGCGTATTCTCCAGCTCTTCTATGGTTTGATTGAGTTCAGTCTTCTGGGATTTAATCACTGGGGTTTGGGTACTCTGGCACTCCAGCTCTGTCACCTAACAAAGACAAGGCCGCAGCTTGATTGAGACTGGAAAAGCAGAAACATGACTGTCATCCCATTCCCAGCCTGCCTCTTCTTTCCTCACTCATCTATGTGCTGTTTTTTGCCTCATCCTTTCATCCTGACTTCACAACGCGCCTACCAAATGAGCACGCCTATTTGATCAGACCAATTTAATCAAATATGAAAACAAACAAGCTCTCCCGTGCTCCCTTTACTCACCCGCTTGTGTAGTCTCTCTGCCTCTTCCTGGTAGGCAGCCAGTTGCTGTTTCCACTGTTTGACGTTGGCTGTGGACTCCAGCAGGGCTGCCGTTAGCTTGGCATTGTTCCCCTTGAGAGCCTCCAGCTCAGCCTCCCAATGTTTTGTCATGGCTGGGCTGCACGACACAGAAATGTACAGTACATGCTGTCAAGTTTGCAGAGGTAAGTGCTCATGATTATGGATGTGAGCTACAGTACAGACTACACTGCAAAAAAACAGTCCCTCTAGAAATAAGCCTAAAATCCCATGCATCTAGTCAAAATTTTCTTATCTTAAGCTAAATAATCTTTGCCAATGGGGTGAGAAAACATTTTCTTGACTAGAATTATAGCAGAAAAAAACTAAAAAACAGTCTTCTTATTTTCTTTGGTGCTTTCTTTCAAGTTTTTTTCCCCCAGTGTATTAACAGCAGCGCTTTTGCAGCTTAACAATTACTAGTGTAAAGATCTAATAAATCAATTATTACTTATATAAAGTTTCTGATTCTTTTCTAGCCAGGTGATTTTCAGTATCCATCCACTGGCTTGTGCTGGCATTTCCAGTTTCATGTCAAAACTGAACGACCAAGTAAAGATGTAAAACTCCTGAGCCTGTGATGAACCATGTTTCAATCTCTCTTTGTCTGCAGGGCTTGAATAACTTGGTTGTGAGCCTCATATGTATAAATATGGTCCTGAGCCTTAGTGTGTTTCTGTAACCTGATACAGCTCATCAGACTCATCTGACTGTGTGCCTTCAACAAGAGGAAGATTCATGTCTGGGTCTCTGTACAGTGCACAGAATTATCATGCATGCATAGATGTCAGCCTCATCACTTTCCCTTTAACCTCCTGTCTGTCCTCAGCAGGATACGATCAGGATAAGCCACAGTCTTATCTCATTTGTTTTCCAGATAATGTTCTCTGCTGATGCACTGATGGCCAGGGCAATTTGCCATTCTTTGACTGGAAAGTTATAGGCTAAGCAGAAGGTCACATGCACAATATGTTTCAGTTTTCTCTTGTTTTGGATTGTATCATATCTTATGTTGTCTTTGGAACATAAGATATGTCAGAAAGTCCGAAACATCCGCCCATGTCTCCCTCACAAGTGTCACACTAAAAGACTTCCTGCTATTGCGATGCAGGTTATTTCTCATGGAGGCATTTTATGACAGAGCAGCTACAAAAATGCTTGATATCACTGCAATATGTAACCATTACTGGTGGGAATGACAATATTGCTATAACCTAATCTTTTGTCTGATATTAAACAAGTTAAATGAAAATAAACAGTCTAGAGTGGACATGAAAGTAAGGACTTTCTGCTGCTGTGAAAGCAGTTGTATGAGTCATAAATGGAAATCTGAGATAATATACTCAAACTGGCTGGACTTGTGTACAGCATCCCACATCCCATGAGAGCTGAGGGAGATGTGTTTATGATGCAAAGGCAATGATGGAGTTGGGATTTGTGTTTGATAATCAATAATTATATATCATTACAGAACAATGCATACAATTAACAACAGAAGGAACAACACCACTGTGCTGTATTGCCAAAATGTCAAATAATCCAGAGTATTATCTCTCAATGATTGCATTATGCCTTATTTGAGCAGTGGAGTGCAATATTTCCTCTTACATTAAAATGATACCTAAGAAATAATATATGGAAAATACAAATTACAAAGCAGCTAAGGTGCACCGAGACCTTCAAGTAAAGCACCTGTGAACAAACTCAAATGTTCTAATTTTCCTAAAGCAGCAACATCATTTTCAAAAATCATATGTGATAAACATGACTTGTCCAAAATTTTGAATGGCACTTGTAATACAGCACTAATTTCAAATCAAGCTTTAAGAAAAGAAAAAAAAAGGTGTGAACATGGTAGATGGGCTCCCTCATGTTTGGCATGAACCTGGCGAGGAGAACCATTTTCAAGGCACAGTCATAACATTAAAGCATGGGGGTGGTAGTTTCATGACACAGCTCTTCATCCCTCTTTGTGTTGTTAATCATCCTGATCATAGCAATGCTAAGACCTTGAAAAAACAGCTGGACTTATTTTGATTCTTGGAGATATTTGACCAGTAATTCAAGCTCCTTCTTCAGCTCTACCTGACTGGTGTTGAGGCCAAAGTAAGAAGACCCCTCCCGTGGTCATTAGCAATTTTAGAGCTGTTAACATCACACATGGGCTATTTTCCACTGTTGTGTTGTGGGCTGCTGTTGTAGCTGATCTGAGATACTGCATTTATACTGGTTCCACTTGCTCAACCATTTATCCAGCTATCAGACGAGTTGATCTATTCAAACATAAAAATCTCCAATTCAAATTCAAATTCAAATTCAAATTCCACCAACCAGGCCACATTGTACGTGGCTTGGTAGGTGGAATTTGTTGCAGTTAACATGGATGAGCTTCCTTCATGATCTGCAGGTCTAAAACTTGGCATAAATCTCTTTGGTTTGATGTCCAGTATGTAGAGAATTCAATTTGTAGCGTTGAGTCCCAAGAAAAGAAATTAGACCAAAGTTTGGTGGCACAGCAGGGAGCATTGCTATACTCTTTGCCAAATAGAAGAAGAAGGGTGCTGTCTTTTAGCTCCCTTTGGGCTCTGCAGTGACATCTGTCTTCACTGATCCTCAGCAGACGGGTAACTGGGAGGTTTTAATCACTCACTGCAGACCCATCTTGTCTAGGGACATTCATATCCCACGTCAGAGAGATATGTTTCAGGGAGGATGTTGTACTGGACACCGAGCTGAGCTCAACACACAGCACTCTGATGTAGGATTTGTTATTCTGACACGAGTGGAGGGCATTGCGGACAGCACTTTCTTTTGATCTTCTGGCTCTGAGTGCTGACAGGTAAGACCCCATGCGGGCTTGTACGCTGAAGACACCGGAGATCACATGCACTACTGATAACGTCACCCTTGAAATATGTTCTGCTTCTTCTTATTTAGGGTCAGCAGGTCTGCAGGAGCCTATGCCAGCTGCCTTATGCAAAAAAGGCAGGTGTTCACACTGGACAAGTTCACTGCAGACAAATATGATATACTAAAGTGTCTATATGGTGAGTAAATAAAAATACGCAACATTTTGGAGGAAAAGTGCCTCTTTAAGATATTTACACTGCATGTCATCATTTCAGATCTTCATACAATAAGGTCCCACTCCCTGTCTCTTGTACTTTTAATCTTTGGCACGAGAATGTATGAGATCTAAACTTTTTTTTAATTTGCATTCACTAGCCCTGAATAAAAGTAGATCTGATAAAAAGCTCCTAGTTCCATGTACTTCACATGAACCCGTCAAAAGTAACAACACACAGCAGAATCATAACCTTCAGATAAACCACAAAGCAAGCTTGGCTAGTTCAGGAGTTGATGAGGGGGTCAACCACCCATAACCAAGCTTTTCCTGGTATGTTTCAGCCACTCACACTGGCACATGCACACAACCTGCCGTGTATCCTCACACACTGCAGCAGCACTCCACTATGTCATAACGCCCACCCTGCGAAGTGTACGAGAGAGAGCTCAGATATAATTCACGCCGGACTCCCACAGTGCCTTCAGTTCTTACACAACAGCCACCTCCTCTGTGTGTGCAAGTGTGTCTTCTGCATGTGTGACGCATAGGACGGAAACGACACTTCATCCTACACATGCACATACCAACTGACACACAACCATATGCACACACATACATACGAGCAGAGCAGTGCTGTCACCAAGGCATGCCGCCCCAGCAATGTATAAGCCCCACACACCAGCTCCCAGAGCCAAAGTGCAGGCGAGGCGTCAAGATGTGAACACGGAGATAGTCGGAGACAGCGAGGGAGAACGACGGAGGGAAAATCGGGAGAAAGAGAGCAGTGCAAGATGTTTTGACATTGGTGTTCATCTTCATTACATGAGTGTTTCTGAAAGGTTTCTTGGGGGGGGGGGGTGGACCTGAGCACAACTCTGGCTGAGGACATCAGAGCAGACTTAAAGACACATAGAGGGTAAGTTAGTTTCTGCTGTGTGACTGAACCTGACGTAATGATTTAAACAGCATTTATATGTTACTTGTGTCATGATTTGATAGAAAATTATCCTTTTCTGCTAATGACTTTCATTGCAACTGTGCTTCTTATGATGCAACAATTGATTATGTGCTGTTTTTTAATTTAAGCTTTTATTTAATTGATGCCCTGATTTAATTCTTTTGCTGTTTGTTTCACTGTTTTTTAATGAAATCTAAAGATTTTTATTAATATAATGTTTTTGGACCTTTTATGTGTTTTTATCCATAACTATCATGACTGCAGCACCAGATTTTAAGTAGTCTCATGTGACTTTTTACTTTGTTTTTTTTTTTATCTGATTTAATTGTACTTATTTTTTTCTTTACATAAACAGTTTCCATTGAATTCCTGAAAGATTTTGTTGGTGGACCATAACATGTACATACTGCCAATATATCAGAAGTGTTGAATAAAACATCAAACACTCTGTTTTGCGTTTTACCACTACATAATGTGAAACATCATTCTTTTTCTCCTAAGTTCAATAAAACAATCAAACAGAAGTGTATACTTGTGTGACATATGCAGGAATTTTCTCCGGAGCTCTCGTGCATTTGTTCGTTGACAGGTAGGTTTTAGCTTCTCACAAAGCCCCCAAAGGATCAGGGAGGCAGAGCAGTTGCCATGGCAGCGTCGGAGAAACGGAGAAGACATTGCCACCGTCTCCTTTCTCACAAGCCTACCAAAAACCCACAGACTGACGCCTACATACTCCAACACTAGAAGACCATTCACATGCAACCCAGGAAGTCCCAACAAAAGGTCTCACGATATTCAGTAAACCATTCAGAGCCGATCCAGTGAAGACGTGCCAAACACGCCTACATCCTGACACAAGAAACTCACTCTCAGCCATGATGTTTCTCATCCTCCTCTCCTCATCTGTCCACTGCGCCCACACCTACCTACCTACACATCCCAGCTGAGTGGCAACATAGTATATATCTTAGCGTGGAAGCCTATTATCAAAAGAAAGCAAACACCTGGGAGCAGCTTCTTGCTGTTTTTCTACACGTGTGTCTGAAGTCTCATAAAAAAGCATAACAAAGTCCAAATTAACCAAATGTCAAAATTTATTCTTTCTTTTTCTCCAATAACAACATAATTATACACTGTTGAACAAATGCTGAAAAATACATTATACCTTTAGGGACATATGAGCGTGAGGCTCCTTATAAAGTTCATACATGCAAGGTGATGTCGATGAGTGGAGAAAAGGAAAAGAGGGAGGTAAAATATCGAGGTAAAATATCTAGATGGTCCTTGCATCTACCCTCCATGCATTTGCCTCTGAGAAAATGCGAGAATAAGCTGCTGCCTGTTACGCTCGCACTTGCTATCGAGAATGCCGAGAGTCGACCCCATCTCCCACGCATGCATTAGAATAGAAAGAGCTGCAGCAGGGCTGCAGCAGGCAGTGGGTGTCCTCTCCACACACTGCTCAGATATGTGTAGTCATGCAGAGTTCATGTTGTCCAAGGAGTTTCTGAGCAAATAATCTACAGATTTTCTGCAACATCACCAAATGTCTTTAAAGATCTATACAGGCTGATGTTTAAATGTCAAAAAAGATAAACTGTCTCCACTCAGACACCAGTAAAGCCATGGTAGACATCTTTAATTAAAATGAAATCACAGACAGAAAAAGTAATTGAAGTTGTACAAGTTACAGATATTTAAAAAGTGAAAAGACCCAAAGAGCACCACCGAAGTCGAACTTAAAACTTGTTCACGTCTGTTTAGGTTGTTGTACAAGTGCAAATAATCTAAGGAGTGTTGGGTGCTGCTGGTAGATCTTTAGGTATCAGTGACTCATCTACAGGCTTTTATACAATGCACGTCCCTCTCTGACACACACAGACACACACACCCACTGTGCATGTCTGTCTTGCTCTTTCCGAGCCTCCCACTACCCGCATTGTGTTATATAAGTCTTACATAAATGCTTCATCAACAGCTTCTTGATGATGAAACCCTTGACCGCACCTTTTTTCAGAAGGTCATTATGCACAACTAAATATTTATATAGCTCTTTGACCCTTTTTTTTTTTTTTACATTTTATTTCACACAGATGGCTACATATGAACCAACATTTAACAATAACAAGGAACATCATCAATATTCATTCCTCCAACTTGTCACAAAGGGGATGTATACAACAGTTGCATTGCATGCATAGAGGTGATACAAACACCTACTCAAGAGATTTGAATTTGCATTTAAATTATTGCACTGCAGTCGGCATACATAAACGTAAAAATGTGAGTCAGGTCGTTCACAGAGCATTCTCAGATTGAACAGAATCAGGAACTGCAATAGTTCATTGGTCCTGAGAAATAATCTCATAGTTATATCTCTTGCAGTAAAAGAAGTAAAAGTGTGTGAGCAGCTCAAATAACTAGTAAAATTCACTTCATGTCACTGCATCTCTCCTCACTGGAGTGTATTTTTTTCGCTTACTTATTAGTTACCAAATGGAAGTGCCTCAAGTTTTGACAAAGAGTCCTTCCTCTTATGCTGACCTGCAAACAGTCTCTTATTGTTGAAAAACTTTGCACCTGGAACATATACAGTATAAATATACAGTATACAGTATAAAAACAAACAATATATATATATATATATATATATATATATATATATATATATATATATATATATATATATATATATATATATATATATATTGTTTGTTTTTCTGTAATCATGATGTCGCAGTGGTCAGGACTTCTACTGATCCCTATCAGAAAGAGCAGACCCGACAAGTCTTAAGTTGCTCCCTAGAGAGGAAGAACATGGGAGAGCAGCTGTGAATAGAGGGAGTTCACTACCACCCTAACATGCAACGTTTATAAAGGTTCACAGAGAAAAAAAGCACTAAAAGACGTAAAGAGGAAAAAAACACATCTGTGCCAAGGACAAATAATTGATCAAATTGTATATTTATCAATGTTTTTCTAGTTGTGTGAAATAACAAGCGAGATTGTGGTGGAAGCATTAACATCTGAGCTGTGAACATCTGGGCCAATGAACGTACAGTATGAGCCTGGGGGGGTGTACCTGTGTGCGAAGGCCAGCGCGTTCTGTGATGGCTCTGGACGAGGGTCTGCGATGGGAGGCGTGTCAAGGATTTCATCCGTGCCGTTGATACTTTCCATGGGCGGTGTCACAGGGGTCAGAGGTGATGAGAGCTCACCACCAGGAGACTCCTACATGTGAAACAAAGGTTTACAGTGTTACCATCAAAATCAACTGGGTATTAATCATGCAACAATCTTAGAGTACTGGCAGTAAAAACCCACATTTTGATAATAATAATAATAATAATAATAATAATAATAATAATAATAATAATAATAATAATAATAATAATAATAATAATAATAATAATAATAATAATAATAATAATAATAATAATAATAATACAAAAAACTTTGATGATAGATTGAACATTTTAATTCACTATGTGTTTGGCTGTCCCTGAGATACAACCGCTGCTGTCATTGTCATCATAGTCAACACTCTGTCCAAATTAATATTGAACATTGCAACTGAATATTTGAGTGATTGCAACCTCAAGATTTCACAAACTTAAGATCAAGTGGTATAGTTTGTTTAAACCAATAGATTAAAACAATAAAACATAACTCTTTAAAGCAGCGTAAGGTATTAGAAATACCTTATCCTACCTTTAAAATAATTCAAAAAACAAAACAAAACCATGTTTACTGATTTTGTTTTGATTTGGATAATCATCCTTTCTGCATTGGCACAAATAGCCGGAATTCTTTGTGTACATTTGTAATGATACATAAGATATATTAAACTTGTGTGACCTCGATGAGATGGCCCCGAGATTACAACAAAAATCAAATAAAATAAAATATTTCCAAGAAAAACAAGTATATTCCCCATATAAGAGCTGAGAAATGATATACATGTATTTAGCTACAGGATGACAGAATGTCTCATAATACTATGGTGCAACAAATTTGTTCATCTTAGTGAGCAATTCCACATTCCCGCAGGCCATTAAACTAGCCTGCTTTGGAAGTTGGAAATTACAGAAGTACAGATTATTTCTTATCTTTATATCCCATACAACTACAGAATTATTCAAGAGACAAATCATTTAGCTGCTGCACTCACATAAAACAAAGCTATTAAGACTCTGGATTTGAACACAATAAATACGCACAATGACACTGCCTGTACGTCTCTAATGGGCAAGAAGGAAGAGAGCGATAAGGGTAAGATTATGGGCTGCTTTTACATTCATTGCTCCAGATTCATTAACACATTATTTAATATCTGTGCATGATGTATTTCCACTGGGGCTTGGCCTACCGGGACCAACATAAAGCATTTAATTCCCTGTCTCCTCATCGTGTTTTAGTGGAATAATTTCTCTCCCCCTCTCTCTCTCTCTCTCTCTCTCTCTCTCTCTCTCTCTCCGCTTCCGGTGTGAGTGTGAGCGTGAGTGGTGGTGACGGATGTGAGTGTGGGAGGCGCGGAGGTTTGAATTGTTTGCTGTCACTGTTTTTCGGGTGCTTCCAGCTGTCTTGTGCATGATCAGGTAAGTTTTTCTTGGTTCTTGATACTGTTAGAAGTAGTGTCTGATTGATCGGGAGGTTTTTCGGGAGGAATGGCGTCCTCCGCGACGCCACCTCCGTCTATCCGGCAGGGAGTAAGGATAGTCCCGCCGGATAACACCGTCAGTGTGGAGGAGGTTTTGCTGGCTGTGGCTGAGCAGGTAGGACATGATAAACTGTCTTACGCCTCTAGGATGAACAAAGCGGTGGTTGTGTTCGTGTTAGAGGAGCTGTACGTACATCAGCTGATAGGGAGCGGAGTGTTTGTCAGGGACACTTACGTGCAGGTTTCCCCGCTGTCAGTTCCATCTACGCGGATCACCGTGTCTGGTGTTCCGCCGTTTATACCTAACGAGCTGCTGGAGAACGAACTCCGCAGGTTTGGGAAATTTGCAAGTGGGTTTAAAACGGTGAGTTTGGGATGTAAAGATCCCAAACTGAAACATGTACAATCCCTGAGGCGGCAGGTGTTCATGTTCCTTGACTCACCTGCGCAAATCCTGGAGGTGTCTTTTAGGGTGAAACACGGTGAAGGGTCTTATATGGTGTATGCCAGCTCAGGACAGCTCAAGTGTTTCGAGTGTGGAGATGTAGGACACAAACGGTTTGCGTGTCCGCACAGGCAGCCGGTCGCGGCTCCCTCCGAGGATGCGGAGGGCGGCTCTGCCGCTAACGCGGCAGGCGGCCCTACCGCGGACGCGACAGCCGATTCTGCAGGCGTTTCTGCCGCTGGCGCGGCGGGCGGCGTTTCTGCCGCTGGCGCGGCGGGCGGCGTCTCTGCCGCTGGCGCGGCGGGCGGCGTCTCTGCCGCTGGCGCGGCGGGCGGCGTCTCTGCCGCTGGCGCGGCGGGCGGCGTCTCTGCCGCTGGCGCGGCGGGCGGCGTTTCTGCCGCTGGCGCGGCGGGCGGCGTTTCTGCCGCTGGCGCGGCGGGCGGCGTTTCTGCCGCTGGCGCGGCGGTGCACGCAGATGCAGCCTCGCACTCTCAGCCCAGAGAGCCGGTGAGGGACGAACAGAGGCAGACGGAGGAGCAGCAGGCTCCTGAGTCTGAAGAGAACCTGAGCAGCTCTCAGCCAGCAGTTTCCACAGGTGATGCAGAAAGAGATCACAGTGTGATCACCAATAGTCAGGTGTCCTGTGAGGGGGTCGACATGGAATATGACTCTGAATCAGACACAGTGTCTGTGGTTGATGTTCCAACCAGGAGCACAGACCTTTATTCTTTAGAGGATATCAATCAGTTTCTCGATGAAACATTTGGAAAGTCTGTTCGAGTGGATGATTATTTTAGCGATACAGACAAATTCATCAAGTCTGTTGCCGTCCTTAGGAGAATGGTTGGTTGCGATCTCTTGGATGAGAAGAAGCGCTTCCGTCTAAGAAAACACATTACAGCACTGAGAAAAGTAAAAAAAGGTAAAACTGCTGGAAGGGGCAGGAAATGATGTGATCATGTACAACAAGGCGTCTTCTTCTTTTTACTGTCCTCTGCTTGTTTCTTTTTACTTGCTTTTTTATTCTAACCTTCTCATGAGAAGTCTCAAGATAGGGTCTTTAAACATCAATGGCGGGAGGGACCAGCACAAGAGGGCACTAATATCTGAGGTCATTGCACAGAGGAGGGTGGATGTGGTGTTTTTACAGGAGACACATACGACTCCAGCAGACGAGACAGACTGGTGTTTATGGTGGGAGGGCTCAGTTTCCCTGAGCCATGGCACAGGCTCCAGTGCAGGGGTAGCCGTTCTATTTAGAGCGGCTGCCAATGCAACAGTCCTCTCGTCTGTTGAAGTGGTACCGGGTCGACTGCTGATCGTCAGGGCAGAGGTAGGGGGCTCTGTGTTCTGCTTTGTCAACATCTACGCCCCAAACCAGGGAGCTGAGAGAGTAGGTCTGTTCACACTGTTGAAGACAGAGTTGCAGAATCACCAGCAGGATCAGCTGATCGTCGCTGGGGATTTTAACTGCACGCTGGATTTTACAGTTGATCGGACGAATGAGGAGCCTCACCTACAGTCTGCTCAGAGCCTGAATAGTGTAGTCACGCAACTAGATCTGCTGGACACATGGAGGGTTAAACATCCACAGACCAGGCAATACACATGGGTGAAGGTCAATAACAACACAGTGAGTGCAGCCAGGTTAGACCGGATCTACATCTCCCACAGTCTCAGCCCCAGATTAACCCACAGTGACATCATCCCAGTCGGCTTCACAGACCATCATTTTGTCAGCATAGATTTCATCATTTCGCCAGGTGAAAGGGTTAAATCATGCTGGCATTTCAATAATAAACTCCTACAAGATAGGACGTTTTGTCAGAGCTTTGAACACTTTTGGAAGCAGTGGAAAGTGGAAAAGGCCTGCTTTAGTTCTTTGAAGTTGTGGTGGGAGGTGGGTAAGGCACAGATCCGTGTTTTTTGCCAGCAGTACACCTCTCAGTCAACGGCTAAGATCAGGGCAGCAGTTCAGGAACTTGAGGCTGACATTAGGACCATTGAACAAGGGTTGCACAGGAACTCAGATCACACTACAGGTCAGCTGCTGAGGGAGAAGAGGTTGGAACTAAGCTCCTTTCTGCAGGAGAGGGTGAAGGGAGCTCTTGTCCGATGCCGCTTCCTCCGGCTGAAGGATATGGATGCTCCAAGCTCCTTCTTTTTTAACCTGGAGAGATCTGTGGCCCAGAGAAAGCAGATGACCTGCCTGAAGCTGCCGGGAGGCGGAGTGACCACCAGTCCGGGGGAGATGAGGAGCCTTGCAATGGACTTCTACACGGACCTCTTTGCAGCAGAGCAGTGCAGTGTGGAGAGCCGTGGGGAGCTCCTGGATGGGCTTCCTCAGCTCAGCCCGGAGGAGAAAGCTGCTCTGGACTGCGAGCTGACGCTGGAAGAGCTGACGGTGGCGGTGCATCAGATGGCGCCAGGACGAGCACCAGGGATCGATGGTCTCTCCGCTGACTTCTACAAGCGCTTCTGGGCAACCCTTGGACCTGACTTTCATGCTGTCCTTTTGGAGTGTTTCAGGATAGGATCTCTTCCTGTTTCCTGTCAGAGGGCAGTGCTTTCTCTGCTGCCAAAAAAAGGAGACCTGGCCTCACTTAAAAACTGGAGGCCAGTCGCCCTCCTCTGTGCTGACTACAAGCTGCTTTCCAGGGCCTTGTCGAACAGACTGAAGGGTGTCCTTGATATGATCATTCATACAGACCAGGCATACTGTGTGCCGGACAGGACCATTATGGACAACATCTTCCTTGTTCGGGACATTATTGACATCTGTAAGAGTGATCATGTGGATGTCGGCATTGTTTCTTTGGACCAAGAAAAGGCGTTTGATAGGGTGGATCACTCCTATTTATTTTCTGCACTTAGGGCTTTTGGTTTTGGTGATGGGTTTCTGGCTTGGGTTGGGTTGCTCTATAATGGTGCCCAGTGTATGGTGAAGATGGGGGCAGGGCTGAGTCGGCCAATTCCTGTACAGAGAGGGATAAGGCAGGGCTGCCCTATCTCAGGGCAACTCTACAGCCTGGCCATTGAACCTCTTCTGTGCAGGTTGAGGGATCGGCTCAGTGGTCTCTTACCGTCTGGGTCCTCCTGTCAGGATCGGCCCCATACTGTTTCTGCTTATGCTGATGATATGAACATCTTTGTCACCAGTCAGGGGGATGTAAACAGGTTAAAGGAAACCCTAGCCCTGTATGAAAAGGCTTCTTCTGCACGGGTGAACTGGGCTAAAAGTGAAGCTCTGTTGCTGGGGCAGTGGAGGGATCAGGCAGTGCCCAGTCTGCCTGGGGGTCTGGAGTGGGGCAGGGTGGGGCTGAAAGTGTTGGGAGTGTTTTTGGGCACCGAAGGGTTTCAGGCCAAGAACTGGGAGGGAGTCCTGGAGAAGGTGACTGCTCGGTTGTCTAAATGGACATGGTTGCTACCCCAGTTGTCATATAGGGGAAGGGTTCTGGTCGCCAATAACTTGGTCGCCTCGACTCTGTGGCACAGACTGGTCGTTCTGACACCACCTAAAGGCCTGATGGAGGGAATCCAGAGAGCTATCCTGAACTTCTTCTGGTCTGGTCATCACTGGGTCCGAGCAGCGGCTCTCTATCTACCTGTGGCTGAGGGGGGGCAGGGGCTGATCCACATCCAGTCTAGGATCGCCTCTTTCAGACTTCAGACCGCGCAGAGACTGCTGTATGGTTGCGGCCCGGGTTGGCTAGATACAGCCCGAATTTTGCTGAGGAGAGCTGGAAGATGGGGGTATGACAAGCAGCTTTTCCTGCTGCAGCCTGAGAGCGCTGACCTTTCTGGATTGTCGCCATTTTACAGCTCGGTGCTGCAGGCCTGGCAGGTCTTTAAAATCACACGGGCCACAGATGACACCCCAGGCTTGTGGCTGTTTGAGGAACCCTTGTTCTTCAATGGTCTCATACAGACTCGAACGTTGCAGTCTGCCAGCCTGCGAACCAGTCTCAGGGAGGCCGGCTGTACTAAACTGGGCCATCTACTGAGGATGACGGCGACATCGGTGGACACCCTGAGGAGGAACAGCAGCATCACCTCTATCAGGCTGATCAACAGGGTGGTGAAGGAGGTCTGTGCAAGCCTGCCACAACCCCTGAGAGCGTTTGCGAGGGACGGTTCTCGGTGTGAGCAGTGGGAGGAGGACCGTGAGTACAGTTTCCCCTCGCTGTCTGTCTGTCCAGCTGTGGGGGAGTGGCAGGAGGAAGGGGGGCAGTTGCTGTCTCTCATAACCCCTCGCCTGGACACCTTCAAGGCTGCAGAAAAGAAAGACCTCTACACAGTCTGTGTCAAGGTTTTGAACCTGCGTTGTTTGACGGGCCTGAAAGAGTCGAGGTGGACTGAGTTTTTTGATCCAGACGTTTCCCCGAAGGGCAGCTGGCGGTCCCTGTACAAGCTGCCCGTTGAGAAGCGGACAGCAGACCTCCAGTGGAGGATTGTGCATGGGGCGATAGCTACAAACAGATACAGAGCGCGCCTGGATCCAGGGCTGGGGGAGGGCTGTGTCTTCTGCTCTCAGACGGAGACTCTTGCACATTTGTTTGTTCTATGTCCTCGGTTAAAAGCACTGTTTGAGCTTCTGAAGGGATGGTGTGAGGGTCTTGGGGAGGAGTTTTCTTTTCCTTTGTTTATTTTCGGTCCAAGGTACAGTGCCAAGAGGAAGTCTGTTCAAACCCTGATCAACTTCCTGTCAGGTTCTGTTAAGTTGGCCATCTGGCTAACACGCAGAAACCAAACCCAAGGTGCCGGTAGCGTGGAGCCGGTGGGGGTTCTGCTGGGGTTGCTGAAGGCTCGGTTAAGGGTGGAGCACGCCTACTATAGTATGATGGACAATATGGGAGACTTCTCTCGTATGTGGACTGTGGGGGAGGTTTTGTGCTCTGTGGGGGAGGGTGGAGAACTGGTTTTAAAATTTTGAGTAGAGGAATATTGTCTGTCTGGTTGAAAGGGTTTGTTGGTTTGTCTTGGCTCTTTTTTTTTGTTTTGTTCTGGAGTTTTTGATATGATGGTTGTATGACATGTCCTGCAGTGTCTCAATAAAGGGACTTTGAAACCTCTCTCTCTCTCTCTCTCTCTCTCTCTCTCTCTCTCTCTCTCTCTTACACACACACACACACACACACATATATATATGTATATATATGTATATACATATATACATATTTATAGGGTCTGGAAGTTATAAAACAAAAGCAGCTGGCCTGTGGGTGAAGCGATGACTTCAGTGATGGAGCAGAGCAGCTTCAACAGACTCACTCAGGCTTTTATCGGGACGGCTCCAGCCTTCACAGTTACAGTCTGTGTCTACTCTCACCACTGTAGCCCTGCTGAGTACGGCGCACATTCCTCCCCCCAGTGAGAAGTGAGAGCAAAGTGGTCCTCTTGACTTAATTAAAACATACCCTCGCATGGAGAGTTACGCTAGCGTTTCAGCCCATGTGGGCTGCAGCCTTAATAGAAATACAGAATGCGGTACAGCATGGGGCTGTCCAAACGCACATATTGAACAGATCAGGACACGGATCCGATTAATGGCCCAAACATTAAAGACCAGATTTCTCTGGAGATTCTTCCTTGAAGTGGATTAGTCTACTCACATACACAGTTAGTTAGCTCTGAAACATGTTATAACTCTATATCCCATATAGACAAATGCTTAACACACTGGATAACTATGCTCTGTTTATTGGGACTTAACATCAATCTTACATGCTATAAGATGAAAACATACAAAGATAATGAACTATATTGGTATTTTATGCAAGGATTGAAGGCTTTAATATACTGACACTAATAAAATTCCCATTTCAAAATATCTGTTTCAGTTTCATTTGAAAGACTATTGTATTGCTTTTAGGAAGTGTCATCTCACGCCCATGGTTTCCTGCTCCTACCACTGACAACAAACAGCCAAAGTCATTTTGGACTCCTGCCCCAGTCATTTATTGGGCTGCTTCATGGCACTATGTCACATGTCAACAGTGAGGAAACAACTACAACGGACAACATTGTATAAGAGTTGAGGTTATTCAAGAAAAAAGCGGCAATGAAATGTAAAAGTTCCTTTGTGCTGCTTTGAACGATTGATTAAACACACTGTTGGCCACAAAGTTGGAACAATTTTATTTTCAGAAACATTTTCTTTTGTTTCATCTTTTCATTTACAGTTATTTTATGATAAAAGGTTAAAAAAAATGTTTTATTCCAACTTCATGGGCAACAGTCCAAAATACAAGTATATGGCACCGGCTTAGACCTGTTCAAACTACACTTATGCTTCATGTTTTCAACGCAAATTCTGGCTCCTTTATGTCAATATCATATTATACTGTTATTTATTTTATTTACATGGGCTTCCTGCACTTTGCTTTTTCTTGACTAAAGTGTCATATTTTGTCCAAACTTTACATATTTATGTTCCTTGCAGTATCAGGTACACACAATTATTTTGTTATGAACATATACCAATGGTAGCTATCCAAGGCCAAGCCTTATCAGAGCTTTATAAAGCTGTTTACGGTAACTTCAGATAATACAATTTTCTAATTGTATTCAATTGAATTACAAGAGAGTATTGTGATGTTTTACTCATTTATTTGACAGATTTCACAACTTGTAGTAGTTGTAGTTTGTAGCTTGTAGTTTTTTGTTTAACATGACATTTAGTCTATTCACTTCTGGCCTTGTGGACTCTTGCAATAACACTTTTTATACTTTATACACCACCTATCCTGTTACTGCACAATGAATACATTGAAATGTGTAATTTTAACATTTTCTTCTTTGCTTGCATTTGTGATGCTTTGGATAAAACCTTGAGGTTGGGAGTGGCTGGACTTGATGAATGTATTAAAAAGTAAGCTCCGCCCAAACTAACTCAAACAGTGCTGCATGATAAACATGCTGATACATTAGTGCTAACAATATTATAATGCAATCATTATAAATGCTATTTTTCCAGCAGAACTTTTAATGCGTAAGGCTTTATTACAAAAATTACTCTCTGTTTTTACACGTATGAAAAATATAATTATCTTATTATCTTAACATTCATGGGAAGTTTTTGTCATTTATATTATTACTGTTTTAAATGAATAATCATTTCTGCATCTTTTCTTTCTGAGCTGCTCATCGGTTGTCCACAAAACATCTCACCGGCATGGTTATAACAACGTTCAGTGAACCTACCTGAGAAGGAGACGTGGCCATATCCATCTTCTCTTGACTCTTCTCCTTAGCGAGCCGTGCTGCTTCTTTGTACTCAGCAAACTTCTCAGCAAACTGGAAAGAGAGAACAGCCATCAATGTGGACTGTAAATCCCATAATGGTGTGGTTTAATCTGTTTAGTAAAAGCATATGTGAGAGATACTGTAAGGGAGGATGAAAGATAGCCAAAAGCTGTTGCCAATAACAACCTCAACTTAGCTCAACTTAAGACAAGAATGACCCATAAGTCCTCGCAGCCTAACTAGCTCTCCCCTGGTAACCTTACTACAGTTAATACCCACCCAGCCACACACACATACAGTAGAAATACAGAGAGCAAACCCAACTGTGCCATTGTGTTTTTCAGTATCAGAAGTCATAAGTGACTGAAGCGGAGCTCTGGGTTTATTTTAGTCGAGAGTTAGATGTAGCTGCATCCAGCAAGCCTGAAGTGGTATGGTGAGATCAGCCTGGGGCTTTGAGCAAATATAAACACTCTGGTGCACCCACACACACTCTCTCTCTCTCTCTCTCTCTCTCTCTCTCTCTCTCTCTCTCTCTCTCTCTCTCTCTCTCTCTCTCTCTCTCTCTCTCTCTCTCTCTCTCTCTCTCTCTCTCTCTCTCTCTCTCTCTCTCTCTCTCTCTTGCACACACACACACACAAATGCAAATAGATGTGTGTTCAGGTTGCGGCTCATCAATCCCACACCTTCACAGAATGTTATAATTTAGTATATAGAGTACTGCAGAGGGCTGAACGGTGGGGAAATCAAATTGAGGATGCAGCTGGAGCAGGTCTGGTGTCCGCCATTAAGGGGGGCCAAAAAGTAACTCAATATCATTTCACTTCAATGCAATATAATAGTTGTGCTCGGGTGGTCTAAATGCAGAGGTTTCCGTCTCGGTGCTTCAGGGGTGTTATTCAGCGGTTATGTGAGAAGTGAATCTGACCGATAAACTTTGTTACAAGCAAACAAAATACTTGTGTTTCTCTGGCAGGTGTATGCTATATAACTGCATATTGATCCTCCACAGATATAGTTCCTGTTACCCACGGTGAGACAGTTAATATGATCATGTTCACATTTTTCAAAAGTTTGGAAGTATTCATAAAGTTTTGTTTTATTTTTAGTAATTAAGCTACTTTTATTTTTTTCCTTTTACTTTTGTGGACTTGATACAAGCTTAGTATTAATCCCAGCTTCGCATACACTTTTGATACGACTGCAAGCTTTTTCCTTTAAATGGTATTAAGAAAGTTCAGAAAACAAATTACATTTGTACAAGGTCACAAAAGGATTCAGTCCAGTATTGCAGGCACAGTTTTTTTTTTTTTTTTTTTTTTTTTTACAGATAGCTGCCTTACAAACACTTAAGAAGACAAATTTGTGCTTCTGTAAAGCGACAAAATGTCAATTACAAGACTTCAGCACTTCCCGGTGAGGCCGTTGTTGATTGACTTTTGTCGAATGAGCTGTCCCAGACTTTTGTTACTAAACATGAGTCAGGCAAAAACTGAGCCAAGCCTGGTGTCATCATCAATTTGTAAACCACCATGTGAAATGCACAAATTTCTAGTTTCAGCTTCTTTGTGATCCAAAGAATTCTTCTGCGATATACTCTCTTAGGGGGGCAATCTTTTAAGGGAGAGTAATAAATTATAAACAATTATTGATAGTGGAGAAAACACCTGATCTAACAAGACTGAATACTGTTATTGATTGGTGAACTGTTCTGTGTGTGCATGTGTGTGAGCTGCCCGAACAGCTGGGATGTTAAGAGGCTATCTGTTCACGACAGATCCTTATCACGCTGAAGAGGTGCGCATTCGCCACCTCAAAAGTGAGCACACTCAAACACATAAACACAAGTGAAAAAGTAGATCATTCCTGGGTGAACGGGGTGGTACCTTGGACAGATGATGCTCAGTGGAGAACCCCAGCCCATATACGGTGTTCGCTCGGCTGTCTGCCCACTGGCCAAACTTCTGCGAGGTCTTCGTGAAAGTCATGTTGGGACTTATGGTGCTGTTGATTATTGCCTGCAGGAGAGATCCAGTCCATTTAATATGTGTTAAATTACTTTAATTACTGCAATGTGTGTGAAATGTGTGCATTACTTTTCTAAAAAGTCATGTGGACCACAAAAGACATCTAAAAATGTAACCAAAACCTCAAATGAATGATATTTACTGTGTATGAAACCCATTTATGAGACAAATCTGCCAACCCCTGCTTGTGTATTCCATCTTTTCATATGTGAGGGTTTTCTGTTTCATCACTTGAAATAGTAAGCTGCTTTTGTTGTTTAATTGAATCTACTGTATATACAGTATGTCAAATCTAATTATTTATTATTTTAGCAGCTGAGTATTTAATATTCAAATAATTATTTTATGAGCTTGATATTTGCAGCCTATGCCCAGACTTTTAATCCTGCACTACAAACAATGATACTGGTGTCACTTGCACCAGCTTGATGATAAAATTCTAGTGTTGTCCAGTGTCATGTCATTATGGTTAACAGTTTTGCTTGAATTTAACAATATAAAAGTAAACGTGGTTTCTTTAACTTGGTGAAACAGTTCCAAGTTGAGACAGATTTCATTTCAGTGTGTACATCTGAAAGTCGTTGCAGAAATAGTAGCATCCTAAATCCCTTCAGGAAAGATTTGATCAGCTGTGCATAGAGCAATCTTGGAAATTGGCCAGAATGATTCGGAAAATAACGACATATTGAACATCAGACCAGAAAAATCCATTATTATGCCTCCCAGTTAAAAGCAGATCAGTGAGCTCCAGCGTTGCAGTGAGTGACACGTTTCTTCATTACTGAACACGGGTTCTTTATTTTGATCCCACAGGCAGCTTCCTGAAAATATCCAATACAGCAGCGACGTCCGCTTGCTTTCAACACACTATTTATACACTGTTTGAGTAACACTTGTGAAGTATCCTGCTGTCAGAGAACAGAAGCACTTAGGGACAGATTATTCAGTGTTCATACGGGTTTTATTCTCCAGAATAGAGGTCAGGTGACGAGGTCCCACAGATCTGCCCTGCTGTATTTTGCTGTTGCTTTATTTTTTGGCTACAGTTGTAACCTCTGTTTCGTCAGGAACTGTCTCAGGCTGTATAAATAAAATAAATAAAACTGTCAATCACTTTGAGTAGCTCCTTTCATTGTCAAGCTTTGACAGTGTCAGAACTCAACTCAACTTTATTTATAAAGCGCTTTAAAACAACCACAGCTGAAACAAAGTGCTGTACATAAGAGGACAAACAATCAACAGCAAGTATTTATATATCAGCGTACATATCAGCTTATACCTGTCTTAAATCTGTCTCAAACTCAAAAAGTGAACGCAGAACACTGAAGAATTGTGTCTTATGATTAATATCTTCAGTGAGTGCAGAGCAGGACGGACAGGGTTGGGTTTTAATTCTTCAACGGATGTGTTAAACCAAAACAAAAAGTGACAGAACATGTGAAGTTTTATGATTGAATGTAAAAGAGACAGGAAAAAAGACTAACTCTAAATCTTACATAAGTCATCTGCCTTTGTTGAATAATACTCTTGGAAAAAAAGCTAATTACTGATCAATTAAAAGTGTTGTGTAATCGCTGGCATTCTGGTTTCCCTAATCACATGAGTTTAAATGAGTAGAAATCAGGGCATGTGCTTGTTACACAATTTAGTGATCAGCTATCTGAGGCATAACTGAGCAAAACTCAGAAAATATGTCAAGGACACAGAAAACAGAAAATATTAAACTAACATCAAACACAACATGTCTGAGAAGCAGAGATATTTAAAGCAGAATGGATCTTCAGAAAATGAGCAACAAAAGCAAAAAAACACAATTTCAGAGTGTGCTTTATTATTGTGCTTTCTGAAACGTCATACTTTCTAAGAACTGTTTTGTTATGAAGTATTTGGTCATATTTTCTAAAGAGTTGCCTAGCCTCTTTAAAAATGCTGCATCGTTGCCTTGGGACCAATTTGCTTATCCACACACGCAAACTTTATGATCACAGAGTGTAAACAGATTCATCAGCTAGCCACATTTCTCTGACCGTGATGTTCACATGGCTCCACACATCTGATTTTCCAGCTGAATGTGTATGTATGTGAGTGGATTGGCCTTAATCCGGCTTTACTCGTCCCAGGCTACCTTGATCACATCATTCCCAGCAGGAACGCCCCACCCCAGGTCTTTAACAAGGATATCCATAGATATGAGTGTAGACTCTCAAGTGCAGATAGACACACACAGATGCAGGAGTTACATGCACGCAGTGAAACCTGAGCCCTCAGTATTGGGACATCTTGTAATTTTGAGCTCTTTTATGACGTGTCTGCACATTAGTTTTTAGTGCAGAGCTCATTAACAACATCTCAGCAGATCACAGAGCCACCTCCGAGTTAATTATACTGAAACATATCTTGATAAAACCCTCTCGCGTGGCAGAAGTCTAAAAATGTCAGTGCTCACCTTGGTGCCGTCCAGGCTGATGATGCGGTAGACGTTGCGCGTGCTGTCGTAGAAGTAGGAGACAGTGACGGCGTGCTTGCTGGTGGGCAGCCAGTTCTTCTTGGTGTTGGGGTCGATCTGGAAGACGTGGGCCCGTGTGCTGTAGATGGGCTGCTCCCTGAAAGGAACAAAGAAGAAGTGGTGAACTTCTTTGTGCCGCAACACCAGCGTCTCACCAAGCCCACCACTTGGAACAAAATTCCTGCTGCCCAGAGGGGACTCAGATCGCCCTGGCAACCTAATGACCAAGTCACCATCCTCCATAGCTACACCACAGAAAGAAGTCACCACAGGTTACTAAATATACTCATCGCCTCGTGTACGTGGATAAAAAACTAACTAAACTTTCAAATGTAAGCCATTAGGACATCTTCTTGACTTAAAAACCAGAGAACTAAATGCACGCTGCTTGCTGGAAGAAACTCTCCATGTCTGTGTCTCGGTGTAAGGCAGCACCGTCTCTCTCTGCTCAGATATGGGAATGCCTGCAGCTCTGAGCGGGGGTCACACAGGGGAACACAGGGAGAAAGGAGAGGGTTTCAGGCTAAATATAGACAGTAGGCCATGGTTAACTACTGTAGACACACCCCACAGAGCTGCAGTTTCCTCATACAGAAGCGCACTACAGTATATGCTTGCACATACAGTACACAAACAATAATGTGGGTGTGTTTAAGTAGATCTGAGGATGACGGGAACTCTGTGGGGGGTC
Organism: Cololabis saira; assembly: GCF_033807715.1. Classification (NCBI taxonomy): domain Eukaryota; kingdom Metazoa; phylum Chordata; class Actinopteri; order Beloniformes; family Belonidae; genus Cololabis; species Cololabis saira. The sequence goes on from NC_084595.1 coordinate 28,308,891, forward strand.
AAAATGAGACATTTTAATTCCTTATTGACCTCTTTGTGACTCAAACCAGTGGTCAGATTTACCGCCATTAGTCTCAGTTAATAAGATGATCCATCTTTGTTTTCCGCTCACCCTTCACTCTTGCTCCACCGCATCAATCATTCATCTCTCCACTTCTCAGACTGCTCCTCTAGTTTGGCCCTCATATATTGCAGATTTGTTGGGATTTCATGGCTAATATCTACACACACACACACACACACACACACACACACACTGAGAGTGCAGGGTGCTGAGGGAGATATTCTGGGCTGGCAGTGCTGGCAGAACACGAGATAGAGAAGTGCTTACACTGCACTGTGGGGGTGATGGGGGACATCAAAGGCTTGCTGTATAAATGAATATTAAAATTCAAAGGCAGCACCCCTCCTGTGTGTGATTAGCCACGACTGGGAAAGACAGAAAAAACACGAAGACAGGGAGACAGAGAGGTATGTTAGACAGGAGGAGAAGGAGAATGATGGGGAACAGGGAGTATAGTAAGTCTGAGACTGAATCTGGGATGATTAATGCCGCTCCACAAAGCTGCTTGTGGAGGGCTGCGTGCGAATTATCATAATCATCGACAGCAGCCTAAGTGGTGGTACTGTGAGTCATTTTGACTCCTTCCCAGCACACATCATGGCGAGCGCAGTCTGTCCGTATGATCTGTGCAATAGCCGCTTGACAACTGGCAGCGTTTTTCGTGGCATCATTCTGACAGAGCTGTAGAAAATGTTGCACTTCTTGTTTTTTTGATTGAGTGTGCGTATCAAACGCAGCAATGTTCTCCAGCTTTCGTTTTTACATAAACGCCTTTGCCAATGAGTTTGGTTCCAAAATAACGCCCACACAGTACTCACTCCTACAACTGAACTTTGAAAAGGGAAATAAATAAATTATGGACTGCCATTAAGTTTGAAGATATATCTTTCCAGTTTTATTGTCCTTCTGAGTCCTCAAAAAAAAAACATGTATCAGTATGAAATGCATCATTTCCACCGTAAAATCTTTTCTACATGATTCTGGTTTCTGTTAAGAGCCTCAGATCGTTTTCAGTAATGAAAAGGCGTACAAGTAAAGTCAACATATGCAGACTGTCTTGTACTACAGCTGGGAACTCAGCTGTAGACCTTCAGAGACATCGTATGATCAGAGAAAGCAGAATAGAGTAGATAGGAAGTAGAGGACAGGTAAAAACAGGTGGTCATTTAAGTGGGAAAAGAGGAAGAGGAACAGGGAACGATGCTTGACATGCAGAGCGTGCCGCATGACACAAGGGCAGCTGAAGGAACGTGAAAGATAAGACAGAAACGGAAGGCTGGCAGCGTGAGAGAAGTAGGAAGAGTGACGAGGTGAGAGGGAGGGAGGGAGGGATGAGGGAAGTGTGGAGGAGGTGATAAATGTAGGAAAGGCTGGAATGCTGATGAATCCACCAATCTTCTGTGAGAAAAAGATGAAGGGAGTGGGAAGCTCCAAACTGCAACACAATATGGTACAAGCAATTAAGTGAACTATGGCTGCGTGCCGCTCCAGCGTGACGGTTAAACACAATGGAGGTCTTTACGGAAAACTTTGGGCAAGTATACTCGACAGCTACACAAGCAGGTTGAAAGACACTTTGCTGACTTCAGTGGGAGGATGATAATAATGTTGGATAGATGGCTGTTAAATGCATATCTGCAATTTTTTATTTATTTTAAATCTCAAGTAATATAATGAAAACTTTCAGTATCAATGTAGGGTTTACATTTTTAATAGCTATTTTCAAGGTTATCTTTCACTTTTATTGATGCACTGCCTTTTTTGGCAAATAATATAGGAAATAGATTATGATATTAAATTTTTTTCTCAGTAAAATTTTAAGTTAAGATAAACCCTTTCAAGATTTATCATGCATCTACTCATACAATTTATTTACCGCAGACTTTAACACAGAAGTGGTTCATTTTGCAAAGCAGAACTACCAACTCCAAGACTAAAAGTGACAGATCGGCTTCCTTGAAGCGGTGGAGTTGTGAAGTAAAGACTCAGTATAAACAACTTAAGTGAAATGGACATAAAGTCACTACGAACAAACATTCTCTCATGGTTTTCAGTGAGAAAACCACAAGAAAATGTGAAATTAAACTACAGCAGTGTTCTTGTGTTGACTGCTATTTTTTTTAAACGTTTTGAAAAATATTTTAGATTAGTTTCAGTCACTGAAAACTGATCTTAGAAAAAATGTACACTTCCATGAGTGAAGACAATGACATATTTGAAATGTGGGCAATTGGGAACTTTTTTTGCAAGCATGCTCACTATTAAAGGCTGAGTGGGATTGTCAGCTATAGACATACTAAACATACTGTGTATGTCTTTGGACTGCTGTGAGCAACCACTGGCAGAGGATCCACATACACATGGGAGAAAGATGCAAATGCAACACAGACAGAGGCTTGAAGCCATGACTTTAACATGCTTCATGTTCCAGCCATTGTACTGTGACACTCTTAATGTACCATAATTGTAAATAAAAAAAACTGAGCAAAAGTTGCAAAGGAAACAAAAACTGTACTTTTGGGTGAACCAACTCCTGCTTAGTTATGAAACACACAATACACTACACCAAGAATGGCAACAGGTGTAACTTATAGAGCCTCTTATGCTTCGGGGGCTTGATGTACAGGTGTGACTGCAGCTGCATGCGGAGCTCAGTTTATAGTTGAGAAGACTGTTTCATTTTCTACTTCAGCATGTCCTCTTTAACAATGCAGCTCCCCCTCTGCAAATGCTGACAGAAACACAAGTATAATGAAACAGTCCATCTCCTGAAACCTCACTTTCCTCCTCGCCTTTTCCACCACTTCCCTCTCTTCTCTCTCACTCTCTCACTTCTCTTTCTCTCTCTCTCTCTCTCTCTCTCTCTCTCTCTCTCTCTTGATGATGCTCTCATTTCCAGACATTTTCATTAACTGAACAGTGTGTAGATCTTGAAGCAGCTCTTATTTAAGGTAGAGTGAGGTCATTAATGAGACAGATCCTGGTTGCTCCATCTGCTGGGACTTACTCTGGTTGAGCTGAGATATGCACACACACACACACACACACACACACACACACACACACACACACACACACACACACACACACACACACACACACACACACACACACACACACACACACACACACACACACACACACACACACACACACACACACAAGCAAAGACAAAAAGAGAAAGGGGCTGGGTGCCTGTGCCCTGATTGAATTTGCAAAAAGGAAGTGAAAGCATTAGGAGGGTTGATAGGCATCTCCAGTTCTAGTCTAACAACACAGCTCTCCTCCATCCCGTAACAATTACAGCTGGTACGGGCTTGATATTGAACCACAAGGCCGGAAGTGAAATATGACTCCATCTGCCTACACCATTACAGCTCGACAACAGAGTTGCACCTAAGTATGGTCACGTAATCCGCACTTGTGCATAATCAGACTTAATTACACACATTGTGAGCATCATAGTGTATTGAATCACAGTTAACAAAATATTCCACTGTGGATCAATTGAGTCATTGAGTCTGTTGCATAACAGTAACTTAGTCACCAGGATAGCAGAGTCTGGTGGAGCACTGAGGCTGAGTGGGACATGGCTGCATGATGTGCTGCCCACACGGTCGGAGGGCAGAGTGGGCGACTGTGAGGCCTCCAGTGTACTGTAAATAGTTAATGCAGGAGTTTTGGCTGACGCCTTGAAATCGCACCATGCCTGTTCTATATTGTCAACCTCACGCCGTGTAATTAATCACAATGAACTGCAGGAGACACCGGTTAATGAACGGCAGAGTTGGAGGGGGAAACAGACCGCTGAGCTCAGGGTTAGTTAGGGTACATGCAAATGAGCAGTGCTGCATGCACACCAGGAGGCTTATGGGTGATTCACTCATGGGTGCCTGTAGTTGGGGGATGTGTAAGGTAGCTGTCGCTGTGCTGCCATAGAGACAGAAAGCCGCCTGGAGTCAGCTCTGTAGGTTTACTGACATTCCTCTGCCACTGACAGACACGATACTGTTCCTAACACTGTAGAGCAGAATAAGGAATACGCTTCATCAGACAGCTGCCTACGCCGACAATATTTTAGAACAAATGTTACTGTTGCACATGCATTTTTTCAGAGTTACATAACTCTCTGTAATGTATTTGGGGAGCGTTTTTGAAGAGGTCAGGACCATCATTTTAGTGATCTCTGTTTAATTATGACGAGCACATTGAGGTCTACCCTCTGAGGTCCTCGGGTAGGGTCACTTTGGGGACCAAAGCAGATTAACCAAGTGTTTATGAACCTTAAAGTTAGATGATTAACTTCTCCATATACATTCATGTAAACAGTAGCATATCATGTCCAAAATGAAGGCCCTTCTCTTTTTCCATTATAGACCATATTTGAAAAGGAACATTTCGGGGAACATAAAAAAGGTTTAATACATTCCTTTTACACTGCAGCAAAGATTTGTTACACCATGAAAGCAATTCTGAACGCCCCCACCCCCCCCAAAAAAAAAAGAAAAAAAAGAAAAGAAGATGTATCGGATGACTGATAAATGCATTTAAATACAATTTATCCGTTGATCCAGGTCAGTGTGTAGTTTCCATGGCAGTGAAGTTGATACCCTCCCTAAGATGCAGCTGCAGCTAATATACATGCAGAAAACAGAGGAGAACTCAGTCAGCCTGTGGGATGATATTAACCACACTTACCCCATTGTTGAAAGGCGAGACCTGATCACTGATCCCTCTTCGGTGGAAATAAAAACGTATATATATTTTTTTTTCCTGGGTTGGCCGCTGCGTATGAAGGTCTTCTCCCTACACGACAGCCTCCACTGTATCACCGTCGGTGCGTCTGCAGGAATGCGTTGACAACTGCTCCATTCCCCCCGCCTCTGTCACCGCATGAACTCACACATGCATGTCGTTCTGCACATGGCAGGGTGATGGGATCTGCTCGGGTCTGGTCTGGGTTTGGTGATGGAGCAGTCAGTGGCAGGAGCTGCAGCAGCAGCAGCAGCAGCAGCAAAGCGGTGTAAGATCCGGCACAGATGATGGAGATCCGACTGACGCCCTGCTGTTGTCGTGTAAATTACAGATCCTAGCTGGAAGGAAGGGCGGAGAAGCCTCGCTGCCTGAACTGGGAAAGACAGCCCTCATTATGCGAGCAGATAACGCGCAACATCACTGTCCACGTTTCTCCCTCTCTCTCCCTCACAGACTCATAGGATACACCCCCACTTTCTCTTCCAGTCTTCTGCTGTTCCGCAAACTCTTTATTAGCAGTGAATATCCCAATAAAGCCAGCTCATATGCTTCTGCAGCATCACTCCATGTCTTTTCCACACCATCACGTGACACACGCCTGGAGTCTGCATCATTACTGTCATGCAGAGACCTTTGTGTAGCCTATATTCATTGATTTCTGTGTGCGTTATTGATCTCAGCCTGTCTATCCAAAGGGCTCGATTTCGCCTCCCCCAAATCCTCACATCTGCATGATGCATCCGCCTACCTCCTACTCAGTTCATGTCGGTATTGAACTGCCGACGTCATGACACCGTCCTCCGCAGTGACGTCACTCGCTGCTCCAGGGAATAAAGCCTCATTTATGGTTCCGCGTTAAATCGACGGCGTAGCCTACGGCGTAGGCTCTGCGTTGCTGTAACGCGGAACCATAAATCAGCCTTGAGGCCGTTTGATGGTTTTAGTAGTTAGAAAAATAAGCTTTGCTGGAAAGTATCATACTCACCAGGAATGGCTCACCTCCAGACTGCTGAAATGGTGAACAACACCAGGAACCCAGTGGGTAGAGGTGGACAGAGTACTCGACCCCAGTACTTGAGTAAGAAAATACTACTGGTCAAAATTTACTCCGTTACAAGTAAAAGTAGCTCAGTCAAAATATTACTATCCAAAGTATCCAAAAGTAAATGCTTTTAAATTTACTTTAAGTAAAAGTAAGAGTAAGAGTACATTTCTTATTTTCCACATCAGTAAATTACTATATTTTTTCTAAATTAATTTAAGGATCTTTTAACTCTTGTTTCTGAGAATTAACTCTTTGAAACCGGCTGCACTGATGTGCTGCTTTTAGAACCACAATGTTATATAAAACCTGCAGAAACACCAAAAACAAATCAAATGAATGGGATCATAAGAGGACAGCAGATGATGCAGAGTTTATTAACAATCATGAACTGAAAACAAATGAACCTGCACCATCCAACTAAGTCTGGATCCCCCTCAAAGACCACTGTTTTACAAAAAACTACATCTCATCGCAGGCGTAGCCATTGTTGCGTCTATGTCTTGACTTGTTGCGGCTCTGTCTTGACAAACGCAGGCTACGTTGGCGGTATCGTTTTGAGGAGGCTTGACTTATTTCCGCTTTACGTACATCCCAGTGGAGAGCGTGCACTGTGATACAGTAGGTCTCCTCCTTTGACAAAAACAGCTTGTGTCCAATAGGGACACAAGGGGAGAAGAAAAAAGAGCAGACCTGAAAGTAACGAGTACTTTTCAGCCTTCCTAGAAATTTACTCGAGTAAAAGTAAAAATATTTGTCTTGGAAATGTATTCAAGTAAAAGTAATAAGTACCAAAGAAATCTAATACTCAAGTAAAGTACAAATCCTCTGGATATGTACTTAAGTACAGTACTCAAGTAAATGTACTCCATTACTGTCCACCACTGCCAGTGGGTAGGCCTACCTCATGGATTTCATGAGCGACGTGGCCTTTCGTCCGTCACTAACTATTTGGCAGCCTGAAAAACGTTGTTTCTTTATTTTTTTCTTTTTGTTTTTCTGTGAACAAAATTTGCACATCAAACTCGTTTTGATTTTGCTCCTAAATCTTGTGCCAGTAGGAATTGAATTTGAATTCTTTATATCTGGATGTGAATCATTCAATTTGAACCTGAATTGATTAATTTGAATAATTGCTAGTAACACATTACATGAATTGACGAAAGTAATTGAAGTTTGAAGGTCATGGACTAGGCAAGGCAAGGCAAGTTTATTTTTTATAGCACAATTCACCAACAAGGTTATTCAAAGGGATTTACAAAGACTAAATCATAAATCAAAAGCATGATTTCAAATTTAAACAAAAAAAAAAGAAATACAAACAGATAGAAAGAAAAAGATAAAATCTCATAAAATCAGTATATTAAGTTTGGAACTGCAGATTTAGAGCTTTATTCAAAGGCCGCAGAAAATAGGTGTGTCTTCAAGCTGGATTTGAGTGTTTCAGCTGAATAGACAGACCTTCAGGCCTGTTAAATCACTCAATGTAAGCAATGACATGAGGATGGAGGGAAACATCATGGATGGATATAAGAAAATAAAATAAAAATGCATGTTTTTATTGGAGCAGTTTTGTGAGTTTAGGAGCTGATGTAGACTTAAATGTAGATGTTTATGGAGCTAAACTGGGTTTCTCAGCACACAGTTGGTGTAGGATAAAGCTAACTGCAGACATGGTGATTTTACTAAACTTATCTGATTGGGGCCGATACTCAAATTAAACGGATTTGAATAAAACAAGCGCAGAAGTCTGTTATCTCAACTACTTATTCATACAGCACAAACAAAAAATCCCTTCATTAAGTAACGTAAAGGCCAAGTTGCATCAAAGAAGATTGCGTTTTTGTTTTGTTTTACTTTTAGGTGGATTTTCCCTTTAAAAAGCGAAGGCACGCGTCCCCTTTAAATCCAATTCATGACGTCATGGGATCAAGGCGGAAGTGTGTAGCAGGAAACCATCGTCTTCACATTTGTTTACAGTTGACATGAAACTTGGTGAGTCTTAAATGTTGCACGGGTTCATTTCTCTCCGATCAATGTTTTTATTATTGTATGATACGCTAGCTTAAATGTATAACTCGTATACATCTTGTGCGAAATCCTTAAATTCTTACTGTATAGTCAGCGATATTAAACTGCACAATCTAACAGCTAACATGCTTAGCTCGGTGCATTTTTACCACATCGGTAACTTTCCATTTCCTCTGAAACTGCTTTACACTGTACTGAACAGCTGCCAGTACTCCCGGGGCTTTGATTGCATTTGTAATCTACCGCTGTTTCTCTTCCTTATTGGCGTTTTTGTTGTAAAGTTGTATTGTTTTCTCCCGGAACATCAGCAAAGTTCAGGTCGGATCTTCGTAATGTTTCACCGCGAGCATCCACCGAGGGCTCTGTCCGCCCACAGGACCGGCCCGTACCCGCTCCCCCAGCGGGCCTGGGGCTACGAGCAGAACCGGCCCAGGGGGGGGAGTGCCAACAAGTGAGTGTCCCGAACAGATGAGCTGTGTTGGTGTTTTATGTGTCAGTGAAGCAGGATTTAACTCTTCTTTAATGGTGAGAGAATCCTCACCTGTTATTTCTCATTGTATTTCAGAAAACTACACCAGTTAATTTAATAAAGTATCAAAAATATGAATATTAAACTGTTTTGAGCCTCTTAAGTATATGTAAATGTTTTCAGTGTTGTCAGATCTAACTGGAGCCCAGAAGCCACGCAAACCTGCCAAAATGCACCCAAAACAGCCACAACTATAAGATCAATAATATTATTATTCATATTGTTTTAATTGTTGTATATTCAATTGGCGGCCCGCAGGCCACATGCGGCCCGCCAGGAGCTTTTATGTGGCCCCTGGTCATATTTCAAAAAAGGGGGTGTTTGTTGAGAAGAAAAAAAAAAAAAAAAATGTATAATATTTTTATAACTGGCTACTATGGACTAGAATTGTTGTGCTCAATGCTTAATATAATATTCAAATAAGGAAATCTTGGTGGAAAGTGGTGCTTTGTCATTATGGCGTGTTTTATTAAAAGTAGGTCAATATCAATTTCATTAAGTTTGCACAATGCATGGTTTCAAAATGAACTTGCATTCAAAATAATATTTCTTTATCTGAATATTATATTTAACATTCACAATTACTAAATCTGGAGACAATTAATACATAATTCATATGTAAACTAGATATATTCAAATGTATAATACAAATGTATTATATTTACATAGGTCTTCGTCTTTGAGTGCAAAAACCCCCACATTTTCAAATTGTGCGGCCCTCTCCATACAGTCCTTTTGCAGATGTGGCCCCCGGCCGAATCTAGTTGAATACCCCTGCTGTATTGGTTTACAATAAGCATATAGATATGTTAGTTAGTTTATTTGTCCACAAGTGGAGATTTGTCTTTTGTCTCATAATACAAAAAAAACAGTAACATGACACAGCAACAAACATTTACACGCAAAACTTCTTAGTGGCAAAAAAGGAGGAACAACAAGGGCATGTACATAAAAGACAAGTCTACCGAGACCTGCCCTCATTCAGAGCCTTAATGGCGTTGGGAATGAATGAGTTTTTAAATATGTTAGGGTTAGCCTTTGGTACACGGTACCGTCTACCTGAGGGAAGTAATTTAAACTCGCTGCAGAGTGGGGGAGTGGGATCATTTGCTATCCTAGCAGCTTTTTTCCCAATCACTTCCTTATAAATACCACTTAATTTTTTTTAGTATTGATGCAGTTGAAGCCTGTCATGTATGAGAAGGATCATAAATAGACGATTGCTGACGTTTGGCTAATGTCAACCACAAGGACAGGTGACCAGCAATGGTTTAAAATTACTTGTAAATGCTTTAACAGATTTATGAATTGTGTTGTTGAATTTCATATTTAATCTTAAAAATGTTGATGTAGTCTTAAAAAGGTTGCAGATGATAATGTGGCCAAGAAGTAAAATCTCAAATGGTTTTATGCATGAGAGGCAATGTTGCAGGTAGAGAAGCAAAAAACCACTGGGAACCAGTTTCTTGTTGGTCTGTTTCCCCAAACAAAGTGTCCTTGGACGTTTCCTGAGAAGAAGATTTTGTCTCCCAGTAACAGACAGCAAAAAACAAAAACTGTGTTTTTACAAGCAGACCATGAGAAGCCACATTCTGCATGTTCCCACTTGAAAAGACTGCAAGTTGTGCAGATAGTTATTGTTGTGGTTTGTCATTTTCCACCATCTTGTGTTGTGGTTTGTGTTATAGGAATGGTGTATGCATGTGCCATCCTTTATGAAATGACTTTTGTTCCTGCTCTTATACTCATCACAGAAGAAGGAAATGCGCCTTGGTGTAGTTTTAGATTACAAATAAACAATTATATGCAAAAATTACCAGAACGATCACAAAACATCTCAGCTTTTATTTACCTGTTTCTTTTCACACTGGATGGTATACTGAATATCTTTTTTGGTTTACAAAAAGGGACTAAAGATGTCTAATTGCAAGTTAAAGTTAATGATCGTCTTTCTTTTAAACCACATGTAGAAAACCTGGTTAAAAGGTTCTGTCACAGATCTTGCTTTTCTTTTTCAGTGGTTGCTGCCACTTTCCTCCCTGTACTTGTTTAAGGAGACCTCTTTTATATGTGCCCCTGCAAACTGTCTGCATTCTCTGCACACCGTGTATCATGGTGCTTTAAGGTTTGTCACTAGTTGTAAAGCCCTCACTCACCAATGCACCTTATATGCTCGAGTTGAGTGGCCATCTTTGGCATCACGCCGCCTTATACAGCATATTTTTATCTATAAAACTATCTTGGGCCTGGTCCCCCACTTTTTATGTAATTATTTCTCCAAATCCCAAAGCAATTACCTCTTACGTTACGAGTTTTATTTATGAAACGTGCCCAGAGTTAATTCTGAATTTTCGAAGCACTGCTTTGAGTCCGCTGCACCTGCTGCTTGGAATGCATTGCAGAAAACTCTAAATGAGCTCATCAACCTTGGATCTTTGAAAACCCGTGTGAGAGAAATTGGAGCAGCTTCATACCACACTTGTTCCTGTTTTAATGTGATTCCGCAGCCTTAATCCTATTGCTTTTATTTTGTAATGTATTTCATCCGTGTTGCTGTGTGCCTTGAAAGTTTTGTACAGTATGCTGCTGTCTTGGCCAGGCTTCCCTTGGAAAAGAGGTCATTGTGTCTCAACGGGACCGACCTGGTTAAATGAAGGCAATAAACAATAAAAAAAAAAACTACTTACAATTCACAGTCATCAGTTGCTAATTGTGTTCCAGTTTCGTATGATGATCACCGAACAGTCTCTGTAAGACATCAGAAATTACAAGTTGTTATTTATTCAGCGTTTACAAGTTTCTAATCAGTCATCATTTTTTTTCTGTGTGTTTTATTAAGCTCCCCTCTCCTTGAGCTTGCGAGTTTGTCTCCATATGAATGGAAAAGTCCTCCATCCACCTCTGCAGCTGTACCTCCTCACATGCCAACTATGACCAATGGGCGCAAGTATGCGATTTCACCATATATTAATGAATGACTAATCTCTATCTCAAGATTCGTTTTCTATTCTTCTTTGTTTTAAATTCAACTCAATTTTATGAGACTTTGCATTTCAAATGTGTTTTTTCCTTTCATTATGGTTCCTCCAGGAGGCAGAATACTGAATACAGCCCTCAAGTTCCGAAGCGCCAATGTTTTGACTCCTCTTCCTTCGCTTTAATAAACCCCTCCTGGAGTTTGCCACGTCCACCCTCTCATTATCTTCACCAAGCGGTGGCAGAGTCCTCAAGAGCATCCTTCGCTGGTTTCAGTCAATCTGTTCCCAACCAATTCTTCTGGGTTCAGCCTCGGGTTCAGCCTCAGCCTCAGCCTCAGGCGCCCAGTGTCCCAGAGGGCTCCAACAAACTTCAGGCCTACGCCAAAGACAAGGTATATTCTGATTGCATAAAGCTGCAGCTGACTTGCATACATGTTTACATGCAGATATGTTTCAGTAAATGTTGATTGTGGGTGTGTGTAAATCCAGCTAAGTATTCAGATGGTGGAGCTGTTTGAGGCATGCCAACAGCAGGTTTCAGATTTGGAACGGAAGGAACGGTGTCGAGTTCAGCTGCAACGAGACATACAACATATTTTTGCAGGTATTTAAAAAACAAAAAAACACTTTGTTGGTTGGTTGGTTTAATTCTGTTCTTAGTTTTTCACAGTGTGTTTTCTACTGTAGCCCGACTTTACTTGACCGGATCGTCAATGAATGGATTGGGTTGCCGGAGCAGCGACGCGGATCTGTGTCTGGTCATTAACGAACATGTAAGTATGTATGGCTCTGCACAGATGTCATCCAAATGAGCTTGTGTGAAATAAACGACCACAGACAAACACTTCTTCCTGAAGAGCTGTTATTTGTTTTATATTTCAGAAAAAACCTGATCCTATTTCTGTCCTAACTTGCCTCAAAACGTTTTTCAGATCACTCGGTAAGTAATAAAAATAGCTTTTTTTTTTTAAACATATTTTGCCCACTTTTAACTTTCATTCATTTTTTCCTAGCTGGAAACTTTTTCTTTCTTTTGTGCGAGTCCTGTGGAGCGTTTTGTGGCGTCTCACACAGGAAAACTGTTTTGTCAATCAAGAAAACAGCAGAACCTTTAGGTCCTGCAGATTACAGGGCAGACCACTGTGCTTGGGCCTTGCTCTTGTAGATTGGATTTCAAGAAACTGGGGATTGTGGTCTATGGCCTTTATAAGCTTGGTCAACACCGTATGGCGTTTGCCGTTTTCCCCAAGCCAATACTGAATATTTTTTGTGTGGGGCCAAGTTGTGCTGCTGAAGGAGGTTGTTTGATGTTTGGTCTGCAGCAATATTTAGATGGGTGGAGCATGTCAACGTGGATCCCACATGGATCCAAGTTGTTCTGTAGAACATTGATGGGCACAGAGGTGTCAAGTAACGAAGTACAAATACTTCGTTACCTTACTTAAGTAGAAATTTTGGTTATCTATACTTCACTGGAGTAATTATTTACTTTTTACTTTTACTCCTTACATTTTCACGCAATTATCTGTACTTTTTACTCCTTACATTTTAAAAACAGCCTTGTTACTCTATTTCATTTAGGCCTTTAAAAAAAAAACTATCCAGTTAAATTGCTCCATCCGGATAGAGTGAATTTGGTTGTTTCAGATGTTCTTGTCCAGTTTGTTCTTACATCCGTTCCCTCAGATTCCTGCAACTAAACTTGGATGTACATTCCAATAAAGGTTAGGATAAATGATAACATGCCTCTGAAGTTTGACTTTTTGAACCATTACAATACTTATAGGCAACTAGTCATCATCTCTGGAAAGCGTCTAGAGACAACTCTGTTGTATTAGACGCTATATAAATAAAATTGAATTGAATTGAATATCTTCTGCTCTCTGAAACACATGTTAATGCTCAATAGTACACATATATGGTTCTTTAATATTTTTGCATTATACTAAGATGCATTCATTTTCAATGGCTTTTGTCCTTAATGGCTTATTTCCCCCTTAAATTACTTTTACTTTTATACTTTAAGTAGTTTTGAAACCAGTCCTTTTATACTTTTACTTGAGTAAAAAACTTGAGTTGATACTTCAACTTCTACAGGAGTATTTTTAAACTCTAGTATCTATACTTCTACCTGAGTAATGAATGTGAATACTTTTGACACCTCTGGATGGGTGGCATGATGATAAACTTATTAAATCCCCTTCACGTTCAGTTGATTTTCTTCTCTTGTTAGACTCCACCAGATGGAGCTGTTCGCTCACTTCAGAGAAAAGTTTAAAGGGAAAGAAACATCAACAAATCTCATAAAGTATCTTTTGCTTTCTAGCATATGTTGAAGGGGTTCTTCTAATAAGAGCCAAAGTGCCGATCCTCAGGTTCAAAGAGAGAGGAAGGTAGGAGCAAAACAGTTTTTACAACTCCACCGAATCATGAAGTGTCCATTTTACATGACTCTTTCCTAATTCTACCCTCCTCAGCAATCTGGAATTTGATCTGAACGTCAACAACACAGTGGGCATCAGAAATACCTTCCTTCTGAGGAGTTATGCTTATGGTGTGTGAAAGGGTTAAGGACTTTTATTTTTAGACGTTTTTATGTCAGTTTAACTGTGAATGCTCATTCTGTTTACCGACTGTTTCTCGTCTCTCTTTCAGCCGACCTCAGGGTAAGACCCATGATCCTCGCTGTAAAGAAATGGGCACGGCACCATAAAATCAATAACGCCAGCAAAGGCACATTGAGCAGCTACACTCTGGTGCTGATGGTGCTTCACTACCTCCAGAGTCAGTGCAATCACACATTCACTTCTTTACATTTTCATCCGTACAGGCTTGTGTGTAATCTCAACTTGTACAGTTTGTGATGTGTCGTTTACTTCCCAGCTCGTAAAGAACCTGTCCTCCCGTCTCTACAACGGGATTACCCAGTAAGTGTCCTGGTTTGGATTTGGAGACATTTAATTTTGGACTTTATTATTGTCCTTGTCACAATACATCTAAAACTCTGATAAAACAATAAAAATAGAAAACAGTTAGCAACACAAGCATAACGTTTTGAGTCCTTTTGTCTTATACCTTGGTTTTTAGGAGTGTTTTGATCCCTTCATGGACATAGACAGAGTTCCACAGGGACCCAAATGCATCCCTCCCTACATCTCAAGAAACCAGTCTTCTCTGGGAGATCTGCTGCTGGGTTTTTTCAAGTACTACGCCACAGAGTTCAGGTAAATTCCAAGGGTTGATTTCAACGGTTGCTGATGCATTCATGGTTTGTTTCCTTGCCCATTTCCTTGGTCTTGTTCCTCATCACCCTCTGTTCCTGCCAACTTTTTCTCCCTCTTCAGTCTTCCATCTCTCCTCACCTTCTTCTGTCCCACATCCTCCTCTCTGGTTTCATGTTTCTGTCTGAGGGGCAGGAGCAGGTGGGACCTTTGGCCTTACACAGCACTAACATTAAAATACCATAATCTCTGTGTTCGCAGTATGTGTGATACAAGCCTGTTATGCCGCATTTGAAAACTTAAACCAAGTCACCTGAAACAAACATTCACTGGATTTTTCATTTAAAAACAAACAAAAAAAAAAAGAAATTATAACAGGTCATAGAGGTAAAATGTGTTTTCCATTTTGCATTAAACATGTACATTATGTTCTTCTCACCTACATGTATTTACAAAAGACATTTTACATGGTTATTGAACACATTTTTATTAAACGTTAATGAGCTTACAGAGCTGTTGCTGCCTGCCACATGATCGCAGGATGGCCATTTAAGTTTGACCATAATATGAGTGCAATAGATCTGTCTTTTCATGGTGCTGAATTAAGCTAAAGTCAGACAGAAGTTAATTTAATCTAGCTGTAAAACTTCTTATGTACTATTAATCATGTATATTTTGGCTATAAATAACTGAAAACTATAAAATCCTCATGAGTCTTGGACATTGTGCTCATTTTAAGTAAACGTATAAGCAAATAACTGTGTGTGCGTGTGCGTGTGTGTGTGTGTGTGTTGCAGTTGGGATAAACAAGTGATCTCTGTGAGAGAGGCCAGAGCTCTGCCAAAAGGCAAGTTCCACGAGTGGAGAAAGAAGTTCATATCTGTGGAAGGTAAACACGACGTGTGTGTAATATTCAACAACTTAATAAAAAAAAAACATGAGCATTCTAGAAGGAGAATTGAAATTCCCAAAGTTTTATTTTTTGTAACTAGGAATTTTAAGTCTTTCTCTTTTTTTTTTTTTTTTTTCATTTTTTCTTTTTCTTTTATTCATTTTAAAGAGTGGGAAATAATAAATAAAGTCTATATATCAGAAAAGACCCAAGCCTGATCTTAAAGAGTTAATTTACACATTTCAGTGGAATCAGCTCGGCCACACCAATGAAAGACATGACTGATGTTAGACGTGAAATATTTCTCATTCTCATCTACCAACCAAAGTCAGGATTTTTATTTTCATCTGTTTATTTTGGGGTCTCTGGATTCATCTTTTCATGGATTTGATGTTGTTCATCCTGCATTTCAGATGAATTATCAGGAATTACATGACATTAGGAAATAAACCATCTACGGCTACAGTTCTGGTTGGACCACAAACCAGGACGCCCTAACTAAAGTCGAGACTGATTGATTTAATTAGGGCCCGAGCACCTTCAGTGCGAAGGCCCTATTGTATTTGCAGGAATTTTTATTATTATTATTATTATTATTATTATTATTTTCCTGACAAAGTGAGGGCCTTTTTGCCCCCCTTAACATGCTCAAAAAGTCACCAAATTTTGCATGCAAGTCAGGCCTGGCGAAAAATTTGATATTTAATGCTTTGCATTAATGGGCGTGCCAAAATGGCTCAACAGCGCCCCCCGGAAAACTTTGTGCCTCAAGCCCCAGAATGCGGTATGTCGTACACGCACGAAAATCGGTACACACCTGTATCATGGCGCAACTGAAAGAAAAGTCTCTTGGCGTCATGCCCGAAACCGAACAGGAAGTCGGCCATTTTGAATTAGTTGTGTCATTTTGGCGAAATTTATGCCATTCCTTCGAAAGTTAATTCAGCCCGAACCGTAACGTGCCCCCAAGTGTGTTATACATCAAAATGTGCGTCTCCCTCCTCCGACCCCACGCATTACTTTTCTCTTTCGAAAGCGTTACCGTGGCGACGCTAGACGCCAAAAAGCGTGCCCACCCTTCATCTGATTGGTTCAGACAGAAAAAACTTTGCGCCTCAAGCCCCATAATACGCTTCGACGTACATGAACGAAAATCGGTACACACCTGTATCATGTCGCAACTAAAAGAAAAGTCTCTTGGCGCCATGGCCGAAACCAAACAGGAAGTCGGCCATTTTGAACATTCTGCATTAATCGCGTAATTTTGGAGCAATATATGCCATTCCTTCGAGAGTTAATTCAGCCCGAACCGTATCGTGAACCCAGATGTGTTATACATCAAAATGTGCGTCTCCATCCTGCGACTACACGCATTACTTTTCTCTTTCCAAAGTGTTACCGTGGCGACGCTAGAAGCCAACAAGCGCACCCCCCCTTCATGTGATTGGTCCATATTTGATAGTTCCACCAAAAGGCACCAAATTTTGCACCCAAGCCAGGCCTTGCGAAAAATGTGGTATTTAATGGTTTGCATTAATGGGCGTGGCAAAATGGCTCAACAGCGCCCCCTTGAAAACTTTGTGCCTCAAGCCCCACAATACTGTTAGACGTACATGCACGAAAATCGGTACACACCTGTATCATGGCGCAACTTAAACAAAAGTCTCTTGGGGTCATGCCCGAAACCGAACAGGATGTCGGCCATTTTGAATTAATCGTGTCATTTTCGCGAAATTTATGCCATTCCTTCGGCAGTTAATTCAGCCCGAACCGTAACTTGTCCCCAAGTGTGTTATACATCAAAATGTGCGTCTCCATCCTGCGACTACGCGCATTACTTTTCTCTTTCAAAAGTGTTACCGTGGCGACGCTAGACGCCAAAAGGCGCGCCCCCCCTTCATCTGATTGGTCCATATTTGATAGTTCTCCAAAAGTCACCAAATTTTGCATGCAAGCCAGGCCTGGTGATAAATTTGATATTTCATGGCTTGCATTAATGGGCGTGGCCTAACGGCTCAACAGCGTCCCCTAGAATACTTTTCTCTGCCATAACTTTTGAATGGTTTGACATAGAGAGTCGTGGGTGGTGTCATGGGACTCGGTATTGAGTCCTCAAGCTTCGTTGGCCTTAATTAGCCCCGCCCCTTCTTCTGATTGGTTGTCCCGATTTTCTGCTATAACTTTGGAATGGTTTGACATAGATTCCCGCTTCCTGATTCAAACGTCTGCTGGCCCCGCCCCCCGACCAATCAGTGGCGAGTAGAGTGATGACGGCCCCGCCCCCCGACCAATCAGTGGCGAGTAGAGTGATGACGGCCCCGCCCCCCGACCAATCAGTGGCGAGTAGGGTGATGACGGCCCCGCCCCCCGACCAATCAGTGGCGAGTAGGGTGATGACGGCCCCGCCCCCCGACCGATCAGTGGCGCGGAGGGTTGTGCCAGCCCCGCTCCCCGACCAATCAGCTGCCTGTAATATGGTGACATCAGAAATAGACCCGTGCTCAGCCCGGTTAGAACCTCGGTAGAATGGTTACAGAAAAAGTAATAAAAATAGTAGTGTTTTACTAATATTTATACCTTACAAATATTTAAAAAATTAGGAAAAAAAGTTCCAGACATTTTATCACTGTGTTGGTCCCTCCTAAGGCAGTAAGTCGAAGGGAAAGGGAAAGCTGAGACATAGCTCAGCCACAGCATTGCGGTCTTTGGTTCCAGAAGTCGAGAGTTCAAGCCTGGCTGAGTGACGAAACGGCTCAACAGCGCCCCCTAGAATACTTTTCTCTGCCATAACTTTTGAATGGTTTGACATAAAGAGTCGTGGGTGGTGTCATGGGACTTGGTATTGAGTCCTTGACCATAATTGGCCTGAATTAGCCCCGCCCCTTCTTCTGATTGGTTGTCCCGATTTTCTGCCATAACTTTTGAATGGTTTGACACAGAGAGTCGTGGGTGGTGTCATCAGACTCTGTATGGAGTCCTTGACCTTCATTGGCCTGAATTAGCCCCGCCCCTTCCTCTGATTGGTTGTTCCTTTTTTCTGCTATAACTTTTGAATGGTTTGACATAGAGAGTCGTGGGTGGTGTCATTTCTGATATGCTTATGGGGGGCGGTGGACGTGAGTGCGAGGGCCCGTTCATCGCTGCTTGCAGCTTTAATTATTTTTTGTTTCCTTATCCTTTTTTAAAGTGGACTTTTGGCAAAACAGAGATCTTAAAAAAATCGGATATCTTAACTGTGAGAACAGTGTTTTAGTTTTTCATTAGTATGTTGAAATATGTCGAGGCTGTAATTGTGCAATAAAGAGTGTCTTATATCCTTTTTCAGCACAACCTAGGCTATCTAATGTAATTTCTTTTTTTATTTTTCATTTTAATCCATTATATGAACACACCTGAGCAGAAAGTACTGAGAATTTTCAAAATCGTATGTAATTTTCTTGATTTAACGTCCTATCTGTTGTCAGTAAAATACGTGACTCTTTAAGCTGACTTAGCTCTTTTTGTGAAAAAAGTAATTATTTTCCCCCGAAAAATTACTATGAAAACCTGATGATCATAAGACAGACTCAGGGCCGCCAGAACTTAATGGAGTGGAGTACCATTGTTAGAAATGCCGCGATACAGCTTCAGCGAGTCTTTGTGTTTCAGAGCCATTCGAAAGAAACAACGTTGCCAGAGCAGTCCACGAGAAGATCAAGTTTGATGCCATTAAAGCTCAGCTTGCCGAGGTACGATCCTGATAACTTGCTCACTTCGTATTTTTCTCCTTCTCAAAACCACATGGGCCTGACATGAGTTATTCACGTTCCCGCTGTCTCTAATCGCTCTGCAGTCATCTCGGATACTGCACGCAAAGAAGGACCTGAACTCGATCCTGCCAGTCAGAGACGTCATTAATAAGGAGTTATCCGGGACATGAGGACTTCTTCTACTTATATGAGCTGACCGGTGTCTTCTACCTCAAGACAGTCTTAATTGAGAAGTGATTTAAGACCTTTGGGATTCGGTGAGAGAGAAGTCTCAACACCACAGACATGAACAGACGTTGGACCTGAATGCTCTGGATGTATAGGTCACAATCTGTGTATCCTGTCACTTGATATTTTTTAAGTATTGCTCTCACTATTAAATGCTTTGCTGCCTCTGTCATTTATGTGCAGTTGGTGATATTTTAGTCATCAAGACAGGAGGGGGAAAAAGACATTGTGGAGTGAAACAGAAGGGTGATGAAAGCAATATCCTGCCATTGAAGCTGATGGTGGAGAGATGCTGCTCGGAAGAGTTTATTTTGTGTGTTTTTTTTTTTTTTTCTTTTTAGTTGCTGCTGCAAGGCCCTCATATAGATCTGTACTTTTTTCATAAAAAAAACAGCTTAAATGGAACTGACAGTATTTAGGCTCGTCAGACCAGTCTCCGCCTTGTTTCTCGTTTTTAGTGACATCCACGTTGTTGCCGCTTTTTTGCACAACACTGTGTCTGAAGATGTCAGTTTACACCTGCTGCACACCAGGAGAGTATGCTGGCTTTGTGCTTATATCAACTAGTGACGCTTGCCTTTTTCTATTTCTATTTTTATTTTATTCACGTACAGCTAGTTCCATGATCACCAGCTTTCTTTTTTGCCTTTTTTTTTTTTTAAATTTTCTTTTTTTTTTTAACCATAGTTGATTTTTTTAGCTGGTCTATAAACTGAGCTGTAAATGTTCAAGTTAATGTGAGTCACATAATTGGCTCTGAAGAGGAGCACAGCTCTGAATATTCTCAGTCCACATCTTTGGTCAACATACTGTTATTTATGATGGACCGGTGTCAAAATTATACACAGTCAGTCATATACCAACTTTTGTTTAGGAAAAAAAAAGTATTCATTCACTTAATACAGCATTAAAAAAACAAACAAACCGTAACATGTTTAAGTTTTCTCTGTTTTTCTCGTTTTTTTGTCTCTTTTATACATTTGTATTTACCTAGTTTTAAACCTTATTTCAAAACTAATTTAAAGTATGCTAATAAGTGCCAACATCCCTTTAAACTGGTCACATGTATTTGATTTTTGCTTGATGACAGATGTACAGTTCTGTTGAACATTGAGACTGTTTACATGCATACCTGTAAAGCCATGATTATGAAAAACTGTTTCTTTTTGTTTAAAGTCTAAATAAAAGCAGGAGCATTCAGTCAAAAAAAACAGATCTTTTTTTTGTCAATTTGAAGGTGTTAAAGTCACATCATGATGAAAGCAGGTCTTACAATTAGGTAACAGCATCAGCACATGATTTTTTTTTACTGTGTCATAAATTTAATAAAAAATGAGACAAGAAGCGGAAACAGTGTGTGAAAACTAAGTTACCCATGATTCAATAGTTTGGGTTCTGTTATCCTTTGTTCTACAGATGTGGTCACCCAATCTCTTGATCTGTTAATTTGCATAAATTCAACTCCAATGCTCATATTTTGGACCTTGGCAACAGGTGCAAGTAAAGATGTGGACAACAGACATGAGGAGATAAGTGGAGGTACCCAGCCGCATACATCCTTATCTAGGTGCTGTCAATTTAAATGGACATAGTTGAATATGGTGTGCGGCCCAACTGTCTCATCCAGCCAATCCAGCCATTATTTTCTTGCAGCATATTTAAATTCTGTCAGGTGAGCCCTAAAAATGTTTTTGACCTAAGTGGTCAATGTCCAAGTCATTGGCCGTCCCCCACCATGCTTGGCATTTACAGTGGAGCGTTTTTGTGTTTGCTGTTCACCGTGTGCTGCCGTGTATGGTGTCCAAGCATCGCCTTTTGGTCTCATCTTTTCAAACAATACTGTTCCTAAAGTCTCATGGTTTGTTTAAATATTCTTTCCAAACCTGAAGTGTTTTGCAAAGTTCCTGTGATAAAAGTCTTTCTCCTGGCAAACCTTCCAAACAAGCAAACTTTAACATTGAATATGCCTAATGACACCTGTAAAGTCTGAAAGTTGTCTCTTGTTTTTGTTTTTTTTGTGTAATTTTGGTCATTCCACAGTTTTCCCTCAGGAATCAGGTTCTGGGACATTTACTCCTGGACAGATTGGCAATTGTCTTGAATGTTTTTTCTTGTAAATTACATTTAAAAAATGTTTAACAAAAAATGTTGACTTTTTTAATGCACAATTCCTCCTTGTCTTCTTCATTCCTATGGAAGCAGTGAGGGTGTATTTAGTTATTTAGTTAGTTATGTCCCGTGTTGTCATTCATCTTGGGTCATATCTACCTAATTTTAAGACCTGGTAAGGACCACAGGGAGAAGGACAATATGGGGGAATATTGGGAGAATGACTGTCTCAGACTTCAAGCCTCAGAGCTGAGGTTTGCTTTGTTTTTGCACTTCATATTACAGTAAATATTAAACCAAATGCTTTCAGTGACGTTCAGATCTGGATTTTAGAAGGGACCTTTTTATTTTTTTTAAATTTTACATCAGTCACACTGCTGTAATGCAGTCTGGCGTTGTCTTCTGGTATAAGAAAATCCTTTCCTGGAAGCATGATGGCATATTTACATCCAAACCTGAACGTAACACTGAGCACCTCTAACCACATGCAGCAATGCAACTCGTTTACCATCATCTTTAATCCTGCACCGATGACAAGTTTGATGGAGCGTCCCCTTTTAAAAAAAGAAAATGTAGCATCAATGATTCATCTCAAGTTCTTTGAAATTTGATTTATGGGCCTTTAGGACAGGTTTTCTCTGCATCTTAAAGGAACTCTGTCTCAGAGGATCCACTATTTCTGGATCTTGCTGATACATTATTTGTCTTGTAAATGTCCAACTGTTGCATTCATTTAATGATTTGCAATATCACTCGTACATATTTGATCACTTTTCAATTCAAAATCTAAGATGTTTGTCATCTTGTTTTCTGAAAGCAGTTTTTTCAGCATTATCAGGAGCTTCGTCATTCAGAGTGTTATTCACAGAAAAAAAAACCAACAACCTACAATAAGGTTGACTGTTCTGGTTTTCTCTGCAGCTTATTCTGGCAGACTGTTGATTGTTTTTGATCCGGAGGTTTGATGGCTTATTACATGTAATTTTATGACTTCTGCATGTTGCCAGCCCTGCGAGGGGGGTAGATACCTTACAGGACATGTGTCTGGCTCTGATTAGTGTTGCCACCAGCTGCAGGGGGACCATGGTTACTGTTTCAGCACAAGGCCTATATTTAACCAGGCAAAGGGTATTTTGAATTTAAAGCCACATCGCCTCAGTCAGCCATTAACTACTGCCACAGACATGAGCACAACATGATAACAGTCTTTGTAGAAATTATAATATCTAAAATTCAATTTTTAACGTAGCATTTCAGTGTACTTATCAGAAAAGTTAGGGACATCTAGCCTCGCTCTCGCTACTTTGCCCCTCTATCTGCTGTCCTCTTTTCATTCCTCTTTTTCTATTTCTGTCCCTCGCTGAGTCAGATGGACAACTCTCAACTTCAGATGACACAAACAGGCAGAGCAACTCCCAAATCAGAGTGACACACACACACAAAAACCCAACATTGGGGACTAAAAAGAGAAAATCTGGAGGAAACTACCAAGATGGACGAATGTGAGAGTCTGGACCTCGAGGTGACAGAGCTTCACGAGTTTCAGGGTGAAGCCTCGGACACCATCAGCCAAGATGATGAAGACGAAATGGAGGAGCTACAAAACAGGTACTTACAAAACAACAAGAAGAAAACATCTTGATTTTCTTGGTAAATAACCTCAGATGATCGTTTTTAACTATTAATATATGTAACACATTGCTGTTAGTTTAGGCATAACACAAACATATTTAATCTTAAAGGAGTAAGTGAGAAGTCAGTCGAGGGAGCATGGATAGATAGTGTCCAAGATTACCAGTGCAGCACTTTTTAACGCTGTAGCTGTTTAGACAACGAAGAGCCGGTGTAGCCCACTCTCTCAAACACCTCTCTACTAATATTTGATCATTTCCACAGCCCCATATTTACATGTCATTTATCATGCTTTAAACTGAGTGCACAGCTATCCTTGCCGCGTCTCAAATAGTAGAAGACACTGATATGTTGGCTGCATCTGGCAGTGCCAGGCATCTCTTCTCTAATATTACATGAATGACGCTTGGGGACGTCACCTTGCTGTAACCTCTCTGGGGTTGAGACATATTCATAGCTGAGAGGACAGCTCAGAGAACATTTGATCATTATTTTTTTAAACCATCACTAACATTGGGAATCTGGCACCAGACACCTGGTCTAATACTGGAGATCTACACTGCTCAAGGTATGGGATTACGTCTTACCTTGTTTTCAGCTCAGATTTTGTTAAGCTACAAAAAACTTGCAGTATGAATGTAGGTGGATGTTACTTGAATGTGTTTTGATTTGATTCATCGGTTTGTTCTCTACTTACGTTTCCAAGGGCTGCGCCAAAAAGATCTCCTCTTGCAGTCAGATTTTTGAGTCATCCCCTTCCTCTTCTTGAACAACACAAACAGCCTCCTTGGCTCCCTTTAACTCTATCTGTTCCTTTTCTCCTTCAGTCTGCGAGAAGCTGTCCAGGACCAGTCAGTGAAGCCCAAACTGCAGTGCCTCATGGTGGACCCATCCTTCTCCATGGTGACGGTCCAGAGCGAGGACAGTGGTATCGTTTGGGAGACGGCCTCCAGCCGCTGCTCCACTCCCTGGGCCTCGGAGGCCAGCTACTCCTCTGAAGCTTGCAGCATGGAGGGCTCTGGAAGTGCAGGGAAGATCACCATCGTCTTTGACGAGGAGAAGGTAGTGCGCAGGAGGACGAGGTCAGGGGGAAGAAGCAGCAGCAGGTTGGCGGAGCGGTTAAGCCGACCTGGAAGTTCAAGATCGGCTTCGGCTTTGGGAGCGGAGAGACCTGAGATGGCAGAGGTTTCCCTTCCTAATGTCAAACAGGAGAAAGCAAAACCAGAGGTGGAGTTGGAGGACATAAAAACCAAGGATCAGCAACTGTTCAGCTTGATTTCAGAAGGTTATGAGATCCTCAACATCCGAGTCCCCTCCAAACTTCCCACTGTTGATGAGGAGGAGAGTACGGAGCTGCAGGACAACCTGTCCTATCTGGACCAGACTCCAAAGATCAAGTCACGGAACCACCATACCTGGGCTCAACAACAGGATCATGATGTGCATGAGGAGGAAACACCTGATCACACAGAGGTATTTACAATAGATGTTTTAATCCCTTTTATTAGTTTGATTTGTATCAAGTAGGAATGGGCGATATTTTACCGTTCACAATAAACCGTCAAAAAAATTCCCCACGGTAAGAATTTGTATCTCACGATAAAAACGATAAATTGTTACTCGTTGATGATGTTTTTGTGTAAAACTGATTTAAGGAAGGAAGGAAGGAAGGAAGGAAGGAAGGAAGGAAGGAAGGAAGGAAGGAAGGAAGGAAGGAAGGAAGGAAGGAAGGAAGGAAGGAAGGAAGGAAGGAAGGAAGGAAGGAAGGAAGGAAGGAAGGAAGGAAGGAAGGAAGGAAGGAAGGAAGGAAGGAAGAAGTGATCCTGAAAGAAAGAAAGAAAGAAAGAAAGAAAGAAAGAAAGAAAGAAAGAAAGAAAGAAAGAAAGAAAGAAAGAGAGAATTGAGCCTGAAAGAAAGAAAGAAAGAAGTGATCCTGAAAGAAAGAAAGAAAGAAAGAAAGAAAGAAAGAAAGAAAGAAAGAAAGAAAGAAAGAAAGAAAGAAAGAAAGAAGGATAAATTCCCGTTGATGATGTTTTTGTGTAACAAACATGGCGGATCTGAGAGTGAGATAGATTTATAGTTACAAAGATGGAGTTGAATTGGTATTTTTTTTATCATCATTTGTATCGTTATTGGGATAAATGCCAGAAATGATCGTGATAAATGTTTTAGTCCATACCGCCCATCCCTAGTATCAAGTCCTTCACAGCTTGAGTTTCTGATTTCATCTCTCCACAGCCCTCAAAACCAGATTCTTCACATCCATCAGCACACACAGAGCTCGGACACACACCCACTCCCAAAGAGGGGACTGGTGACATTGACTACTTTGAGAAGTTCACCCTTTTGGACGAGTCAGTTCCTGCAGGACAAGAAACAGAGCTGCCAGAGGAGGCTGCACCGCCAGCAGCAAAACCCCAAACAGAGGAGCAAAAACCTGTGAAGGAGGTAGCTACAGAGAGCTCCTCTGTGTCTGAAGACTCCTTTGTGTTTGTGACAGATGTGGAGATAGTCGGGGAACACCTAGATGAGGTCTTCTATGGGGAAGGACCTCCTGCTGGTGCACTGCAGCAGAGGGCAGAGGAGGAGGAGAGCGGAGCCAGGATGAGGCACGAGAGCCAGAGATCGATGAAAGGCACTGGGTCAGTGTTGTTTGAGAGTGAGGAGACCACTCTCACTCCTATTTACATCTCTCCTGGACCCCCTAAGATCATTGATCCCATTCTGCTGGAAGAGCCCACGGCCATGTCCTTCATGTACTCTGACCTGTACGAGGATGCCATGGGCGATAGGAGGAAGAGCGATGGGGAATGCTCTGAGGCAGAAAGCGTGGCGTCTGGGAAGTTGTACAAAAGGCGTGCGTCAGACTCAGAGGAGGAAGACGGATACCTGGAGAAGTTTACTTTAAAAGATGAAACGCCAACAGTGGATGTCCAGTCAGACCTGGTGGAAGATAAAAAGGAAGGGCGGACGGTGTGGCCAGAGAGTAAGTTTGAAATGAGTGGATGTCTAATAAGAGTTGCAGAAGAGATAAAAGATGAGGAGAAAACAACGACAGAGCAAGCACAGATGCAGGAGAAGACTAATGAGGATTTACACTCTGAAATGATGAAAGAAGTAAAGGAAACTGTCACGGAAACAGAAGAAAACAGGGAGGAAGTACAACTTTCCACAGTGGCTGATGATCAGACTGCAAGGGAAGCCTCGGGAGAGTCTACGGGGGAGCCTGAACTGATGGAGAAACAGATGGAGCATCAACCAGTACAACACGAGGTGAAAACAGACCAGACCGAGCTTCCTGTTCAAAGCACAGAAACGCTGCCCATAACCCACCAGCTGGACGTTAAAGTAGAAGGGACTCGGGAGATAGACGACAAGACAAGACAGGATGAAAAAATTAGAGTAGAGCAAACCATCACTAACACAGAGCAGTTAGATGAAGCAGAACAAGCGGCTGAAGAAATATCTGAAGTGCCTCCAGTAACTACAGACAACACAACATTGAAAATACCTTTGAGCAGTCAGGTGGCTCCGGATGAGACAGAGACTAAAACAGAAACGGGAAACACTGAGAGCGGGTTCCCTACAGAGGCAGCGGTTGACTCAGAGCTGCTTGAAGAAGCTGAGAGTGTAACACTCAGTTTGACCGAGCCCCTCGGGGAAATAGAAACATCAGATGAAGCCACTCTTGACTGTGCTCCGTGTGTTGAGGTCATTGCTGACTGTGATTGTGCAGTGCAGACAGTAGTGGAGGTATCTGAAAAAGAAGTGAATGAAAAGGAGATCCAAACCCAGGTTGAGATCGATCTTCATGAGGTGAAGAGTGTGGAGCCTACGAGTGTCCAAACGACTTGTCGAGGAGAAGAAGAACTCCAGTCTCCTGGAGAAGAAACTGCTGCTGACAGCACACCAACTGATGCTGCTGCTGCTGCTCATCAGGAGCCTGAGGTTGAAGGTGAAATGTTAATGGAAGTAACCAAGGCTTCAACGCCAGAAGAAGTCGATACAGAATCGGAAAAGAAACAGCAACAAATCAGAGAAACTGAGCAGCAGAATCAACAGATAACTGACAGTGAATCAGAGAAAACAGAACAAATACCAGAACCAAGTTCAACAATCCCAGAGGAGGACACTGGGACTTGTGCTCCGGGGAATGTAGCTGATGCATTAATTCTTCTTGTTCCCAAAGGACAAGCCATAGAGATGGACATAGATGTTGCTCAGTGGTCAGAGGTGATCCAAGAAGACACGCTAGCTCTTCGTGAACCTGATGGCACAAGTGAACTTCAGGAGCCCGAGCCTGAAATTGAAGTAAAACCAGAAGTTGTGGTAAAGGAGGAAGAAGAACTTCCCAGAAATGATTTGGATAGGGGGCAATTACCTCCTGCACCCATAGAGGAGGCTGGCATGACTGGCTGGAAGACTGAGAAAGATGTAGAAGAAGAGAAAGATGTAGAAGAAGACAAAGATGTAGAAGAAGAGAAAGATGTAGAGGAAGACAAAGATGTAGAAGAAGACAAAGATGTAGAAGAAGAGAAAGATGTAGAAGAAGAGAAAGATGTAGAAGAAGACAAAGTTGTAGTAGAAGACAAAGTTGTAGAAGAAGAGAAAGATGTAGAAGAAGAGAAAGATGTAGAAAAAGACAAAGATGTAGAAGAAGAGAAAGATGTAGAAGAAGAGAAAGATGTATCTTCTCTCCTGAGGAGCTTTGCTGCCTGTGAAGATTTATCTGGGCTGCAAACATACGACACACACGCCACACACGCAGACGAGGCAGCTGCAGAGCCGAAAGCAGAAATGGTAGATACACCGGAGACAAACATTCTCAGAGAAGATGCAGCTCGGGGTACTGATCTGCACAGCCAGGATGTAGGGCAAAAGAGGGAGCAGGACGAGGCAGCTATAGAGGCTGCAGAGGAGGTTGTTGATGAGCTCAGCTATGAAATAATATCCATGCAGGATGCAAAAGATGCAGAAGAGTCTGAAACAAGAAATAATGTAGAGGAAACTGCTCAGAAGCAAGAAGAGACGATGGATATAGAAGTAGAGAAGGATCAGGAGGCAGATGTTTTCACAGAAGAACATATTGAAGCAGATTATGAAATCATCGATGCAGAGGAGGAACGGCAGGCCCGGCTGGCTGCTGAGCTGCAGGGCATGGACTGGTTCTGTGTCACCTGCGCGTGTCTGCTGTCGGAGGATGGATTCATGTCCGGAGACCATCAGGGCCACCAGGTGGACTCTGTGGACAAGGCCTATGAGGAACTCCAGGTAATATTGATGATTAACACATTTGTCCCATTGGATGTGGATTGTTTCCCATTAGTGTCAGATGTGTTGAGTTGGAAAAATGGGGCACACAAAAAAAAGGGACAGAAAGCGTTCAGATTACAGATAATCTCTCGTCCAGTCCAGTTAAAGGGCAGTGTAAAATCTCAAGAGTAATATGACAAATTGAATGAGACATGTTTGTGTGTTTTTTCCTTTCCGTGGTTCCAGACAGTTCAAAATGTTTTCCAGATGTCGTATTTTTTTATTTATTTTGTATTTTTCTGTAGCTGGCTACCGCTGAGACAGTCCAGCTGCAGTCCTTGTGACTGACGGCACCCTGGAATCAAAGCAGCTCATTATCATGCACGTCACCAGCTCCATTTAAACATGATTGCTGCACACATTTACGTACAAGAGTTTGAGGTAGGGTTAGGGTTTTCCATTCAGCCCAAGAGGCTGGCAGACTGCAGCTCGCACATTGACATGTTGTGATGCAAAGCACTGCTTTGATAAGTGGAAAGGTTCAGCATTACATCATCCCGTAGTGGATGATATGTGATCTGTTCACCCTCACTGTCCTTCTTGGTCAGCACAGGCTCAGACTTCAGCTTAAAAGAAAATACAAATCTGTATTTATGTCCCAGCTCCTTCTAGCAATCACAAGTTTTTTTTTTGTTTTAAGAAAAAAAGGAAAAAAATCCATCCGTGTTTATTTTTAACCTGAACTTTCATTCAGGACCTTGTTTTGATGAAACAACAAGACACTGCTTCTTCCACTACATGCATTTACGAGACAGTGTAGGATATTTAAAGCAGACCCTGTATATGTGCAACGATGTTGCATGAGAGGTTCAAAGCTGCAATGCGGCCTGACTTCAGGAGTGCAGTCTGTTCAGACGCTCCACGGAGCGGACAATTGTTCCTGACAAGTTCACCAAAACAGAACCGAGTCCAGTTGTCTGAGCAAAACTGTACAGCCCACTTCCTCCCAGGGGCGTGTTTAAGTGTGCTGCTCACACATTTCTCTTCACACTTGAGAACAATTGTTCTAACTCTGACTGGAGAGATGATCAGAGATCATTAGATGTGAACGGCTCATGTTCTGAGGGTCGCCATTTCACTTTCTCCTTGATTATTACCCCTTATGGATCAAAATGAAGCTGTGGCATGCTGCGTTTTTGTTTCAAAATGTATGGGCTAAATCATAGCAGCTGTTGTGAGATGGGATGCACTGTTTGGAGTGGAAGAAAAACTGCAGAGAAAAAAAGTTAGGAATTCAGATTAACCTACATAATATAAATGATAATTTTCATGTTGACCAACTAAGATGAAAAGTAATGGATGGGAAGTCTTTGAGTACAATACACACGATGCAAAAGAACAGAGAAAAAGTCATTCTTTTTTTTTCTTTTCCATCAGCTGTGAAATGCCAAACACCAGCGCTAACAGTCTGACATGAATGCCAAACACTGAAGCAGCAGTTCTGAGCTCTGTGTTTAAATGCTGGTTTGAAACCACATCAACTTGTCTGATAGTTTAGCAGCTTCAGAGGCATACGTGATGATATTACGTGATGATATTTTCCCTGCACCTGCATGAATGGAACTTACTTCCCAAACACTTTGAGCGAACTACTAGCATAAAAGAGTTCAAATTATTAGTAAAGAAACATCTCTTAAATAAATACATATAAAACTTATTTAATTATTATTAAATGGCTATTGGTTTACTAAAAATTGTCATGGGTTCAAGTTACGATAAGTGATTATAACTTAAACGCATTGTAGATGACTATACATTGTTTGAATTGGTTAATGCTATATAAAAAAGGTATGATTTTGTATTGTAATGCATTACATCTAAATGTTTCGGAATGACTGTAACCTTAATGTGAGTGTCAAAAGAAGCACTGGTCTTATTTGACAGAAATCTAGAATATATTTTGTAGTAGAATTTCCTTTTTTTCCCTTTTTTTTCTATGTTTCTTTTCTTTTTCTTCTACTACCTCTTTAGGTTTGCTTTTAATTTTTGTCTTGTATTGTATATTATGTGTCGGACCCCAGGAAGAATAGCTGCAGTTTTGCTGCAGCTAATGGGGATCCAAATAAAACTATAACTATAACTATAACTATAACCTACTTATGTAACAGGATTCCCTGGGTGGCTGGATCTCAGAGCTTCAGGGAAGATCAGAGAACATTGAAGACTTGGTGTCTGAGCTGGAGCTGGCCTACAACTCTGTAGAGGTGCAGCATGTTCTAGTCTTAGTCATCAATGCTGCAGTGAACCATGGCGCTGACATGGCTCTTAACTCAAGGCATTCTGCTCCTCTTGATTGTTGCTGCTGCTCAGGACCAGTTCATGGAGAGCGAGGCTGCCATGCAGGCACAGAACGAGGAGATGATGGCTCTGGTCATGGAGCAGTACAACGGTATGTCTGTCAACATGGAGGAGGAGAAGAAGGCCAAGCTGGAGCAGCTCTACGACAAGATTGTCTCCTTCCAGGAGAACATTGATTCAGCCAAGAGCTCTCTGGAGACCACAGCTAGAGAGGCTGAGACGGATGCCCGAGTGAGTCCTAAACACTTGTTGAACCGTGATTTTACGTTTTATTGATCTGGCGTTGTGTCAAATGTTTGATAAGCCCTCTGTAATCTGCTCTCCCACTAGTCACCTGAAGACATTCATGCAAGGTAATTAGGTTTCAGCCGAGAGTGTGAACGTAACTTCCTAACAGCGACATAATGACCTGGTTTTGTTAATGACATCAGCATGCTGCTTGGCCTGCAGGACTGTAATCTTTTGAACACACCTGTTTGAAAACTGCACGCAGCAAAGAGAGCTGTGCCGCTGACGTGTGGCTGTGATAACACTGTGCTTGTCTGGTCAGACTCAAAGCGGCTCTGGACTCGGTTTTGTCACTGGACCTGGGCTCCAAGGGACTGCTGGTGTTTGAAGACTATGCCAAGCCCAGCGTTTCCACCTCCAACCTCACGCAGCGCAAAGGAATCCCAGGTCGGTCTTCACTGAGCACCCTGTATGATTCCTAATTCACCAGGCGTTTAGTGTCGTATACATGTGTGAGAGTTACAAATCTTGCGTGTACCTCAGTGCCCGCGAGGCCCACGCTGCAGCGCCAGGAATCAGGCTCAGCCACCAGCACCAGCGTCACCGTTTACTGGAAAATCAACCCTGGAGATGTCATAGATTGCTTTCAGGTCTACTGCATGGAAGATCCACAAGGAGGTATCCTCAACATGGAGGCAAAAGCTCTGTCTCACTATGTCCAGCAGATGTAAAGCTGTAGATTAATAAGTGATGTGATGTGAGAGCACAGGAAGGAGGTTCTTTCAACTGTGCATCTGTTATGACATAGAACATGTGAAGTTCTGCACATTTGTGTTGCTGCTGTCCACAGCTGTATCAGAGGAGTATCGCGTGACAGTGAAGGAGAGTTACTGTGTCCTGGAGGAACTGGAACCCGACACGATGTACAAGGTGTGGGTGATGGCTGTCAACTACACGGGCTGCTCTCTGCCCAGCGAGAGACTTGACTTCAGAACCGGTCAGTCCCCACGCAGCCGTTTAGGCCTCAGTCACAGATGTCAGAAACACCTATCATTTGACATCCTGGATGGAGTTATTTCAAGTCAGGATTCAAATACGTGCACTTGTTGACAGGCCAGCTGACAGTCTTGTCGGGCCCCGGACAAAATAATCTAAGATGGGTCCCCCTGCACCCGGATCTCTCCTTCTCTCCTTTATACAAGCTAATGGACGTTAACATTAAAGCTAGCGCAGTTAGGTTAAGTTACAAGGTTGGTAAACGTTGGCTGGGCAGTTTCTTACCTTGCTCTACGCTGACTTTATTAATTCCAGCTTCACCGTCACCACCCTTTTAAAAATATTTGTGTAGAGAATCTCTGAGGCCTCTATTTTCTTCTTCTCTTCTTCTCTTTTCTCTTCTTTTCTGAGCACCAGACTTGTGCTGATCGGACATTTTGAACATTCTAATGGTTGAATTAAATGATAACATCAAATTTTGATCAGCGGCCAAACCATTTTTGTGTTGGGGGTGTGGGGGGTTCTTGACCACAAGGACAATTAGGAAGAAAACAAATAACAAGCTTTTATGTAACTCAAATACTACATATTTTTCCACAAATAGACATATTTTGAAACATTTTGAAAAATGATTCCATAATTTAATGAGAATACATTTCCCCCCCCCCTACCCTGGGCCCGGGACAACAGACCCGTTTGTCCCCCCCTATCAAAGCAATGTGTAGTGAAAGCCACCGTTTTGTTTTTGTCTTTTTGGCAGCTCCATCAGTGCCCGTGATCGACACAGAGCTCTGCACCGTCATGTGGGATTCAGCCACACTGAGGTGGAGCTCGGCAAAGCAGACTCCAGGACAGAGCTACACTTTGGAGTACTGCCGTCAGTATGAACTGGAGGGAGAAGGGCTGAGGTTGGTGCGGGACTTTTGATTTCTGACACTGATCACTGTGGAAAAGCCAAAATGATTCTGCACATTCCCGACCAGTTTTAAGTTAATTAGGTGTACATACATGTTTTTTATGTATAGAAGTTTGTTCCTGTAATTTTTGTACCTGTTTCTCTGTGATGTCCTCGTAGATCGGTCTCAGGAATCAAAGTGTGCGAACAGAGAGTTCTGCTGCAGCCCAAAGAGAATTACCTGTTCTACATCAAAGCTGTGAATGAGGCGGGGGCCAGCGACCAAAGCGAGGCTGCACTCATTTCTACCAAAGGTCACAGTCGCAGGCTGATGCACGCCGTGTAGTTCTGCGAGGCTGAACAGCTTCTGTATTTACACGTTGTTTCTTTTCCTTTTGACTGTTTCCAGGTACGAGGTTCCACCTGTTGGAATCCTCCGCTCACCCTGCTCTGGAGCTGTCAGACGACCGGACCACCCTGCACTATTCCCAGGATGCTCACGACACTGCACTCATGGACGAAGTGTGAGTCTGAGCCATAAACAACCGCTTTGAAGTCTGAAGTCTGTTAATGAACTCAGGAGCAAATTTGAGCCAGAGTTTGTATATGTTGTAGGTGTCCATCCATCCTAGGGGACATGTTGCCACCACAAGGGTTGTACTACTGGGAGACCATTGTGACTGGAAGTAAAGCTTACAGGCTTGGAGTGGAATCCAGCACAACCAATAGGAGCAGCTCACTTGGGGAAAACAGCTCATCATGGTGTTTGCAGTGTGCTCCTACACCGTCTGGGTAGGATGGGATTAGATAAAAACAGTCCTATTTTCTAATTGTCCTCCTGTCTTTAATTTGAATCCCAACTTCCATCATTCTCTCCTTGTCCAGCTGCAGGTATCAGTTACTCCACTGTGACGTTCAGTCTTCTGTGCTTGTGAATGAGGAACCTGAGCGAGTGGGCGTCCTCCTGGATTACCATCTGGGCTGTCTGTCTTTCTACAACGCCGACACTGGTCAGTGTTTGGGCTCGTTCAGACGGCGCTTCACCGAGCCCTGCCACCCGGCCCTGGCCCTGGAGCAGCCGGGCAGCCTGCAGCTCTGCACGGTGCTGGAGCTGCCCGGGTTCACCAAGGACAGCTAGCTCTGCCACACAGTTGAGATCAAAATGACTAGTCCCCTTTATGAAATCAACCAAAGACGATAACCGACCACGAATACTTTAATGTGACACAATGTGAGGAATGGAGAACTTGAAGGCTGCTGTGATGAAGAGTCCCTCGTAACTGTCTGCCTTTACAGATATACAGAGTTTTTTGTTTGACGTGTCTCAATTATTTTCTTCTTGCAGTTCCAGACACATCCAGGTTTGTATTTAACAGATCTTGTCTCCCTGTAGTTTGCAGTGATGCAACATACAGCTGATGGAGACACACTGAAACAGTAGAAAACAGCAGCACCTGCAGATGAGCATCAGCCATCTTCTGTCTAGGTCCCAGGCTGATTTCTGCACCGTTTGGGATGGTGATATCACATCTTAGCACCTAAATTTTCATTACATTTTGTATAAATAAAACTTATATTAAATGTGAGACTTAATTTTTTTTTTTTACATTTAAAAGGGAACCAAATAAGGGCCTTAACATTGAATAATTTAAATTTTTGAAAAAATTGCAATCATTGGTCAATAGTTGAAGGAAATGGTCCTTAGTTTCCGGGGGGGCTAATAATTTTGACCTTAACTGCACCTTACTTACCATAAAGTTTACAGATTACATTGAATGTTGCTTTGATTGATTGATTTTTTGTAATGATTGTAAAGACCACTATTTTAAAACATAGCAGAAGGCATATTTAGGTTATATTTGTTATTGACTTTATACGTTTATGTGTTTTTAGGAAGAGAAACTTGATCAGAGCTCAATTTTAAAGCAATCTCATATTTAACATAAAATTACGTCATTATGTTATTTTGGTTTAGAAACTAGAAAGAAATTGTAAATATCTAAATTAGAGTATGTGAAGACAGGGTGTGCCTTCTTGTGTTTTCTTCATCAAGGGAGAATTGACTGATTTTGTTACTAATATTTTGTAATTTTTGACAATAAGGTATGTTGATGTGAGTTTTCTACTGTTCCATAAATGTTGTACTGTTTACTCATTTCCAACTGTGAAAAAGGAGTCAAACAGTCCTTATATAATCCCTCAGTCCGTGAGTACTAGTAAAAGTCTCTTTTCAACCCAAAGTTTAGACAGTGAGCTCATATCTCCAAACACACTGCAGCACCGTTCAAACTGTTTCCTAATATAAATAGGCCTGTTTTTTGTGTACATGCCCATTTTAAACAGATGGGGTCTTCTTGCTGTTTTGTTATGTGCTATTGGAGGTGTGTGTTCCTTTGTCTTTTGAAAAGGTTTTCCCAACTAAGATGAAAGAATAAAACAATTTTTCTATTTGCAGAAATTAGACTGTTTGTTTAGACCAGATCGATGTGTAACATATATTCACCACTAGAGGGCCTCGGCGCTCCATCAGCTGCAGATCTGCCTGGAAGAATCCTCTCCAAAGTACACGTGATTGAAATCACTTATACGCAGTTTCACATTTGAACGACCTTATCTTCACTCTAAATCAGTCTCCCTCCAAAAGAAACTACATTAAAATGGATTTTCACATTTCCAGAGTTTTTATTTTTATGGAAGCTCTTGATAGTTTAATATGAAAACAAATGTCTTTAATATAATATAATGTACATTGTATTCATTCTTGGGTATTAAAAAGTCATTACAAAATTATGTAAAAGTTTTTCAGGAATGACTCCTGTAGTTGTTATTATTGCCCCAGAGCTAAGAAAGTATCTGATTAAAGGCACTTTTTCTTTTCTTTTTATCAGTAGGCTATGTTGTTTAGACAGTGTGCATTGATCTACAAGCTGGATGCTTGTCCAACAATCTTTTTTCCCCCCACATTCAGTTTAAGAAACCATGCACACAAAAGTGTAAAAATACAATTTTACTGTCTTCCACTTTCAAGATCTTCATTTTACAGTTTCCAGCTTCCAGGACAGCCTGTTTCACCCACCCTCCTGCACAAATAAAAGAAGACATCAGACCAGAATTCCATAGGTTTCCGCCCCTCATCCGAGCAACTCTAATCTAATCTATGCTGACCTTCAAACGCCTTTCCCATCTCACATATTCCCCACTGCCATCATCCTAGTTACATATGACACATCTCTCCAAAAGACAAGCCATTCACACTTAGTAGAGAACTATTTTCCATCTCCCCCCAACCCCTACCCCCATCTCAGACAACTTTTCTCTTTTCTTGGGAAAGTCAGAGGGGCGGGAGTGAGACAGAAGAGGGCACACACATGCAACCCATCAGGGAGCTGGCCTCTGTTTGTGCCGAGCTGCTCTGCTGCAGCCTGAAGAAAAGCTCTTTGAAAAGTGACAGCATCTTTTTTTGCTGGAAAGACTCTGCTTTTTTGTAAGTGATTTGGAGAAACTTCTGCTGACCGGTTGCATTACAACAGACAAGGCCTGAGACACTAGATGTACAGTGTTGACTTAGAGTTCTTTATGTCTACCCCAGAATCAATACGAGAACTTAAAAATAATTTGGTATAAAGAAATCTATTAATCATAAATCGGATAGCAGATCCTGTTAAAGGCCTTTTCCTTTTCCTACACGCTGTTAAATGTTGCTCAAGACAAGTCTGAACTTTAAGGTCTCTCTTTGAGGCTAACGACATGGACAACATCTGATGTTACTCCATTTCCTCTCAGATTACTTTAATTTTTCCACGTCGTAGGCCAAAGCCAGACAAAGGGCTCTTTATCCTCAAACGGCCAAATGATCCCATTATCAGAGGGGTAGGTAGAAAAACAGTAATCTTTTACAACTGTTCAGAGAAAAACAATTCACTTTGAAGTATCTCTTGACACATCTAGCTAAAAGTGTATGCATAAAAAAAATGTCTCACACATGGAAATGTCATCAGAGGTTTATTTTGCTGAGAAAAATCTGGGCAATAAAACAGATTCTGTTGTATTATCATTTTAGTTTAATAAGGGGAAGACAGTTGTTACCGACTGTCAACATATTTTGAAAAAATAACAGATGAGAAACATAAATTATGACATATGTATAAAAAGTATGAAGGACACAACATTTCGACACAAAAACAAAGACACCAGCAGTTGTGAAGGCACACTGCACCCATGTGTTGTCCATCATGTCGTGACTGGCAGCAAAAGCATTTTCAGAAGATGGTGCTTTGAGGGGAATGTATCCATAAAGTGAGTTACTGGAACTTCTATGTCTACATTTTAATTGAGACTGAGATGCGGGGGGGGTGTGGGGGGGGGCATTCATCACAGAAAACTAGTCACATGAAGTCAACTGAGCTTATTAGTCCATGCGCCACAAGGATACAGATGAGGAAATGACAAACAAAAAGGCAGTTAATGAGTGGGTCCCAAATGACATTTCAGTTTAAACAAAGTGAACGACAAAAGGCACAGCAAATTATATGGAAAGTGGCAGAAAAAGCCAAATTAAATAAATGTGCAAAAATAGCTGCTCAAAATCAGAGGATCAAAAAAAAAAAAGTCACTGGATTATTGTTGCAAAATATTGCAAACAATAAATAATTAAAGACACACAGGTTTACCTTAGTCCAGAGGACAAATCTCTCACACAAATCAGTCCCAGGTTTGCTGGATAAACAATGTGATACAAAGTGCAAGGCCCTTTCTTTACCTCAGCGGGTTTATCAAAGATCTGGAGTACGCTGATCAGCCCTATTTGGAGGAAATCACATGTAAATATAATTCTTTATATTGTTTCAAACTATAATTGTCAACATTTGAATTGGATCAAAACATTTCATCAAAGTCATAATTCCTTAGACAAGAACAGATATTGTTCAAAATTCTTGCATATTTTGTCAGTGTGTTTTGGATCCACTTTTAATGTTGACTAATATATTTACAAATATACAAGCTATTCACACTAGTGGAGGCCACGGAAAGTATGAGCGTGTTAAATTCATCACACTGATGCAAATAACAGAATACTTTACCGTCAATATCAAATAGTCTTCTTGCAGTCTAACGGTGAGATCCTCAGTTGTGAAATAGAGAAAACAATCTAAATATAGCTATTTTCACCACTGAACCCCAGATCTCTTAGCTTAACTGTTTACTCAGGATGATGGATCAACTGTAGTGCTCTTGATACAAAAAGAAAACATATATCTCTTAAACAAAATAACAGCAGTAAATGGTTAAAAGGAGAGAAAAAAGAAGCCAAGCTGCCCAGTCAGAGGTTCAACTGTGCCACTTATTTTCCCTGCTGGACTCCTTTGCCATTCCTTTCAACTTTCTGCGCCTCGTTTCAACACCACTTCATAGCATTCTATCCTCTCACCACACATGCCCTATCCTTTTTTAAAGAAAAACATTACACATGCACTTTTTTTATTCCCTTGAACATGAACATCTTTGAAATCTATCATCATTACTGCAAAATAGTTTCTTGTCATTCATGATCATGATCATACTCCCATTCATTATTAAGTTATTTTCCATCTGACGCACAGAGTCCAGCTTAATTTATTTTTGTTTTTTTTCCCCCTTTGAAGCGAGAATACTGAGTCAGATGCAACACCTGTCATATACAGAAATGATCAGGGTTGTTAGGCAGGGCTGGAGTTCTTTGCACTGGACAGACTGGGTTTGGTTTCTGGTTTGTGGGGTTTGTGCTGTGGGCTGCTGCGAAGATTGTCATCCATCTGCAGCAAAAATGTACGGTACAGTTAGTTTCCCGCATACAACAGCAAGAAATGAGAATGTCAAGAATTGAATGAGACACTATCAACTACTGTATGTGCAACAGTGATGGTACCTGCTGAAACCAACCATGAACCCATGCAAAAGAACAGAAAAGGAAAGCAGGGGCACCTTTTCTATCAAGTTGGACTCTTTGTTTACAAGTTGTGTTAGTTTCTGGAGATTGGCATCCATTGTTTCCTGAAAAGCTGGAGAAGGACCTGAAAGGAGGTGAAGGAAAGACACACTGATGGGCAGACAGTCTGCGAAGCGTGAGCGTTAGGTCATTTAACAACCAGAGGAAAGCAGATGCAGAGAATTTGGGTGAAAATCAATATTTGAGAAGTAGTAAAGTGATGATGAAGTTAGTTTTGCATCCTTTTGGATGTTGATTTCACCAAGCTAAAGCCACAGAGAGAGAGTATTTCAAATGCATGCAGTGATCTTACTGGGGTGGTCTGAGCTGAAGTAGACCGTGAGGATGTTGTCACAG
The DNA here is from genome assembly GCF_033807715.1 of Cololabis saira. Taxonomy (NCBI): domain Eukaryota; kingdom Metazoa; phylum Chordata; class Actinopteri; order Beloniformes; family Belonidae; genus Cololabis; species Cololabis saira. Next base: position 28,348,172 of record NC_084595.1, read on the forward strand.
AAGCGCGTCAGGTTATCCAGCTGTCTGAGGTGGCTCTGCAAAGGGCTGCTGGGAAGGCTGGCTTTGTGGAGCGGGGCCACAAAACCAAACACGAAGGCATCCAGACTGGTTGGCCTATGACCACAAACACACAAAGACAGAACCACATTCAGACACACACACAGAGGGAAGACGCTTAAATAAAGCTGTGAAATCAAAAGTATTGACAACATATCAGATATTAACTTCTTAATTTGTCACAGCATATCCATCTAAATCAGTGGTCCTCAACCTTTTTTCAGTGATGTAGTCCCTGTGAAATATTTTTTCAGCCAAATACCCCCTAACCAGCGAAAAGCACTTTTGGTTGTAAAAAAAAAGACCTAAAACAGAGCACTGTGCCATCAGTAACTGATTTATTAAACATAAAAATATTGCTGCTATGCTTCAACCACGACTCCATCGTTGGTCCAAGTGATTGACAGGTGAAGCCAGGTGATTGACAGGTTAGGTGGAACCATCCTGGTGTGGGGGATACTCTGGGGTTTTAGGATAATAAGTTGAATAGCCTACTCCTGAAGATAAAATTCATTTTATGAATTTAGACTTATATTTTCCTCAATTATTTATTAAATATTTATTTTTAAAGGATTTTTGCATGGATGCTACTTTTTAAATATATGTATATTTTAAAATCTCACGTACCCCCTGGAGTGCCTTCACATAACTCCAGGGGTACGCGTACCCCCATTTGAGAACCACTGATCTAAATGGTACTCTCAAAGCTTTTGAACACGAGGTACTTAAACTGTGCTTCCAACAAACATTTAAACCCAGGTAAACATGAAAGAACTCACGAGTTGCCAAAAAAGAAGTTTGCTGCTCCGAGTCTGTAGGAAAGTAGATTCAGGCATTCTTTAGCGTCGCTGTAAATCTGAGGAAGAGTGGGAAACACTGTCAGAAGTCAAGGACACAAACTGCACCATAAAATGCTCTCAGCGGGTGTGTTGAAAGAGTTTACAGAGGACATAAATGGTGAGTAACCCTTTCACCTTTCCCTCCACCTCTGAGATTCTGTGTACCGGGGCCTCTCCTTTGGTTAGAAGGATGTGGGAGAGCGCGGTGTTGGCATAGCAACTCGGGACAAAAAAGTTGAGCGGGAATGGTGAGCGTGACGCAAACCACGGCCGTGTCAGATTGGTGTAGTTTTCTGCATCTACCCAGAACGTGTGCAGCTGCGGGAAAGCAAGACACCACCCTAAACATAATTAATAGTTGCAGGTTTGTTTTTGTCAGGAAAACCAGCAGAGACGGTGTTACCAGAGCTGGTCGCAGTTTCTCTTCAATCAGTGCGATATAAGCCATCGTGTCTGCTCCTTGTCTTGCTGTCAGCTCATAGTCTGCATTGAATCTCTACAAGAAAAGATAAAAAATGATATATAGCATTTAGGGCTGGGCGATATGGACCAAAAGTCATATCTCGATATTTTCTAGCTGAATGGCGATACTCGATATATATCGATATTTTTTCTGTGCCATAATTGGGGTTTCCCCCAAAGCATTATAGCATAGCATCTTTGTTAGCTTCATTTTTTTCTGAGGCAAACCCTTAAA